>NC_092210.1:63408566-63415752 GCF_043381705.1 Parasteatoda tepidariorum | reverse complement strand
TATATTTTTACACCACCGCAGTTCGGGATAATAGAAATACCACTGGGGATGGATTCCAGTTTTTTGTTGACAACTAAAAAAGCGTGGGAAAACTTCTTTGGTGGTTTTATACGATTCAGGGTAAAAAGCTACATTCCGAATGTCACATGTTGACTATTTATAGTGTTTTACAAACATCAGAATTAGTGCAGTGTGTCACAATTTCCTCATTTTATTGTTTTAAATTCTATAAACAACAAATAATCCTAACCATAGTTCCAAAAAACTATTCACTACGCTACCTATAAAAAAATTATGCACGAACACACACACAATCATATATATATATATAAATATATATTGTACATATGTACATACATGCTTTGTACATAAGTGCATGTAGGTTTGTCCAATGAATGTATATTTACAATATAAGTATATCTTATTATAATTACAATACAATGTATACAATTTATGTAAGTTATCTAAATTTCAATTCCTTTTCAAGTATCCCATCACTGCCTGCTGCCACGCCGTTTCTTCAGAAGCTAGCTGAAGGTTTCTCATGACTATGACCATTTTTTACCGTTCAATTGTGCAGGTTTTGGTATAAAAGGCAATCTAGCTACAGTTTTCATTGATTTTATGTCTTGGTTTAAAAATTGTCCCAACATTTATAGTTTATGCAAGAATAAAAAGAAATGACCTGGAGGAATGGAAAAATTAAGGAAATCGCTGTCATCTTAGTATGTACCAATTACTACATTGACGTTCATTAGGTAGATCAGTGTGGAAATTAATGCAAAATATTGCACAATTTATAGTCACACAAGTTATTTTAACTATGTTAATAACTAATGATTCGATATTTTTAATTCAATTAATAACGAAAATTTCGTTTTTGTACAAAATCAGTTGAGTATAATCCCAAGTTAAACTTGTTTATTGAGCCAATTTATTTCAACAATAAAAAGATAAAAGTCTATAGAAATTTGAACAAAACGAATAGATATACAATGGTCATTTTTAAAGTAAGAACCGATTGCGCATCGTGTCCGAGCATCCAGTCAAGTGACGTCAGTTCAACTCTTGTAAAGCCTATAACTACGCCGCCAATATGTGCCACGTCTCTGCCGGTGCTGTTATTCAGTTATGCTGCTTTATTTGCCACCTTGTCAATCAGTAATTCCACCGATTGCGAAGTGCGTTTAGTTATTCTGTTTTTAAATGCAGAAAAAATTTGTGCTACTGAAATTCACTAACAGCTTGTTAAAGATCTGGATGGTCTATTGTCCTGAATGGGAAGTGCTGTATCATCCACAATACAGCCCTGACTTAGCACCATCAGACTTTCATCTTTTTTTCAAAACGAAAGGAAAACCTTGGTGAAAAACGTTTGGAAAATGATGGCATGTTGAAACAAAACTGTTACTAACTGGTTTAACGGTCTGGCGGGTGATTTTTTCGATGATGGGATCCAAAAGATAGTGACACAACTTGACAAATGTTTTAGTGTTAATGGTGGCTATTTTGAGAAGTGAATGAATGTTCATATTTTAGTTTGGGATTCGATTTACGTTGATAAATAAAGTTTCACTTATTCCATTACAAAACGGTTCTTACTTAAAAAAATCTTGAATCCTCGTATCTTGATGAAAAAATCCTCGTATCTTGACGAACGAGTAATATCTTTTTCTCAGTGGCATGACAGCCCATGAAGGGCCAGGGCCTACTATGCCCATCCGAATTTTCTTGACTTTGTTATCAGGGGTGCATGAGCAGATGTTCTGCTTGTGTGGTCTGCCGAACGCTGTACCCCCAGCGTTTAGTCCCCAAGCATGCTTGGTACTCATTTCATTGAACCATTGAAGGGATGAAAGGATGAGCCAATCTTGCCCGGTCGACGATAGAACCTTGGACCTGTGGCCCAAAGTTATCTATAATATCTATGCCAAAAATTAATACGCATTTGTTTGTTGTTTGTTGATTGTACAAAACTAATTGCATGCATAAAGTGTCAATGATAATTTATCAAAGATAAATTTTCAATTTAATAATTTGAAAATCATAACAGTGCTAGAAATCGCATTAACGTATGAACGACCGCCACCTTTAAATTCAAAATTATAAAAACTTTCCAAAAAAAGAAATTGTGACGAATTGTAATGGGAAGATATAGTTATGAAAAATGTAAATTCTTCATATGTGTCATTCTCACAAAAACAGTCATTTTCATGTCCCCAGTATATTTTATGTTTGTTTTACAACTTACGAAAAAAAATTTTCAGGGAAAGTGTCCTTCAGAATGCAAGCTAACAAAAGAATAAAAATAAAATTATCAATTTTTATTTTTTATTTATTTTAGGTAATTAAAATATACCAATATGTCATTCCCTCACTTGTCCCCACTGCTGATTTAAAAAATTAAAAAAATTGTTTCGAAAAAAATTTTTTTTTTTTACAAATTCGTGTTTTTTATTTCAGAATACTGAAATATAGAATTCAGAAAATCAATTTTAAATTTAATTTCTGATAAAAATATTAACACAGCACTATTTTAAACTTTGTCCCCAGTGTTTCGCGTCATTCCCTCACAACAATGTTCTTATCACCTGCAATCTTCTTAGAATAAAAATATTTTAATAAAAACTTCAGAAGTTAACAACTGGCATCATAGAACAAAATTGCAGTATGTTTCCATCTTCAACTTAAAGAAGCTTTGCTGTGGAATAAATTTGAATGAATCAAACCAGGTAAAATTTTTTACATTTGTCATTCCCTCATGTCATTTTTTAGAGTAAAATAAAACGCAACTTCATCGAGAAAGTGGATAATTATATGTTGCTTTCTTGTATAAATATAATTGTATGTGATTGACTTCAGAAATTGTTATTTTGAAATTTTATTGAATTCGTCATTCCCTCACTAGTGTATAAAGTGAGGGAGTGATTCAAGATGAGTATATTATCAAATTTTTTTTTGTTCAATCGTGCCGGACAATTTTATTTCCCAAACCTGTAAAAACTATTAAATATATGAGACTAAATTATAATAAATATTAGATATACTTAGTGTGTTATCATTTTCAAACTTTAGGTAGATGTAACTTAGATAAAAACATGTATTAAAATAAAATATCATTCCCTCACTATTAGTGTCATTTCCTCACTTTTTAAATAGTGAAAATAATTAATTTACTTATTAATTAATTTGAAAAATAAATTAAAAAATTAATAAATTAATTAATTAATTATTAATCATTATAAATTAATTAATTAATTATTAATTAATTATTAATTATTATAAATTAATTAATTATAAATTAATTATTTAAAAAATTAATTAATTTAAATAGTAAGTTTAATTTACAGGATATATACTTTCTTTATAATGCCATTACATATTTCTATTAATATAAAAAGTTTCAGAGCTTTTTATTCACTTTACTTTTTTGGGATTTTTATGAACTGAAAAATGACAGTTTTCGTGAGAATGACCCATATATGGTTGCTATTGTACAGATTAACTGTTAAAATATTACGATTCCATATCTTATTAACTTAAAATAAATACTTCCTTCTTGGCAGTATTATTTGAATTCATAAAAAGGGCACTGAGTGAAAAAGATTTAGAACTTTCCACGTTTCCCACAGCTGTATAAATAAAATGCAAAAATCTTACATTCAAAGAGATTTAATCTGTACTCCTACAGCTTAGTTACAGATTAAATCTTAAAGGAATCTTTTTTACATCCTGCAGCTGTAAGATACAAATCTCGGTTTTTTTTTTATATTTAAGAGTTAAGTCTGAGTTAAAGTTCGAATTTCAGTATCTTTTGCTTTATTCAATAAAATTGTGATCGAGTGAAAAATATATTCGAAATAAAATATAAATTCTTTAAGTGTGGTTATAAATTTACTGATTCTTCATATATGAATCTTATATCGTGAATCATCTGAGTCTCCTATCCTGAAGATACTCGTATAACATGAAAACATTACAACTAAGTTGCCACTGAGTAAAGAAGATAAAAAAGTGAGGAAAAAAACATGAAATTATCTTGTATCCTTAAGCTGTATAGGTATTTTTGTCTATCTAAGAGTTTAACAAGTTTTTCAACATTTATCCAACTAAATCTTTACCAGTAAAAACTCTTCATGCATTCCTTAATAATTCTGATTATGCGCTATGCCTCCTAAATGAAACTGGCAATTATATCTTAAGAGAAAAAGAAGTTTTAATTTAAAAGGGTACTTTAGACTCTGAAACTAATTTACTAAGACAATCTAAATTAAACTCAAATAATATTTGGGTAAAAAAAGGCTTTCGAATTTTGAGAAAAAAATAACTAACATTTTCACTTTCTGTAACCATAAAAGTTGATACATTTTCATTATTTTCTATATTACCGATTATTAGAGTTATACGAAGCGTCAAAAATAATTAAATATTTAAAGATGTATGCATCAAATAAAAAATCTAAAAATATGCGTAACAAATATTTTCAAAGGATCTATTCAATGATACCAAACTGAGCCGCGATGGCTCAGGGGATAGAGCGTTCGCCTTTCAATGAGGCGAACCGGGTTCAAATCCCAGTCGATACGTACCCATATTCGGCTTGCACTGACCACAGCGCTGGCGTGAAGTATCCTCAGTGGTAGACGGATCATGGGTTAGAGTCCCCTTGCCGTCAGAGTAACCGAGGGAGGCTCTCGTGATCTTCCTCTCCATGTAACGCAAATGCGGGCTAGCTCCATCAAAAAGTCCTCCACGAAGGCAAAATTCTCTCAATACTCGATCCAGGAGTTCCCTTGTCTTCTGGATTGGGTTCAAAATTACAAGGCTACGGAGTTGAACATTAGTAGTCGTAAACCCATAAAATTGGGTCGGCTGTTCAACGACGGTTATTAAAAAATAAAATAAAATAAAATGATACCAAACTTGACTCCCCAACCTGATCCTTTTGAGGGTGTAATTTCAATATCCAACGTACAGAACAGTGGTGGCTCAGGAGATAGAGTGCTCGTCTTCCATTGAGGTGAAGAGGGTACGAATCCAGCAATGGCTGGTCGATACGAATTCCGCATCCGGCTTGCACCGACCACAGTGCTTACGTAAAATCAGTAGTAGACGGATCATGGATTAGGGTCTCATTACCATCAGGCTAACCGTGGGATGTTTTCATGGTTTTCCTCTCCACCTTCTCCTTGTTTTCTGGTTTGGGGGTACAACATTGAAGTTGAACATTGTTAGCCGTAAACTTATAATTGGATCAGCTGTTCAACGACAGTTACAAAATAAAATAAATATCTAATACGCATAAACACATAAGTACACATAAAAACTTATCTAATACACATAAATACATATCTAATACACATAAACACATATCTAATACACATAATCTCATGGTTAATTAAACACATACCGTCCATTTTGGGATTACAGACTTGGATTTCTGAGAAAAATGCACCCCACATTTCTTCAAGTAGCTGAGTCTGTTGACGACATTAGAATTCAAAATTTTGAATCTTGGCAGGAATGAATAAGTTGGTTTATTAAGCAGAACGCAGTAAACTTATTTTTCTATCAACATATGTTTTTCCTTTACTGATTTTTTGAACAAATACGCTTTTCAGTCAAATTCCGTAATTTAAAATATGGACTGCAGTTATTCAATTACATAATTAAGGTCTACTTGTCGAACCATAATAAATGCATATTAGGAAGGAAAATTCCGATCATTAGATCAAAAGTTATTCAGTGCGTTCTTAATTTGCACGTTGCACATAATAAGGTTCGCACTATGATATTTAAGCTGGAAAAAAGTGTTATCAAAATTTTGCCAAGTTTTTAATTATTTTAATTATAATTTGTTTAGTATTTCTCAAATATTTTGGATACCAAAGTAATACTCAGCATTAATTTCCTTAAACTACTAAAAAAATTAATAACAAAAAAGTTAAAGAGAATATCGTATACAATTACAATCCATACAATTTTTCCTCCCAAATTCAGGTTTCTTACAATAATATTTTTTTTAATAAATTCTTTAAGAGACCTTTTACAGTAGCATGAAGTTAAAGCTTCTCGTGTATTTATAACAATCTGTAAACTTTGATTGGATAATTTTCATTGGATTATATTGGCAATTTCCTGATTTAGATTTGACATTTTCTTTTTATAATTAGCAATCAAATAAATTTTCATTCATAAGATAATAGTTTATAATTCCGTAAATGAAGGATTTTTTTTAACACATCCGTCAAAAATTAATAACACGGCCGACATTATGTAGCATCTTTTTAGTATTGCAGTATCTAAAATATATAAGGGCAATGTGTATTTTATTTTCAGTTATTTTCTTTGTTTCGTTCAATTTCCCCATAAAACTCTAAAAACTTAAGTTTTCAGAACATTTTTAAAAAAACAATTTAAATTTAAAAAGTTTCTGTACGTAATCAGGATTATAAATTAAATGGGAACACCATTATAAAAACAAATAAAATATCAGGAAAACGTCACTTTTTGTAAGGAAAATAATTTATCAATCTTACATATATAGTTTGTACAGTCCGCAAAAAAAAACGAATCACCCTGAATAACTTTCGTTCTAATGATCGGATTTTCACGAACTAAGTGTCAATCTTAATGGTAATCTTAATGGTCAACCTCAAATATGTTAATTAATTAGTGCTAACTATTAATTAAGTTACGAAATCAGACACAAAAACGTACATTCTCTGAATAAACATATAATTTTTTTATATATTTGGAATCTAGACACTTGAATTAAACAAAAAAAAAACAAAATTTTTAAAAAATTGGGTGGTAAATTGGGCCGCAATAAAGGTTTATATATTTGGCGATAGTCCAGAAAACCGCCAAAAAAGTCGCCTGCGCAAATAAATATTTTAAGATAACCCATTGACTAATTCAAAAGAGAAGTGCTTAATTTTATTAGGTTGCTACGCAACCAAGCTCTGATAGTAAAAAAATTGAAATAATGATCAGTGATTGCTCGGAGGAGTTTAATTTATTGTTAATAGAAAATATCTCGAAGTTTCTAGGCAATAAACAATTTTTTTAGGCGATTTCTGTCCAAAAAGCAAAAAAAAAAAATAATATTTTAATCTCCTTTAAAAAGTAAATTTGAATCGATTTTTAATTATTTCTGATAGTTTTTAGAATTTAAATACAGGAA
>NC_092210.1:63331066-63408066 GCF_043381705.1 Parasteatoda tepidariorum | reverse complement strand
GGCAGTATTAGGGGAAAAAATTATGGCATTCTACAGCTCTTAAAGTCAACGAATCTTTCCTTGATCGACCGGGACCAGTGGCGTGGTCTTGTAATACAGCTGCTTGGAGGTCGAGGCTGTTGGATGGGAGTTCTGTCCTCTGCTCGTCTATGTTGATCAGGCGTCAGCATTAAGCACGATGTCGATATGGTGGTTCCGGAGGAGTTCGGAGTTACCAGGTCGTCTAAGGAGGGGTGAACAGGCCCCTCCTTAGACGACTCCTTAGAATTTAGTTCAGAGAGAAAAGGGATACACAAACACATAAACCCTTTAACTTCCGAATTCAAAACATGTATAAACCTATGTGTCATGCCAGATAAAATTATGCAAGGTTAACGGTTAATAATTTAATTAAGTTACAAACAATAAAGAATCCGTCTCAATTCTCGAAGCGATTCGCTTCCCACTGTCTGAGCCATAACTTATTAATCTGTAATAAAATTAATATTACTCTTAATTAATGAACGCCTAGGTGTGAGTTGTTTATTTTAGTCGAATTCTGGCAGCGAGTGACGTGAGCAGGAGCATGTTATCAACTGTTATTAAAATAAAGTATAAGAACTGAGGTATTGAACAATAATCAAGCGAGTGAAAGCGATCTGAAATGAACTGGTAAAGCAAGTAGTTCCAGAGTTTGGCGAGCAGGAAATTTTGTCAAAAATATGCCTTTTTTGGTTAAATTTCTTATAACTTTTGAAGCAATTGTTTTGCAGCTGCTGAATCTCCCGATTTTTTTGTGTGTGTGTATATTTCAAGTACTAACAAAATGTCTACTTCAAACATTTTTTTTTAATTTAACAAAGTTAATTTATAATGATTTTGTCCACTGTTACATACAAAAGTTTGAAATATATTTCGAATTATAAAATTTTTGAAATAAATACCAATAAATAAATCATAGATTAAATGTGAAATTATAACGAGAGAAGCGCAATAACTTAAATAATACATTAAAATATTATGAAACTTTGATCTTAAAAAATATAATTGAACCTTTAGATAAATTTTCACCAGAATTTTTTTTCTTCCAAATGCACCAATAAATTGGGGGGGGGCATAAGGGTCAGTAAAATCCTTATTAAACCTTTCTAAATCGCTCAAGATGAAACATGATAATTTCAAGTACGAAGAAAACTCACATTTTACTTCGATTAGCGGAATCGTTTAAGTATTTGTACACTTTAGTATTCTATAAGGTTAAGTAATTCACGTAAAATAGCGTTGTTTTGATTTATTTATTCTTTTAATTATTCTTGGTTTGAATTATTAAATGCAACCTTCAAAAAGGAAATTAAAAACCACATAAATTCAGAATAAAAATTCAAACCGAAAAACCAAAGTAGAAACACAAATGGAAAAATTTAATAAGTTAAATTTACTTTTTATTAAAATTTCTACCCGGTAGTAAGTACGTTTGAATAATCAAAATCAACCTGAAGGTATATTTTAAATAACTCAAATACGTAGTTTTAGGAATCCAAATCGCTAAAATTTAAAATGAAAAAAAAAAAATTTCCGTTGCTTAGTAACCAAGTTTACACAATTAAAATAAGGGGGGAAAAAGTTAATCTTCTTCATTCATAGTTATCAGCCAGCTCGGAAAAGCTTATTTTTTTACACCTTCATTGCGGTGCGCGCGTCTCAGCGTTAAGAGTTTTCCTCAGCGCTAGAATTGAAACAAAACGCACATTTCTTTAAAACTTGTTTATTTTACTTTTAAAATTAATAATCAATTGCAAGCAATAAGAATACATATTTACTAATTCAAACATAGAGGAATTTAAATATTCCTAAAAGATTAGTTATCTCGAAGTTTCTTGGCAAAAGTCATCGTTTTTGCGCTGATTTTTGACCAAAACGCAAAGATTGTTTTCGTTTTTATCTCCTTTGAAAATAGAGTTTGAATAGATTAATAAATTATAGAATAATTTTCGAGGATTTTAGAGCTTGAACACAAGAACTTTTTATGTGACATTTTTGTGCTTTTCTACATCGTTTTTAAATATGAAGATTTTCTACTTAAAACCAAATTTCCAAAATTCTACAGAGATGTAGGGAACATCATTCTTACACCTTTAATCGGGTCTTCTGGGCAAAAAGTTTTCGAGATAAAAAATTTTTAAAAAAAGGTTCCGGAAAAAAATTTAAGAGTTTCTGGAGGAGGTTATAACTATGATGCACCATCATGAAGTTTTATAAAATTCATGATATTTCTTTTTCTATAATTAAAAAAATTAGTGAATGTTAACTGGCATTTTAAAAACATTGATATATATATGTTTAAGAATATTGTACGATTCATTATTTAAAAAATTGCTTTATTCTGCCAAATAGATGAGTTACATGGTTTTCTTTGGATTAAGATAATTTGCTTATAGCATCCTGTTGTATCTATACATTCTGAACGGAGTTTCGTAAAATTGTAAAATTTATAAATTATCACTCAACGTTCTTTTTTTACGAACTTACTTTACGATTCTCACCATCAATATATACATACATCTGATACGATAGATTCCTTTTAAAAATAGCATTTACGGTCCTAAAAAAACTCAAATGGTGTCAGCAAAACTACGAAGATAAATGTTATTTTTATTTTCAGCACATGATTCAATGATCAATTTCAATAACACCAAATATGTGGCAACAAAAACTTAAAGTTTTAAAATTTTAATATTTTATAGTTGAAAATAAATGCATAATTACAATATTGATATCACCGTTTCCTTATTATATTAAGGACCGCAAAATCTATGTTAAAATACAGGTGTTTGTTTTTATGTGCATAAGATTTCAATTAAAATAATGATTGGGACCTAAATATAAAACAATATACTTGCTGCTAAAAACTGCATTGGCTTCAACAAAATATGAAGATGTCAATAAAATTGTAAATATTTAGAGCGCTCAAAAATATACGCCCATTTTCAAAATGTAATGAAGAAAAGTGATTTGAAACATAAAATGTGAAAGAGAAAGGAAAAATAAAAGTGAGGAAAAAAAAAGAAAAAACGGTAGTACGAAATAAAAAATATAGGTAAAAAACAAACCTAAATAAACCACAATGGCCGAGAGAGGCAAATCAGGGCAAAATGTATTTCCACGTACTATCTAGAGTGTGTGAGGAACTCATGTCGTTACAAGGGAATCTGTGAAACAAGATTTCCGGGCATCAAAATGAGCTAATGTGACTGGGGTGATAAGAATATTAACATTATTGAAATTGAATTTATGCCAAAGATTCCAAGAATGTGCTGCAATAGAAGATTTGTCACATTTTTGATAGCGGGTTTATCTACCATGTTCCTTTAGTCGATATTTTAAAGCACGTCTGTTTTGTCTGATGTAGCAGGGGTTGCACTGCCAACGTATTCATTTTGTTTTAATCTCGGCTACCACGTTTTCATTTTTTTTTTACTTTTTCTCATTAACATCTGGCGAAACTTGAAAACGGGTCCCTATTTTTGAGCGCATGAAACATTTGCAACTAAGATGGAAATAAAAGTTTATGTTTCGAGTGCTTAAAAATAAGCATTCATTCTGAAGGCTTGTCAAATATGAATGACTTCGTGTCGTACATTTTTGAGCACCAATAAGACAGTATATTAAATTAAAATACCGAACATGATATTGAAATAAGTTATACGTACGATAATGGTTATAAGTATCAGATTGAGAAAAAATAATGTAAGATTGGTCATAACTATCTAAAAAATGAATGCAATAATTTTTTTTTTACTTCTAATCTTAAAAACAATTTTTTAAGGATGCCAAACAATTTAGTCTATAATTGAAATTTTAAGAGTTGAATGAGACAATAGAATGACCCCTTCCCCAGAAATCTTAGTTAAATAGTTACAAGGATAATTATTAAGAACAAATTAACGTCTCCTTTTCACTCAAACTTTTCTAAAAATGTATGTTTTATTTATAGACATAACATGCATATATATTAGGGTATAATTCAAAGATATTTCGATACAGTTGATTTTTTTTTTGCACCCTTTATTTATTTTCTTTTTTCCTTACCATTACTAAAGTTTAAATAATTTAATGCATAAATAGTACACATGATGGCAAACAAGGCTTTTTTCCAGCTTTTCCTCACCCTTTCTGCCACTGTCAACAAAATAAAGGAATCAATTTAAATAAATAATAGTTTAATTGCTTCAACCAATATAATGTTTTGTGCAAACAGATTTCAATTCTGGGATAAATCAAACCATTAACGCCGTCCAATTGAGCATAAATGAAATAATTATATTCCTGTCTCTTTAAGGCAAAATATAAGAAACATTTCTATTAATAATTTCTGAAAAGATAAAAAATATGCTAAGACTATTTGCTGAACATACAAAAACAGCTCTTGTTGTAGTCCAAAAATGTCTTTATATACCCCATTTTAGTATTAAAAAAATCCAGTTAGAAAAAGAACAATTTTTTGAGGTGATGATTCTAAAAACAGTAGGGCTTTGGAGTCTTTTTACAATTTTCTATTTTTAGTATTAGTTATTTAACAAAATAAGGCACATAGATCATTTTTCTGATTTAACAATATTTCATAAATTGTACTAAAATTAAGAAATAATATTAAAAACTTATTTAAGCTAATTTTTTTTATCATTATCTTTTTTAAAAGGGCAACTTTTTTAAATTTAGTGGGAGAGAATAAGTTTGAATGTCAAAATAAAAAAGTAATTCCAGTATTCTCGCCCACTAAAAAAAGAACGCAGCCGGTTGAATTTTTGAGTTGCACATATATGCATTTACTTTTTATTGCATGAATAAACAAGTAACAAAAAAGAAATCAATAAGTTATCATTTTTTGAAAAGATAGCATGCTAAGTAAATAGTCAGCTGTTTTGCATAGAGTGATTTTAAGCAGAATAATGCTTTTTAATTTCTTATTAAGTTTAATTAACAATTCTAAGCTTTCTTTCAAGAACTTGATAGTAATTTAAAAGTGAGCATTTAATTAAAAGGAAAACGTAAATAAAATTACTAAAAAAATAGAGTATATTATATTATAGAAAAAAATAATCTACGTAGTAGCGTGAAGAGTAAAATTTTGAAAAATGAAAAAATATAATTAAATATAATTATATAGGTAAAATAGACCTGGGAAACACGCATGGCCAGGTAATTTCAATATTTTAAAGTTAAGACATATTGTATAACATATTGAGAAATTCTAAGATGTTTAAAAATGTTAGCACATATATGGCAACTCTATCCTTTTTGTAGTGACATGGAATATCGAAACAAGATTTCACATAATCATCATTGATATTACAATTTTATTCAAGGTAACGATATAATGATACCTTTCATAAAACTTTTATCCTTTAAATAGTAATTGCTTCAAAATTATAAAATATATATTGAAGAAATTAACAAACATAAAAAAACTGATGAATTGATAAATTTCAAATCAATACATATGTACGTACAATATTGAAATTGTATCAATCATTCAATGAACCTATTAAAAATAAAATTAAAAAGAAGCAAATGTAATAACCTCATTCTATCAGAAACATTCTTCTTTAAAAACAAACATTCATTGAATATAATTATTTACTCAAATCTCTTTGCTAAATTACGAATAAATTTTCAGATGACTTTGAATGAAACATATTATTTCACAGAAGTGATTATGAGACCAAGTCAAAATTCCAGAAAATTTCTTGGGTTAAAAAAAAAAAAAAAAAAAAAAAAAAAAAAAAAAAAANTTATGATTATAACAACTATTTACTGATAAAAAATGAATATTAATCATGAATATAAGCTTTTAAAGTATCTCTCTGGTTCTCCCTTACAAACAAATAAAATAAATTGTGTTTTTAAGTTCCACCTTTGAAAATTTGATTTCCGGAAACTTCTGTGATCAATGATTTTTTTAAATGTCTGGACCCTCGATCTCCGGAAACTTCCGGATCACTGTAAGCGAAAATTCCGGAAATCCGGATTTTTTCCGGAGCACAATCAGCCTTGATTTCATATGTAAAAACAGGTTAAAAATCGGCTATCGGCGAAAAAAATATGAGCGAAATTTTACGCTATGTGTGAATAAGTCAAGTTTCATGTAATTTAGCCACATTTAAATATTTCTACATTCTCTTCAAATTATCTTTTTCAAAATAAATAATTTATGATTTTTTATGGTTATAAACTAATAGAACTGAATAATCAGATCACTAATTTAATCCTAAATTAGTTGTTTTCAATGACAATTTAACAGTAAAGTTAGCAATAAGTTGATTTCATCAATTTTAATGAACAAAAAAAGTAAACACCAACAATGCAATATATTTTACTAAGCCTTAATAGAAAAAAAAATTCCATTTTATTTTAAAAATAGATTTGCAACATTTTTAGAGTAAGAAATAAACCAGAACTATTAAATAAAACACAAAAATTCATTAAAAGAATGTCAAAATTAAAAACATACACAATGCTAACAAAATATTTATTAGAAACTATATAATAACTTTCAAACAATTTGTTCTAAAATAATATCCTTAATACTTTCTATATATACAATTCAATAATGATATATAGATTCAATAATGATATTCTTTTGAACCAATAATGATTCAAAAGAATAAAATAACATATTACATCATGTATATACTAAGTTCAAAAACGAATTCATGTATAACACTTTTTTATAAAAATAACATTTGCTATCACTTCAATTCAATTAAATATTTAAATGAATATCTATGAGCTTTTTCACATACACTTTAACACTATTATATTGGAATAGTAACATGTACAAGAAAATAATTTTGAACATTGAAGTCAAATTATAAATTCATTTGTTTTGGAAGTAATGCAACAAGACGGAATTATCTGGAAGCATTTGTTATTAGGCACTAAAACAGCACATTTCAAATAAGATGTTCATAATTTTAATGTAATATTCAAATGCTAAACTTTTCTGTGGTGTAAAAAAGAACAAGAAACAAAAATAAATCTAGTATTGAAATTAAATCAATAAGTTTAAAGAAATGCATTAGTACTAAATGCAACTTTAAAAGCATTATACACAAAACAGATTAATTATATTTAGCGCAAATAAACATTGTTTTAATATTATAATTAGAATGATAAAATTAAACTTGCACTGCAACTGTGGCAAATATACATATATATCAGGGTTTCCGCTACGGTAGCTTTTTTCGCAAAATGCGAAAAGACCCATCAAAAATGCTAAAATTCAACAAAGCATTTTCGCATTTTTGCTAAAGGATTTTACTAAATTCCGTTAAAAAAAATGGGGATTATTTAAACACATCTTAATGCAACGATGTAAAAACATGTCATTTAATGAATTACTTTTATTTTTATATACCAATGATGTGTCTGAACAGTACCCACTAATAACTTCTGTTATAGAGTATTGTGCAACAATACCAATGCACACTGTTGACTGTGAAAGGGGCTTTAGCTGCCTTAATTTGATTAAAACTAATATTCGAAACAGGTTGCTGCTAATCAACCATGTAAACAATTTGTTAATGATTAATATTGAGGGCCCTGAAAGTGCATTTAACTTTCAAGAAGCATTTGTAAAATGGGCAAACATGAAAGAAAGGAAGATTGTTAATTATAAACCAAAATGTTTTGATAAATAATAAATGTGTTTTTTTTTGTTATAGGTATTCTTTTTGATATTCTTGTACATTAAGCTATTCTTTGTCAGATAACTTACAGTACTTGTTTGATATAAAGTAATTTTATAAGCCTAATGGCATTTTAGCATTTTGCTAAAACTTTTTTTCAGATTTTTGCTTTTTTGCTAATGAATTTTTAGACTCAGCTTAAACCCTGATATATATATTAAAAAAAACTGAGAAATAAAGATATTTTTTCGATAAAAACATAAAATGTAATACGTTCACAATAGGACTTAATTCACGCATCAAGGAAATAAAGAAGTTTGAATTATCGTTGCAATATATTAGATGATTGAAATTAAAAACAAAATGCATTAATTCATCAAACTTTACCAAAATGCATTCTGTTCCTTAACTGATTCTTGGATTTATCATCCAGATTCTTGACTTATTTTGTAAATATATATATAAAACAAATTTAGGAATTAAAAAAAAAAAGAAGATTAGTGAAAAAAATGCGAAGATATAAAAACACTGTAAAGAAAACAAAAAGTGATTTGTTTGGCAAAATATTTGGCAAACGATATGTGACCCACCTTAGACCACAGCTATACCAAGCCATTGGAGATATCTGAAATTTGCCTCTATTCTATTAGTCACTATTCTATCTCCACCAAAAGGTCGTTTCCTTCCACTTTCATCTCGTTAGCTGCATGAACTTTTTTAACCATACCAGATATTGGAGCTTGAACAACCATTTCCATTTTCATGGCACTTAAAATAATCATGGCATCTCCTTTCTCAACTCTTTTACCTTCTTCAATTTTAACATCAATAACAGTGCCAGGCATTGGCGCACCAACAGAACCCTTCTTTCCCTTTTCAGCTTTAGGTCGAATATGTATTTCCTGTTAAAACAAATTAAATTATTTACCAAAAGGTAATTTAAAAAAGATCAAAGCTGTTACATGATTCTAACGATCATAGGAGAAACATTTCACTTAACTCTAGATACAGGTCTTTTCATAAGTTTCTCTATGGTTTCGAAATGTTTTACTAAAAAATAGTACATGTTGAAAATCGCAGAAAAAAACTTGTACTATCCAGAAAATTTTACAGGTATGTGGCGAGACATTAATTAAATTTTTGCTATTCTATTGTCTTCCCAACATGGCGTAATAGTAATTTTTACTTGTAATTCCCATAAAAAATGACATGACAAGTCTTATGAATTTGCTAGCTATTGCAGAAAAATGTCAGCTTGTGAAGCAAATAATTGAATGATGAGGCAAATTTCATTACAACTGTATTTTACTGGCTACTTTTAATGGGCATTGTGTACTGCCCTTTACCAGCAACTTCTGTGAAAAATAACATTACTATGGAGTTAATGACCACAATGGACCAAATTTTTCCACATCAAATGTCTGTAAAAAAACATATTTTCAATTTTTAGTTCAAGATTGATTTCTGATTTAATAGTTGAAACCAAGATGGAAACTTTAAATGAACTCTATACTTTCTAAAAGTAAACAAATACTCTTATTAAAATAGGGAGCAGTAGTAAGATTTTTTATTTATAGAGTATTAAAAAGGCATATATTTTTCTTGGCCTTAAAAAACAGTTTAAAGTATAGTCTTAATAAAAGTATAAATTCATCAATGTGAGATTTATTGAATGGAATAACATCATTTCAACTATTTTCTAAAATATTTTTATTAATATTTATCAGTCTTTTACCCCTAAAACAATCCTGTTTTAAAAACAAAAAAATCATTTTAGGAAGAAAAAAAATTAACTTAATCAACTTTTTTTTCTTTCTGACTGAGCAACAAGATTCTTTAAATGTTAGAATTGTATAAAAAGAATTCGGCAACAAAGCCTATTTTTTCATAACCATAATTTAGAAAAGTAATAACCAATAAAATGAAATAAATAAAATAATTGATTTATTTTAACAGTTTAACAAAGCATTTATAACTCTATATCCCAAAAATAGAGTAAAGCAAAAATACAAGAACTTCAGAACAACTCTTGTAGCTTTGGTGGTTAAATTTGAATTCTAAAAAATATTGATGAAAACTAAATTACTTTCAGTTGAAAAAATTAAGCTTGAAAAACGTCACATTTAAAAATGGATTACTTACATCTTTAACTGATTTATCTCTAATAAGGACAGATCTCAGCTGACCATTTAGTTCAAAGAAAACTTCTTTTTCACCAGCACTATTTTTTTTCTCAGAGACAGCGAGAGTTTTAATATGCAATGTTTTACCTTTCTCAATATTAACCTGCAAAAGGAAAGTAATTGAAATCGTAATAAGGGAAATAACATATATTAACATAAAATAAACATAAATGTGGTATTTAAATTTTATTTTCTTATTCGCAAAATTTTAGTTCTGGAATAAAAAGTGTTTCTAGAAATAACATCAATTAATTTATATCTAATATCTTTGAATTTTGTAAGAATTTCTGGAAATAATAGTTAGACCTTGATTAAATAAATTCAACTTCTGTTTTTATTTTAAAATTCAGAAAAATGTCATAAAATACAACAAAAATTTTACATCAAAACTAAAAAGAATTTTAACCTCAAAATCAAAATTTTTGTTGTTGAAAACACAACTTGAACATATTTGTAGAATATTTACATTTTTTAAAGAAAATTAAAGTTCACTCACTTCAAATTCTTCAGCTACTTTTGGTCCAACTAAAAAGATACGTGTGCTCAGACAATCAACAGGCCCATAGGTATTTCTAAAAGCGATGTAGTCATCACAAACTTTTGGATACATGGCAGAACTCATCACATCTAATTCACTTACAGCCATGCCATGCTTATCTTCCAGTTCAGCTTTCAATTTATCAAACTCCAATGGAGGCAAAATTTCTCCAGGCCTTCCTTCAATTCTAGTCATACCTTTCAAGATCTAAAATACAAAATGTATAGTAATGCTTCAGAAATAATTTAAAAACTTAAAATTTGCTAAATAACTCAGTTAAAAAATCGTATTATGAATTTCAAATTTAAAAAAAAGGTGCTGATTATCACGCAAAGTAGATATTATAAAATCTGATTTGTACAATGGACTTACAAGGAGCTGAATTGTATAATTTAATTATTATTTTGTGTTTAACAATCCAGTTAAGATGCCTTTAGACAGCATTTGTATTATATGTGGAATATTTTGTAGACAAGTTTGAAATGTTTTTAGCTTTTTTCACATTGAAAACATGTAAGACTGCTTCAATAAATTTTAATGAATAACTTAACTAATTCAGCTAGTAGATTATTCCAAAATAATTAACTGATACTGTGGAATGACCCTCTAAGCAAAGGATAAAAATAGTTTTAAATAAGCAGTGTATAGCAAAGAGACACACACATTAAAAATATCTAAGAAAATAAAAAAATGTACTTTTAATACACCACATTCTAATGATTGATTTTCAATACCATTGACATGTGTAAGTTGAAGAATGTAAAGCTAAAATCATAAATTTAACAAGAAACAGTACACATGACTAATTTTTTAGCAGCTCCTAAGGCACACGATAGCATTCCAGGAAAAAGAAGAAGAGATAGTAATAGCTTAGATCAATGCTTGTAAAAACTACATTTAGATTGCAAAGATATCCATAATTTTGATCATAAACATGAAAGAAATTTTTGAGAGAGCACACAGTTTTTTTCTTCTTTTTTTTTCTTGAATTTTTTTAAATTTATCTTTTTGAATAAATATATTAAAGCTCTAAAAGAAATACACAGAGAAAACTTCATATATGTCTTTAAATTTAAGAGTAATTTTCTGTATTTATCAGAGATGTTAATAACTACTATATTAGCAAAAATTGAAAACTTTCGTAAAACAGGATGGTTTCTGTATTCCAGGCATACTGCAAATCTACGGAGAGTCTGAATTTTAATTTTTCATTTTCTTAAAAGAAAAAAAATAATAAATATAAAAAAAGCAATGGCAAAATTAAATTTCTTATTTAATCACTTTCTGTCAAGTGTAAGATTGATGCACAATCTTATTTTATGGGATGATAATATAAAAATTCGACTTTTCTCTGCTTCTAAGTGTATTTTTAAAACTTTTTATTCCTAGATTTTTTTTAATATTCACTTTCAAATAAATATTAGGAAATTACTCTTATAGGAATAGTAATTGAAAAATGGTGTAAAATCTAATAACCACAAATGTATTTTTAATAGAATAGTACAATTAAATTTGTCTAAACTTGTAATTAGTGACATGATGAATTTACTCACAGAGCCCAAAAACGTAAAAAAGTGCTTACAGATTTAGTCCTGCAATTTAACAATGAATATGAGAATTAATTAAATAAAAAATAGCAGTTTGAGAAGTGGAATAAAGTGCCATTTTTTATATTTTTATGCATTACAGTGCAATCTGTTCTCCCAAGTCCCATGTTAGGTTCTCAAAAATTATTTGATAATCCAATAAAATAATTCAGAACATATTCTATAGAAACATTCTAAAAAATTTTATGCTATATTTGTAATTCATCAGAGTAAAAAGGATATTTCATATGAAATGGAACTTATTGGTCAAAAATTATAAGAATATTAAACATAAGTATTCTATCAAATTATACCTACAAACTTATACTTGGTAAAAAGAAGAATATAAATTTAGAGTTGCAAACAAGTTGGAAGTTGTTTAATGTCATAAGACAAAAATAAGTTAAAACAATAATAAAACGTTTGACAGTTACAAAAATAAATAGTTGTAATTTAGAAAATTATAATGAGCATAAATTAAACTAAATAACAAGCAATCATAATTATAAACTAACTCTTAAATCATTAAGTAACAATCAAAATTATTTTTTAAAAAAACTATTAAATGGTTTTTAAGATCCACTTACATAAAAGTGCTAAATATAGAATTATTTCGTTAAATTATTAATAAGCTAGCTAAAGTAATTGAATTTTTATTAAATTTAAAATAGATATTTTAATGTTTTTAACAAGAGTAATAAATTTAAAAATTGAAGTTTTGAAAAATGTTTGAGTCAGCAGGTGTTCCCCTCCTCGACGTTACGTCTATGATTTTGATCTATGATTATCAACTTGCAACAGCTTAAGAGGTTACCCTCGGGTAACCCGGCTATACCCAAGCTATATTAAGAGGCTATACTCAGGTAAAAACCCTTAAATATAATAATATGTTTAATGCTGAAATAATGTTTTCAAAATATTAAAATGTTAACTAATTAATACAAGATTACACTTAGGTGAAGTAATCTTGCAATAATTTGTTTGCATTTTGATGTTTTGAAAACATTTTTTCAGCATTTGAAACTAAACATTAAATTTGAAAATAACAATAGAGGTGAAACAGAATTTGCTATGAAAAGTTTCTCCTGCAGTTAGGTGTGCTCTTAAGAACCCATGAAAGCAGAGCTGATATATTATGATGCAAAACATGTGTGTGAAAACCGCACTTAAAGTGATTATTGTGTATAGGCTTTTTAATTAGCTACTAGGTTCAGAATCTTACTCATTAGCACATTCCGACCACCACACCAACACTAATAAAAAGTTAGAGAAAATAAACAACACCTTGTGAACCTTGTCTTCTTTTATTTTTTTTTAGGGGAGGGGGGGCAGAACCTTTATTTATTTTTTAATTCTCCTTAATTTTTTTTATTCTCTTTAGATTCCACTGTAATTTCCTATGAAATACTTGGTTTTGTAATTAGATGTAAAACAAAGTTTAAGTTTAACTCACACAATAAGATTTGGTAGAAATAAAATTAATGTCCGTAAAATAATTATAAACATTTAGATTTTTAATTAGCATTTTTAATAAATTACACTTAAAATTTAATTTAAGAACTAAGAACACTATTTGTTTAAGAATGAGACTTTAATAAAGAAGTTATCTTACTTTGGATCTGAGAGGCTCTTTAAATCCACCATGTGGTGTTCCAATATAACCTTGCATAAATTCAATGACAGAACTTGGGAAGCTGAGATCTTCAGCCCTTTCTTCTATTTCTTGAGCAGAGAGCTTATTTTGTACCATAAATTGTGCTAAATCTCCAACTACTTTGGAGGTAGGAGTGACCTGTAAAGTGAATATAAGGATAATTAAAGAATAGTTAAACATTTATGTAAAGTTACAAAGCCAACAATTAATGTATCACAAATTAATGCTTCCTAACCTTTTAGAAGTCCTTTCTGTACATAGTTTCTACACATATTTCAAATAACTATTTCTTTATAGATTTTCTTTTGGTCGAGATTGTTTATTCTCTTGTATAATCAGAAATTGATGCTTCCCAATCCCTTTCACTCATAGATATCATAATTTTATATTTACATCATTCCAAAAAAAGTCACATTTCATTTAGTAAAAAATATAAATTGGTCATTACTAAATTAAACTAAAAGTATAAATTATTTTAATAAAACTCAAAATAATATATTTTTTAACTAAGTTATTTTAATAAAACCTATTAGATTTGTACTTTGCTTCCAAAAATTTGATCGTAAGAGGACTACCCGTATTATTACAAACGAAAACCCTTTTCGGAGGCTATTTTCCGCTAGCATGTTAAATATCATTACACAATATATATACAAATGAATTTTGCAACTAAATTACATATTAAGTTAATTTACAAACAAATTTCATTTTTTCATTAACTTTTTTCCTCCTTACTAAACATGAACGTTTTTATTTTTAGTAATACTCCAAATTTTGTCAATGTTCAACTTTATTATGACTTATGCAATTGATTCAGATTAAATTGACTCTCCAGTCTTGTAATTTTGAACTGACCAGCCTTAAGCTGGGATTCTTATTTATATCACTTCATTGGCTGAAGAGTGTTCTAACCTGAACCATCCTGGTTTTAGTCATAAAAATATTTTTTATTCATTAATAAAACTCTTTCAGTTTCAGAAGCCAAAAAGTAAAAAAAAAAAAAAAAAACTAATGNAAAAAAAAAAAAAAAAAAAAAAAAAAAAAAAAGATCTTTATAAAAATTTAGGTGTGACAGTTGCTAAGCTCACAAAACTGCCATATATTATTAAAATAAACTAAGTACAAGTACACTAAATTTACTTTAATATGGCTTAAAAATATTTGAGCTCTTTTTCTATTAATAGAAATAATAAATATTTTATATCCATTACTGCTGTTCTGTTTCAACAGAAAACCCTAAACTAGAATACAGTTTGAAAATAACAATTTATAGTAAAATACAATTCAAAGTAGATTTTAAATGGAAATTATTGCAAAAATATGAAAGATTTAGATGCATTTTAGAATGAATTTTTAGAAAGAAAATCTAAATTCAGGAGTTCGACATTAAATTTAAAATGATTTTTTGCTAACTTACTTTTATAAGGTCACCCAAGAGTTTATTGGCTTCAGCATAAGCTTTTTTAATCTTTTCAAAATGTTCACCAAGCCCTAAGCTGAAGGCTTGAAACTGCAAATTAGTATACTGACCACCAGGTATTTCATTTTCATAAACATCAGCATTTCCACTTTTCATGGTTGCAGTACATTCAAATGGGGCGTAAAGTGTGCGTGTTTGTTCCCAGAAAGCAGAGTATTCACTTATCTTGCTCAATTTAATTTCTATAAAGATAATTTTTAAAAGTATTACATATTAAGATTTTATTATTGTAGGATATTTATTTTCATTAATATTTATATATTTTATTAATTGATAGATAGATAAGGCACTAATATACATTAAAAAAAGGGCATATATCGTATTAACATAATGAATACTTTTGTTCTTACAAAGAAATATTAAAACAAAGGTTTAATTTATAATATAATTCAGAATTTATTCAATACATTATTTATTTTAATAATACCAATTTCTCAATTTTATAAAGAGATTGAATAACTAACTAATATTTCCTTTGACAAATACTGGTAAACACAAGGGAATTTTGCTTGTTTAGATAAAAATATTTAGTTTCTCCCCCTCAATAATCTGTTTAACAACAAAGTATACTAAATTAAGATTGGTGGTTCGATTGTTACAGTGATTTTTCATGATCAGGATTGGCATATTGCAGGCAAAAAGGAATTTTCGCTTGGTCAATGTTAAAAGCTGTAGGGCAATTCCACAAATCTATACGAGTACAGGTGGGGCGATCTTTCCTGATCAGCAGGTTGCAAAGTATCCCACATTTTCCTCTAGAAAATGTCTATGTTCATCAGAATGCACAATAGCCATGAATGGGTGTGGATGACTTGATAAGATCAGGGTCGTGCTTAGGGGTGGGTGAGCTGGACAACTGTCCAGAGCCACTAAAAATTAGGGGCGCCAAAAATTCAAAACTTGTTAATATAATGTAGAAAGTTTTTTTTCCTCTCTCTTCACTTTCTTGCCCCGTTGAGAAAATTTCTTAAGCTCTTTATAAATTACACTTTTAGTTCTATCTCTTTTCCAGTAGGAAAGGTTATTTATCTTTTAGCCAGTTATTGCGGCATGTGTAAGCATGTTTATAGATCTTTTCACTGGGGGTTGTGAAGAAGACATTACGATTGTCATCTTCACTCACCTTGCTATTTAGTTATTGTCAATGAATCAAGGTTTCTAGTTCAAGAAGGACAGTGAATACTATAGTAAAACAACCTTAGAGTACAAAAACAATTTTACTAATGCTATGCCAAATTTTGTGATAACTTTAAGAATTTTTCTTACTTTTCCTGTAACCATTACTACTGCAGAACGTTCATTTTCAAAACTGGAACTGATAGTAATACATTTGAGATAAATGATGACTAATGCCCACTTTTCATCTTTGGCACCATTGAGAATAACTTTAGATTTTTCAGTTTTAACATAGACTTTTGCTGCTCAAAAAGCTAGAAAAATTGCATTATAATTAATTTACCCATATTTGTAAGCAATTTTATATTTTTTTCCTCACATTTGCCAAATCTTGAATGTATTTTTCCTATACCTAGGATATATTTATTAATTCATATGAATTATTTTAATTTATAACTCCAAATCTGTCTATTTTCATTGTAGTTAATGACCCTTTATATCAGGAGGGAAATTTCTAAGATAATAACAGGAATTCAACTTTGATGTCACAGAAAAAAAACTTTAATTATTGCCAATTTGTGAGTTTGTGGAGTGTAATCCCTTAGAACTGCTGCAGATAACGTCAAGAAAAATAAAAAGCAGGAATAGCACGATTAAAAAACTTTTTAACTAAAAAGAAAATCATTGATTTATATGATTCCTTATGATTTTCAAAAAATCTTAGATTTATATGGTAAATATTATTTATACCCTACTGCATTATGTATATACTCATGACTGTGATAATAAATTACTGATATCAAATCTCATTGACAATAAATGTTTCAGTCTTTTAATGAGAAATGGATTATACATTAATAAATAAAATAAGACTTTTTTTTTCTGTTCAAGAACTTAATGTAGTTAAGAATGTAACTTTCAAATAATAATATTTCATTGCTCTTTTCATCTCACTTTCATAGTTTAATGTGCTCATTGTAGTATGTAAAATAATTTGCTATTTCACTATCAGTAAATATATTTCAACTGTACCCATTTAATTTTATACATATTTATTTTAATACAAGTAACTTTAAATATACTAATGTTAATGTATACACTTGTTAATGTAATGTAATTAATGTTAATGTATATACTTGTTAATGTAATGTAATTAATGTTAATGTATATACTTGTAATTAAAGAATAAAGAATTGTTCTGCCACGAATAATTTAATTTAAAAATGCTTTCTGGTCTAAATTCATTATACTTTTCATTTGACAAATTGATTTTTCTGCCTTTACAATTCATTAAGGTTTTGAGTTTGATAGAAAAAAGTAACTAACTTCATTTTTTCAGTAATTGGTTCACAGTGTTTTCACTACAGCGCAAGAACGCGGAATCTCGCATATTTTTTTCTTTTCTCGCATTAAAAAATTATTACTGCGAGAAATTCGCGCATTCTACAAATCAATTTCAAAATTCGCGAATTTCTCGCATTTTGGAAAAAGCTTCGAATTATGCCATTTAGAATAAGATCCGTTTCACTTTTCTTCCTGGATCTTTCATTATTTTCAACATCTGCGCCCGTTATCTATCTTCCCTATTTACCAGTATTGTTCAGAACCTTTTCAAACAACGGAACACAACCACGGAACCCCTTTCAGAACACATTTCCCTGCAACCACGTGTTTACCGAAGGTAAGGTTTCTTCATGTTAAGACGTTCAAATTTTTTATACACTTATGTAAGATGGACAAATACCTTGTAAAGGCAAAATCTTTTATGACGATGCACCAAAAATATTCAATGCTTTAAGAAATAGAAGACGTTAAAAATGTATTATAATTAAAGAAATTTTTTTTTTCAAGAGTTTCTGTGTTTTTTTATTTTTTAGAAATCTCACTTAACTTTTTGAAATCTCACCCTGTTTTTGAGAAAGGGTGAGAAATTCTCACCCATTTTTTTTCTATGATGAAAACACTGGTTCACCATAATTAAATAAAAATAATAACCTTTTTATTATTAGAGGTGTTAAAAATTTCACTTGCAGTAATTGTTGTTGAATAATATTAAGAGTTATTTATACTTTTTATCAGAGTTTTAATCGTTAAACCAAAAAAGAATTTTTAAAAAAAATCTGATTGAAATAAAAAATAAAAAAAATGCTTAATAGAAATATTTTTAAATAAAATATGATTTTGATAAACTCTGATAAAATGCTTCGTAGGACCGCTAAGACCCTACGCATGATATGAAGCTTATGAATCTGTCACTTAGCAGAATTGTATCTAGATACATCAGAGACCCCACAGCACACACCCCAAACTATAACAGAGCTTCTAACAGCTCAAACAGTCCCCTGACACATAGGGTTCAAGGATTTCTATGAGATTGTCTCTATACTGCCCACAATAGTACTATGGTACCCCTTTGGTTCTGAAAGTCCATATCAATGATAATATGTTCAATAGTTTGTATCATGGTATTTGTGGGCACCCTAGCATTGAAGGATGAGAAGTATTACACATCTTTCATGCTTAATAATTCTCGTCAATCATCACCGCCCTTGATCTTTCACTATCTTTTCCTGTCCATAATGATGTCAGAGATTTGATGTTCTATGGGTTTACTGATATTAACCATACACCAGTGAAAGAGTCTGGCTACAACATCCTACATTGCATTACATTTGTATTATTATATAAGCGCTGCCAGTTGTATTGCAGTATTCCAATTTATTGCAAACTTTTGTTATTTTATTTGTGTATGTATGCGTCTATATCCATTGTTCTGGTTTTTTCAGAATGGATTTCACATTTAGACTTGGTGAGCATTTAAACTAAATGAGCAAACTGAAGCAATATTAGCTTCTGAATGTTTGCAACTATAGTACTCACTACCAGGGTTGGCAAGATTTTGCCGCGGGTGGAAAAAACCATGGTAAATACGGGTAAAAACCGTCCTGGCAAAAACAGGTTTTTGCCAAGCAAATTGGCAAAAACCTCTATTTTCCAAGATGAGAGGACAAAAACACATTTTTGGTACAAAATTATTCCTAAAATTGAAATATATACTATAAATATAAATAATTACAAAAAAATTAACAAAATTATTATTCCATAATTAAATCATAATGTAATAATATATCATTTTAGTAGTTTAAAACATTATTGATTGGAAAATTTGCGATTATTCTCTTTCTTCCAGTGAAATGAACTTATTTTAAATTAATGTAACTATAATTTAAAGCATAAAATATCTATCAAGATGTGTAGTTATTTATTGTACAAATAATAATTTTTTATAATATAATAATAATAATATTATACAAATAATAATATTTATTTATTTGTAAAAAAACATTTATTTAAGGGTTCTAAAATGAAAAGAGGTCAAAAACTTTCAATGTTTTAAAAATTATTGCCTTTATATTTATTATTAATATGTTAAAAATAATTTTTTTATGTAATGTATCAAAATTATTATTCCTTATGATTGATTTAAATTTGTTTCAAGTATTTTGTAATAATATTTAATCAGCAATTTAAATAATTTGGATTTAGCCGGTTTTTACCAGTTTTTGCCACTCTTCTGGCAAAAACCCCTTTTGGCCGGCAAAAACTCCAACCCTGCTCACTACAATATTTTTAACTAGAATTTTTAAAAATGATGGATATATAAGATGAGAGTAAATTGTAAGTACTTTACCAGTGTCATGCGCAGTGTCTTCAAGACAGGCTACTACAGCTCCCATACTAGGTTGTGATGTTAAGCCAGACATAGAGTCAACGGCAACATCAACAATATCAGCAGAAGCTTCTGCACAAGCCAAAATACAGGCAACACCAGCACCAGCTGTGTCGTGTGTGTGGATATGAATAGGTATATCAGGATGTCTATCTCTCAAAGCAGTTATTAGAATTTTTGCTGCTTGTGGCTTAAGAAGTCCAGCCATATCCTTAAATACACAAACATATATATAGATAGATTCTTTAAGCAAAACATTGCGAATTTAGAATAAGATTTCTTAAATTTAAAAAAAATGAGATCATTTTAAATTCAAGATACATTGAAAATGAAATATTTAAAAGTGTTTGTAAAATTAATCTTTCAGTTCAACAATGGTAAATGTCGAGATTCTTGCATGTGGGTGATCTTTTGATCTGTTAATTTTTTTTGTTCTCACCAACAACACTTAAAATTCAATCACCAAAATTGATATGTTATATCGTAGAGGTGGTAGATATACAAACAATAAAATTCAAAGTTAATTTTTATCATTTAGATTCGCATTATAATTCAGTTGAAATAGAATTTAATGGCATGAGTATAAAATTCTAAACATTAGAAGCCTTTTTCAAGGCCCTAAAGATGAAATTTTAATCTCTTTACAACAATTTTTTATTTTAGATACAAGTGAATTTTGGTTATGCAGTATGGTTAAAAGGAAACTCTTTTATGTAGATATATTAAGTCACAATATCTAAATTTTCATATTTGTATTTTTGTTCCAGTTCAATTTAAATTTTTTTTTATTCAAAGGAATTTTAAGAGAAATTTAGGAAATGGCCTTGTCTAAATTTATAAGCATTTAAATTCTCTTGATTATTATAAAAATCTGTTTTCAATTGCGTTTTTACCTGTTGATCACCTTAACAATTGTAAAGTTTCAATGCATCCTTCAATTAGATGTTCAAGTAATATTTGGAAACAAAGATAATAAAAATTTTAATGTAAAATTCCAGCTTATAATTAAAATTTAAAAATTTAAATAATTTATAAGTAAAAATTCCAACCACAATCTTCAAAAGATTGTATGCAATATTGATTTCTTTATTCACACATCCAAAAATAATTTCTTTTTTGACAGATTTTTATTAAAAGTTACATATTTATATAATCTTTTGTACAAGAGATCAACGGTTCAAGAATGGCGAGCAACATAATTTGCAACATTAATTTGAAATTATTTTGCATTTTTACAATGGTTCTTACTTTGAAAATTTACAATGTGTTTAATTTAATATGTTTTTTTATTTGAAAAAAAATCAATTTTGAAATTTTTAAGTTTTAACTGGCAGACGGAAAAATTATAGAGGAAATTCTCATTAATTAGACACCCTTTCTGCACACTTCCAGTTTCCTGAATTAAATCAGAGAACAAATGGAAATTGCATAAAAGGAGGAAATAACCTACTGAAATTTAATTCTTGGCTGACTTTTTGGTTATATGGAATAAAACATTTTTGTTAATAGCTTAGGAACCCTTCAAGAGGCTTCCAAATTAATAGCATGTTTGAATTCAGTCCTTCAAAATGTGTATAGATTTTTTATGTTACACTTGGTACTCTTTCTTTGATATTTTTATGAAAAATTCAATTATCAGATAAAACAATAAGTATTTCTTTTTACACTTTTATTAACTGTAATAAATAAAATTGTCTACTATATTTAAAAATTAAAAAGGAAATATAATTTACCTTTATGCAAAGAATATGGGTTCCTGCCTTCACTAATTCATCAGACAGTTTTAAATAATAATTCAAGTCATATTTTGTGCGTTTTGGATTTGATACATCACCCGTGTAGGAAATTGCAGCTTCAACCACTCCCCCTAAAATAAAGAATAAAATTTATGATTGACAAACAAATGTGCTAACACATCTTTGTTTATAATATAGCCATTAAAATTATAGTCTTCTCATTCTGCTAAGCGTTCCATATAATGCAATCAATGATAACTTTAGTTATAAATAAGAGTTTTGTCTCATTTTAATTTTTGCATCCAAACAAAAATTGTTTTTATGTATAAATATAGTTAACATATTTTTTAGTCAATGACTTTTCTTTCTACATATACCTCCCGGAAACAGAAACTCTCCAGAGTGCACTGCAGATTATTTTTCCTCTAAGTTTTCATTTTATTTTTTAAAAGCAAACAAATGGAAGAAAATTGTTGAGACTCCTTTTTTAAAACATCTTTTAACTTATTTTGGATAAAAATTTAAAAGCTGAATTGAAAGCATAAAGCAAAGAACAAAATGTAAGGAGCTTTTTTATCTGTTTCAGGTTTACACTGTATAGGAATTAATTCCATTTCTATCCAAGCATCATCGTATAACCTTCCAACTTAAATTTTTAGAAGATTATTTTTTACATCACATTTAAAAAACAAGTTTAAAGTATTACAATGTTTAAAATTATCTTGAAGTCAATTTTAGTTTTTACTTTCCTTTTTTTATAAAGTCTCTATTTAAATAAATTCAAAATAAAAATTTTTGTTTAATGAATTTAATCATATAATAGATGAGTTATCTTTTTTAATAAATAAGAAGCAGTAATTATTTTTAATAAATGCAACTGATTTATATATTGTTTTACCTGCATTTCCAGCAGCTTCCATTCCTAGAATTAAGTTTGGTAAATAATTTAAGGAGTCAAAGACCCTAAATACATCCATTCCGTGCTTCTTAGCCATTTCACAAAATCTGCAAGTGAATATGAGAACTTGAGTAAAAATTATTGGCAACTATATTTACATAAAATTAAAGCTAAATAAGTAAAAAATAGATGATTTGAAGTTTCTTTAGAATCGATATAATCCTTAAAGAACATAACTCATCTTTTTGTTTTCTATGTAGCTCAGTTGTGTCACATCATTTACAAATGAGGGAACACATTTTCAGAAAAATCATATTTTAAAAATACTAGAACAGAAGTAATATTTTTTAGGGGATTATAATTTTTTTTTCTTTTTTTTTTTTTTTTTGCGAGAAATAAGGATATGCAAAACATGAAAAAATATTAAGCATCAATTTTAAAAGTAATGAAAAAATTGACATTTAATTGTAAAAGTGCTCTTCTATTTAAAATTTGAATATTTATACCAATAGGTTAACAATTTTTTTTAGGTTTTTGACACAGAGGTTTTGATGTAAGCTTTTTTCATGATTAAAGCTATCAAAAACTAGTCCATGCTGCCTGTTTTGTTATGAATATATTATTATGTATTATCATGAGAATATATTTAGAGCCATGTTTGTTGTACATCAAACAGTTGCTAAAAAGAAGGGCAAAGTAAATTAATAAATAAAGCTTACACATTTTTTTCTTCTGAGTAAATTAAAAATAATAACCGATCTGTTTATTTTAATCTGTTAATCTGTCTAATTTTGGCTAAATAAGGTTAAAGGAGCGCTTGGATTTAATAAATTAATTGAGTTTCTATATTTATATGGGAGAAAAACAATAATTACAACTAAAAAAATTTAGTTTTGAGAACCGGTATAGTTTGAGTAAAATTAAAGCAACTCTAAACTTATGAATTAAACAATACAAACACAGCTAAATGATACATTATGTTTTATAGTTTAAAATGAATATTTTAAATACATACTTAAACACAGCATTATCAGGATATGATGTATAGCCTACTGCATTAGCTCCTCTCAGCAGCATTTGAAAAGGAATATTAGGAATGAGATTTCGCATATTCTGCAAGCGTTCCCAAGGACACTCATGCAAAAATCTCATTGCAACATCAAAAGTAGCTCCTACAAAAATGTTCATTAAACATTTTATAAACATCAAAATTGTTTCTGATTCTAATTACGACAGAAAAAAATACCGAGAAAACTTAATGTTTTGTTTTCAAAAAATAATTATAATATTGTTAAATATTCTATACACATTATTATATAAGTAAAAATGAAATGAAAAATTTTATTAAACAAAGTTATGCCTTGTAACAATAAAATATGAAAGATAAATTAAAATAAATAAGTTTTTTTAGTTGACAAAAATAAGTTTACAACTAGAATACTTAGTTTTCAATTATACCAAAGAAACATTTAAAAATATTACTATGCATTCATAAAAGAAAGGAACACATTTATTTGCCCTATCTGAAAAAAAAAAATTTAAAGATATAATTAATAATAAATAAATATAAGAAAGGTGTAATGCATGAAATTAGTAACCCTGGTATGAATTCAAATGAACAAAAAAAAAAGAAGTATTAATAAATATAGCCTTTAAGAACCATCATATTATTATTATACATAATTCACATTTAATCACAGCAATTTCTACTCATTATTGACAAATTAATTTGTCTATTGGTGGTTACAGAAAAATTCCAATTGTATCACATTCTATTTGTAAGGTTTTCGAAACTGTATAAATATAATTTTACCATCAGTTTTTCACCACAAAAAAGCATATTTTTGCATGCATAAAATTAACATGCATTGTAAGAAGAAACCAAAATGAAATATTAATTGCATATTTTAGAAAATTATGTCAAATTATGAGTTTTTTAAAGGGTCTTTTTAAAAGACAGTATTTTGTAAAGGTTTTAAAAACAAATCTGAATATCTTTTTAATATTGAACACTGATGTAATCATATTAAGCTGTTATTATTAATAGCTAGAGGTTTGTTGCCCCTGTTTGACAACACTCAGAACTGCTTTTAGAGTTCCTTTCTTATTTAAGTAATATGCTGGTATATATATATATATAAAATATTCTCTACCATATGAAGAGTACATTGATAACAAATTTATTAGAAGTGTACATTGATAACTCAGTTATTGAAATAAGTAACACACACAACACTTAAAATAAATATAGATATTTCTCCTTTATTTAAAAACATTCTGAACTTTTTAAAGTAAAAAGAATGTAACTATCTCAGTGTTTTCACTACAGCGCGAGAACGCGAGAATCTCGCATGTTTTTTTCTTTTCTCGCATTAAAAAATTATTACCGTGAGAAATTTGCGCATTCTATAAATCAATTTCAAAAATCGCGAATTTCTCGCATTTTCGAACAAAGCTTAGAATTACGCCATTTAGAATAAAATCAGTTTCACTTTTCTGCCTGTATCTTTCATTATTTTCAACACCTGTCCCGTTATCTAGCTTCCCTATTTACCAGTATTGTTAAAAACCTTTTCGAACAACAGAACACAACCACAGAACCCCTTTCAGAACACATTCCTCTGCAACCACGTGTTTACCGTAGGCTAGGTTTCTTCATGTAAGACGTTCAAAATTTTTATGCTAATGTAAGATGGACAAATACCTTGTAAAGGCAAAATCTTCTATGATGATGCACCAAAAATATTCAATGCTTTAAAAAATAGAAGACGTGAGAAATGTATTATAATTAAAAAAAAAAATTTTAACGAGTTTTTGTGTTTTTTTTAGTTTTTAGAAATCTCACTTAAGTTTTTAAAATCTCACCCTGTTTTTGAGAAAGGGTGAGAAATTCTCACCCATTTTTTTTCTATGATGAAAACACTGTATCTGTTCTCTTTTTTTAAAAGGAATTAAATTTGGATCAAGAAAGCTTATCTCAACTACAAGTAATATCACTTCTGGGAACTTGGGATTCCATTTAGCTGAACTAGAAATTGCTAGGATTTCCAAGCTCTTCCTTCATGAAATGACTTAGCATCTTTTGAGGAAAAAACTTTGGAATGTACTCTTCTTTAAACCACAAATTCGTCTTTTTCTTTTAAACATTGTTGACTCTCCTGCATGATCTCTTTGTATGACTAGACGGGATATTATTGCTTTGCATTTACATAAGTGACTGCAGAATATTCTTGCTCTACTCAAGTAGAGAAATATTGAAGAGCGCATGGTCCAAAGGCTCACTGCATTTGATAATAATAACAAAAAATACTATATTGGCATTTGGTGTTTACAACCGATATATGTATGCAAAATAAAAATGTTGCACAATATGTTAAACAAATGCCCTTGTATTTGTTTTACAATCAGTAAATAAAACAAGGATGATTGGCATATACAACTTATACTCACCCATTTATTTCTGTAAACTTAACACACTGATATACAATATGTGTAAATTTTTCACAATTCAGATTGATAAAGGAAAATATTTTTTCTTTATGTCTCTTCATTAATTTTAAATCTCAAATAAATAAGTTTCAAAATGTATATAGCAAGGGATAGGAAATGTGTTACACTTATTTCTTTAAATACACATATTTATATCTTCTGTATTTTATTGATTGTTTTTTGAATGAAAGAGATGGATTGCAATTCTATACCTACATAAGTATGGTAGTTTATCCAAAAATTTTCATTTTTCTCTTTTACTTTTAAAAACAAAGAAAATTGGATAATTTATAACTTAATTCTAGAACCTCATCCATTGAATTTGAGTTATTTCTATGAGACATACTGCTTACATTTAATGAGATATTCAAATTATATTTTAATGCAATATATGTATTCGTAACTGCCAATTGGAAGAAACAAATTTATCTACTTTTAAGGGGGTTACCTTAGATCTTATGTACAAATTTATTACTTTTTGGTAATATGTTACTCAATAGAAAAGGTATGAAACTGAGGTGATGAATGAATACAATCGCTATATACAATAAATAGTATTATAAAAGATAAAGTAATTACTCAAAAATAATTAAGTATAAAAAAAGACTAACCTCCCCAATTTTCAAGACTAAAAAAGTTATTGAAACTATGAGCAACAAAAGGTGAAATTCTGAGGAGATCATAAGAACGAACTCGGGTAGCTAAAAGAGATTGATGAGCATCACGGAATGTTGTGTCCATCAACAATAGACCTTTGTGATTTCGTACAGCTTTGCTAAATGCCTCTGGTCCTTCTCTTAACAAAATATCCCTGAAGCCTTTGGAAGGTTTGAAGCCTAAAACACAAAATTGAGTTACATAAGCGATATATTATATGTGAATTGGCAAATACTACTTTTATTAGAATATTTTAAAAGCATTGAATAATTTAAAGCTTAGCAGGGGTAGAAATTAAGAAACATGTCTGTACACATTTACACTGAACCGTTTACATGTATCTTTAGACTCTTTTTTTTTTAAAAGTTAATATAGTTAATTTAAATGAAAAATTACAATGCAAAGAATATGAAATGTTAACAATTATGATGAAATATGGTATTATGTGACAATAACAAAGACAAAACACAAAATATATAAAATAGCATATTCTTTTTCATCAATTGTGGGTCCAGGGAAATTTTATGTAGTTTGGATCAAATATTTGTGGCTCTTGAAACCTAAATTAACTTGAATTGCTATCACACAGAAATCGCAACATTTGTAAATCAGCTAACATCTAACATTTTGATTAAGAGGGGAAGGTAGAAAATTTTGTATTCAGAGAATTAGATTGCGAGTTGAAAAGGGATGAAGAGTAAGTTCCATGTTTTTATATAGGGGGGAAATAGAAGTTAGTTTCGATTTTGTCAGCAGTCTTAAAGAAAATGGGCTATACATTCACCTTTAACATTGGATTTATTGCCTGCTTATTTAAAGTTTTAAGTGCTTTTAAATGCAACCTTGCACTTTTTTTAACACAGAATACAAGTAAGGATCCCATTGTAGCAAAATCTGCGACTTCAAGCCATGTAGCAAATTTGTACCTAGTCGAGTTGAATGTTGTGTTTAGTGGCACAACACACCGTGACAAACATAAAGAGTATTACACAGTCTTAGTAAACTAATTATACTAAAAGTCTGATATTTAATAAAAAAAAATGTAAAAATAAAAGATCGTTGGAACATTTTAGGGTTGTGGGACCTGTGTTTACTTAATCTACAGAAGAAATTAGTACAATGCTCTCTTTGTCTCCTTCATGATTTTTTTAACCTTCTACACTTGCAAGATTTTGACAGTTCAAATCCAAAGATCAGCTGTTTAATCAAATGAAAACAAATTAACACTAAAAAGCCAATCTTATTTAGATTATCAGTGGTTCCCACTAGTGATCTGCATAATTTTAAGTGCCTTGTTCTATCATAGTAGAAATAAAATAAATAAAATTGTATGTAATTAAAATATAAAATGATGTCAACTGTTTCAATACAGAATAGTGAAACTACTATACTGATGTAAATATTGTTAAATTAAAGTTTTTAAACTGAAATAATTTTTTTAGTAGATTTTGCAATTTAAATAACACTTTATAAATGAAGAAAATTTATTTCAATTAAAAAAAGCAACAATATAATAGTTTATATAAAAGCATTCAATATAACCCATGATAATTCAATATAAACAACTCACCTGCTGGAATTTCTGGCACTACTGGATCTAACTCAGATGGCACTAAATTAGTAGCTAATGGTGTGGTAGGGCCATTAACCATAACTTCACCAATATATCTTAGCAATTTTTGAGCCCTATTCTGAGTTGCTTCAAATTGAAACAAAAGAGGATTGTCATCAATGAAATTTGTATCAATTGTACCACTTAAAAACTTTGGATTCTCCAAAACATTAAGAAGAAATGGGATATTAGTCTAAAAGGAAAAAAAAATCAAATGTTAATTCTAACTAAAGCTCCTTGATGTTAATAGCATATAAAAAAAAAGCACAACTAATGGCAGCTTGAAAAATATGCATAATATATTTTTCTTTTAATTTATTTAGTTTATTTTAAAGTTCATACAATCAAACCATGATCCATCTTTATATCTTTTGTTTTCTAGTATGTATAGTCTTGTTTTACCAGTCCCAACACAAATACTATTTATAGAGTTAAAAATGTACATTTAGATTATTTTTAAAAGAAGATGCCTGCATGGAAGATGCTATACTAGAAGATGCCTGCATCTGTAGCTTAAGGCTCTTCACAAAACTTACAATTATTTATTTTTGAAAGAAGAAAAGGTAACTCTTGATGCTAATGATAAAGAGGAGAATCAGGATTTGTTACAATTTAAGGAAAAGAACTGAAACATCACATTTTATGTTTATGCAGCAGGTGAGAAAATATTAAAGCCTGTGTTGTGCTGTTGGTTTCAAAAATAGTCACAGTGCAAAATTAGACCAATAAAGACGTTGAAATCGAAAAACAACTAATGCTTTTAAAACAACCTCAAGTATTTAAAACAATGAGAAACTTCTGTATTCATATTATTTTACAGAAAAACAAAAGTAACCAGTAACCAGGGTTCGTGATTTTTTTTAAAAAAAACAACAAAAAAAAAACAGATTTTTTTTATTTAAATCGGATTTTTTTTATTTAAATCAGATTTCTTTTATTTTATTCAAACACATTGTAAGAACTTTAATTTATGATTAAAAATACTTTATAAATGTTTAATCAAAATTAAATTAATATTAAGACAATATTATTAACAATATTATAGAAGCTCTAACTTACTAATATAATTTTTCATTAGAATATATAGCTTTGAATGCATAGCAACCATTTTGAAACAAATACATGATTGAAATTTGAAGACTAGATGAAATAGAGAATTTAATGAAAGGGGTCTGTCTAGGTTTTTCTGAGAGGTATTTATTTTGTGAAAATTTAGACATAATTTGTGAAAAATTAAAAATATTAAAAAATCAACACAAAAATACGAATTTATTCGATTCTTACGAAACACAAAAATAAAATTTAAAAAAAAGTATTTTTTTCCTTAAGTTGAATTTGTGAAGGTACCCTAAGCATTAGCAAATTTGGCTAGGACAGACTCTTTATTTATTAAATTAAAGTTTCAATTAGCAAACCATAATTTTAATTTAAAATTGGGTTTTTTTTCTCTTGATTTTTTATCTGACAAAATAAATGTAAGAGATTGTGTTTATAAATGTAGTCATTCATCAAAAAATAAATAAATATTTAATCTATATATTTTTATATTAAAATATTCCTTTTTAATACTATATCAAAATAGATCAGCTAAAAAAAATTTTAAAAAAATCTATGCACTCATTGGAATTTTTTTTCACAAAATTTCTTTATAGAAAATCTGATAATGTCAAAGATTCTGTAAACATATTATGAGAAAAAAACACAAGTTACCAGTTAATAACTCTACTGCCTCAAATAAACTTTGAAAGAGAAGAATGACAACATATCAGGAAAAAATATCTGAATTCATTAGCCTTTTTTTTCTTTTTTTTTGGTATATTAGGGTAATTTCTTTTTAATATAACCTCAAGCTTTAGAAATATGCATTTTCCACCAATAAAATATAATGTAGATTTTAATTCCATGCTAATTCAATCAATAGGTAGAATTTTAATTAAGATTACTTGTATTTTTTTTCTCGAAATTCATGTCTATTAATTACTTTCTATAGCTATGCAAATCTATATTAAGACAGCATTAAGTGTGTACTTTCAATCTCAAGAATCAAAAGATTTTTTAAAATGTAATTTCAAACGTGTTGGAATTCAACACACACTAAGAAAGAAAGTAATTTCGTTAACTAAAATTAATTAACACAGCAATTTATTTAAAATAAATTTTAAAACTAAGAAAAGAAAACAATAAAAGTATCAATAACTTAAAACACAGTTTTTTAACTTTTAAAATCAATATATATATTAAAAAAAATCAGTTGATTTAAATCAATGATTTTTTTTAAAAAATCATTTGATTTAAATCATGATTTAAATTGTGATTTGAATCAAGCTGATTTAAATCGACGAACCCTGCCAGTAACTAATGTCAAAAATACAGTACAGAAACTTTTATGCAGTATCCAAAAGATTGGGGAAAAATTTTCATGGGTTTAACACCATTTTGAACTAGAACAATTGTGGCAAAATGCAGAAATTCCTGTCATCTTTGAAGTTAAGTAGAGGGAAAGATATGAGGTCTTTGATTTAAGAAGGAAAATGTATTACAGAGGATAGAATGGTAGTAAAAAAAAATACACAGCTATACAAGCAAATTAAAAAATATAAATTGCAAAGTAAATATAATTTAAAAAAAGGTGAAGAGGGAATATAAATTTTTAATTGGAATATGGAAATGGCTAAAATAAGACTATTCTTATTCAATAATTAAATAGAAGTACAGTCAGTTGTACAGTATAAAACATTTTATGTAGTTTTCTGAAAACTGAAGGAAACTTAACTTGATTTAGAACGACTGAATCATCCTTAAAGCAATGAATCAAAGTTAAAGATTCTATCGTAAAATTCATTCAGAAATAACTGAATTTATTATAACTGAAGTTTTGATTTTTACTTCATAAAATATTTAAACTGTTTTGTAGAAGAAGTTTAACTCTGATTCGGAATAGACGTGCTCAAACAAAACTACAATTTAACAAAACGTTCTGAGAGCCAATGCTTAAAATCCTGTGACATCAACAAAAATGGATAACTCACTTAGAGGCAGGTCTGCAAACTGAATGCCGAAAAACAGCGCTATCTGCCTGGTAGAAAAAACAGTAACTGACCGTCCAATTCTCAATGCTTGAAAATTTAAAAACAATTTTTTTTTCAAAAACAAAATCAGATGGAACTAATGATGCTTCGATTTAGGAGAGGGAAATATCACACAGAATGTGGTAGGGAAGTTTTACAAAACTACAGTGCTATTAGTAACTAAGTTATTAAACTGCCAATTTTATAAAAATTACATAAGTCTAATAAAGTTTAAAAATAAAGTATTATAAAGGCTTACTTTTACTCCTCTAATACGAAACTCTCTAAGAGCTCTGCTCATTTTGGAAGAAGTGGCAGCGAGATCACGAGCATGAGCAATAACTTTAACTAAAAGGGAATCATAATAAGGAGATATAACAGCACCAGCAAATGCAGATGCACCATCAAGGCGAATTCCAAAACCTTCTCCGCTACGGAACACCTGAAGTGTAAGAAACTATGTGTATTGCTGACAATTTAGAAAATAAATATCGAACTTTAAAATATTAGTAGTAATGATAAAAGCATGACTAAGAAATGCATAATTAGATAAATTAATTTGTGCATACACAATGTCTGAAATACTGATTAAATTTAAATTAAAAATAACTAAATAAGAAACAACTAAATCTACTAGTGTTATAATGTAACTAGCAAATGCCAGTTTAAATTTTAATTCTTTTAACTTTTGGGTTCCTAAATATTTATCTGAATAGTTTTGAAAATGTGTAATATTTTGAAATTTATAGCCAGCTATTCCATTCATTTTCTAATAACGATTTAGATATCAAAAATGTTTTAAGTTACGCAAAAAAACAAGAGTTCACATTTAATTTTTAATATAGAAATGAGATTGTGTAAATTTTTCATTTGATTATTAACTTTTAATTTTTAACTTAGATGCTTGCAAGGAAGAGGCTTATATCTATGTTAAAATTTATAATAATATTGGATTTTTTCATTCCTTCTCATTGGAGTCATTAAAATATCATTTTGGGACTATGTAAATTGTATTGTAATTAGATTGTAAAAGGCTGGAAAAAAAATTTCTTTTCATTCACTCAACGATTTTCAAACTATTTTTTCATTGTAGCACACAACTTCTTGATACATAAAATAAAGATATCAGAATTCACTTTTCTAACAGCTTAGTATTTCAACCGAAACAACAAAACAAATAAAACACCACTAATGCTTTTCACTAAAGCATTTGTAAACCTAATAAACAAATTGGAGAATTTATTCTAAAGCAACAATAAAACACAATATTAGTAGAATTTATTACATTTTAGGCACTCATGAGTTAAAGCAAAATATATTCTGTTTTATTCTCCCTTCGTTATTATTTTTTTGCTCTTAAGCATAAATGCTTCCATAACAAAAACTTAATAACAATAATTTATAAACATCATATTAATATTCATTGCATTAAAAACTTCATTCCTTTTTTATCCATTACCGTTTCTTAATAAAACATTTTTAAACCTTTGGATAAGTCATTAGCACCACCTAAATGAAAGGTGAAATAAAAAGCTTAGTTTATATCAAAAATGCAATATAAATTTTTTGATAAGTTGATATAATTTAATTAATTTTAGATGAATTCAAGTCGTTGTAAAAATTAGCTCATAACATTACAGATTTTAGTTATTCATTTCAGTCAAATCATCATCATTAGTCAATAATGAATTAAATACAGAAAAATTGTAGATCTTTTGAAAAATTTCCTCTATGCATGTAAACTAGACTTTTTACAAAACTGTTTTATGAACTGTTTTTTGCTATTGTACAAGGAAAAGGAAAACAATTATTTAAGTCCAATTATAAGCATTAAATAGTTACTATGAAAGCATGCATAAATGGCATACTTAGTATAAATAATAGTTTTTATTAAGAACACAGCAATAAATGTTAATAAAGCAATTCTTTAAAAATAATGCTGAGCAATGCATTAAATTTAGGTGAAGGTAAATAAATAACTTGCAAATGGACGCTTTGATAATGTTAAAAAGCTTTTCTAGTATACCAATAAGTAACTTTTAAAGATATTGTATAGAAATCGAAAATAAAAAAAATTTATTTAAAAAAAAAAAAAACTATGAAAAAAGTATAAATTCTTTGCCAAGAAAAAAAAATTTTGACCTCAATTCTTCCAGTATCTGGTTGAAAATTTTGTGCTGGATCTTCAGTAGTTACACGACATTGAATAGCACAACCTTTCATGTGGATGTGATCTTGAATCATTCCAAGACTTGCTAAGCTGTGGCCTTCACTGAGTTTTATTTGTGACTGAACTAAATCAATCCTATAAACAAATATCATATAGATCCATTTAAACAAATATTAGTAGAGAAATTCTAAATAAAAATAATACAATTCTTGAAAAAGCTAAAATTATTTTTAAAACACTATTAGAGTGGTCCAACAGCTAGATAATTCCCTCACTGATTTTATCAAATTTCCCCGATTTTTGCCACTAACGACACAAATTTCATGATTAATTTTTTAGTTCTGTCTTATTTACATATACAATACATTAAACACTTTTTCTCACTATTAAAGTTGAAATTAACCCAAATTTACAAAAATTACTAACTTTTCTCCATTTTGTGATCACTCTGGTAATCTACCTTCCTAACATAATGTATTTTTACAATAAAAAAGCTCACAGCAATAATGTTTTTAAATAAAAGAAATAGAGATATTAGGACTATTAGCATCACATGAATAATACAAATGGTAACATTTGAAAACTCTCAGATGGAATTAAACATGAAACATATTAATAGAAACAGTTCTAAAACTTGGCCATTCATTGCTTTAAAACAGCATTTTAAATATGAATTTGGCAGCATATTGACTATAAATTTAAACAGATAATCAGTATGATCAACACCAGTTCTAAGACAGCAAATTCTTTTTCAGCCAATTAATTGTTAAAACATATTTTATCATCTATTGCTAACCAAAACTAGCTATATTAAACTTCAAAAAAATATCATTAAACAATGAAACACCTATTTCAATCTCATTTAAACTAATTAAACTGAATGTTTTTTGACACGTGTGTTTTTCACGTTGTGTTGCTATTTCAAATAGTTTATAACATTTTCATTCATATTAGTTTTTAATCAATTGTTTTACTATTTATCCTAAGATAAATATTGCCTTTATATTTATAAACATTTTATAGTTTTGATATTCAAAAATTTATTAAACATTTATTTAATACCACTTGAATTTAAAGATCTTTGACGCAAGTGGTATACAAAAATTCACAGGGCATGCAGATATTACACAGAATTAAGAGTTGAAACCCCTGATGAAGTGCATAAATAGTTACATCATAATGTGCATATTTAAAACTAAAACAGACTTTAAAACTTTTTTTCAGAGACAAAAATGTACATTATTATGGAAGACAAAAGCAATATAACACACTTAAACATTTAAAAGCATATTCTTATGAATAAAAAAAATTCATTTTACTAACAAAGACCTACCCAGTTATCTCTTCACTAACAGTGTGTTCAACTTGTAACCTGGCATTAACTTCTATAAAGTAATGATCTCCATTTTCATCCAAAAGAAATTCAGCAGTACCGGCATTTTCATAACCAACTGACTTGGCTAATCTCACAGCATCATTTGTAATTTTCTTCCTTATCTATAACAATAAATATAAGTTATAAATGAACTCACAGAGCAAAAGAGTAATATTATTTAAATATTAAAGACAGTGTAAAAATATAGATAATTCAGTTTATTTTACTTTTATAGTGAAACTTATGATCGGTAATAAGATTAATTTTACATTTTGAATTACATCTGAAGATGATTTTAAACATATATTTAGAAAAACTACTAGAATTTGAACATTAAAGATGTAGCAATAACAAGATAGATGCCTTAACACAGAGGGGGGGGGGAAAGAGATACTAATCAATAAATATTAGGAATAATTCAGCAACAAAAGGTCATCAATTTTTAAAATTGTACATTATTTTAACATTGGCAAGAATATGTCATCAGGTAACATTATTTGTGCAAAATCTATAGTATACACTAAATATTTATTTATCATTCATTAAATATCTGATGCATGGTTTTTAGAAAATTTAGTTCTATTTATAATTACATTTTATATTTTATCTAAATTAAAAAATAAGCAAAACTTTGGCAACTTCAACAGCAAACTCCACACGATAACAGTTATCAACATCTGAGAATTTTGTTGAGATGGTTTATTAAACATATCATTTTTATTTTCAAAATATAAAAATTAATAGACATTATTTATTTATCTAAAAGGACTTAGAAAAGAACATTCTCGTGTAATGCAAAACAGCGATATCATTTGAGGGGACTTAATAATCTCAAAGAAGAGCTATGAAACAAGTTTGTGAAAGGCCCAATTTAAAGAGCTGGAGAGATAATCACACATGATTTGGTAACTAAAACGGATAAATTGTTATACAAGACATATATTTTTGCAATGTAGTTGTTAATATATTGAAATCTTACTTGAAACTAAAATTAAATTTATAATTTGAGGAGAAAAAAAATTGCCGCTTATTTTTTTATTAAATTTAACTTGAAGTCCAAATTTTTTTTTCTTTAAGAACTAAGTATTTGAGTAAATTTCATTTTTTGATAGTGATTGTTTTTATATTACAAAGAATCAAACCAAATTACTTAATATTCAATTGGTTTTAAAAATCATGAATTTTCAACACATAATCTGATAAGTTTAATTGATTTATAATTATCAATTTGCAAAAAAGATTTATTAAAACGTAGCTGTAACATGTGCATAACATTATGCTGTGAAAATGTGCAACAATTTACAATGAAATGACAAATTCAAAATATTTTGTCCTTTAAAAAAAATAGAAAACAAATATGTTTGTATCAAAGAGAAGAAATGAAATATACCGAAGGATGGAAATTTGGAGCAGGTGCAATTTCTACCACTTTTTGATGTCTTCTTTGAACTGAGCAATCTCTTTCAAACAAATGAACAACATTTCCATAATTATCACCTGAAAATACAAAAATAAGAGCTTACTTACCAATGTGTACAAACAAATAAATATTAGATACATCAAAGGGCCTCATTAAAGCAATAAAAAAATGACAAGACTAAAAATAAGCACACTAAAGACACAGTAATTAAAAATGCTGATCATAGAGTTAATGCATATAAAAAGTTTAAATTGACAGAATTACAAAAATTACGCTCATACTCTAAATTAATGATAAAAATTAATTATTATAACAAAAAAATACAGATTCTTGGTTTAACCAAATTCGTAATAAAGAATTTTTACAACTTTTACGAAATTATCAACTGCTGAATTAATGAAGTCTTAAAGGGAAAAATAGGGAAGTTTTAAAGGGAAGGAATAGGTAGAGCAGATTACATGTACTGTTCTGGGGTCAGCATTAATGTTGAAAAGTATGTTGATCACTATATCTCAGTAACATTTGTAACAAAATATTTTATTGCTTATTATAATTTGCTTGGATTGTAGATTTATTACATTAAATTAAATAAATCTTATAAAGTCAAATAAAATAATACTGCTTATTGTATTTTTATTTTTCAAATTCATAAATATTTTTTTAGAAAAAAGATTCGGAAAAAATTCTACCCTGATAAAATGTTGCTAAAATTTATTAAAGGCAAGTGATTGATAACAATTGCATTTGTTTTCTTACAAAATGAATATTAATGGATTTTTTTTTTATTTTTATCATTCAATCTCATAAATAAGATATAAAAGTTGATCTTTGTCAAGCATGGCTCGGGACTACGTGCCTTGTGCTAAGTACTCTTGTTGTGGGGCTGCCCTTACTTGATGACTCCCTAGTATTTGAAGGATAGACCCGTGGGCTACGTTAAGCTTTGCTATGAACTAACTTTTAATGTGGATTGTAGTGTTTTAAATCCCCTTCTTTAATATTATCAGATTTATTTATTTACTTGCACAGACATAAGAAGCACTCAAGGGGCATATTCTACCAAATATGCCCCTTGGCATCACTCATACTGCTGGTGGAAAGCTAGGGGTTGACAGTTTGATCCTCGCAGTAGATTAAAAATCTGGCATGTGTGTGCAACAAGGTGTGCATTACATGTGTAGTGGCTGAAAGTCCCCTCAATCAATGTAGAAGTTGGGAGAGAGGGATACCAGCTCAGGAACTGTTTATGTCATCTGACCAGAGTTAAAGTTATGTGACCTTCCTACCATGGTTGTTAAAAGATAAAGCATTGAAAAACAGGGCTAATTACATGGCCATGGTTGGACGAAGAATGTACAGACACATGAACAGCATAGGCAAAGAATCTGTTCAATATTTTGCATTGTAACATCTTGTGCAATTTATTACAAATGTGTGGTTTATGGCAAGATATATGAAGAACTTCAGATTTTTATCATAACTTATCAACATACAATTTTTAAACAAACAGAAAAGGAATGTTTTTGAATCCATTCAAAGGATATGAATTTTCTATAATTAATCAAATACTTTTTTCATGTTTTCAATAAAATAATTTTCAAGAAATTTCAAAAAAAAGTCTTCATTATGTCCAAGTTATGCTGGTAATAATATTGTTTTATATATATGCTTTCTTACATTAAATCAAGCATTTACTAAAAAATTTTCACACTAAATTCAGGATCTTTATAAATCAAGGCTTATAGTAAATTACTGTATTTTAAAATATATTTGTAAAATGTTGAGGGATTTGAAATCTTAATACATAAAATTTATACGAAAGTAAACTAACCAAATATTTTTGCAAATAAAGCATAATTTTTTTTTCAGCAGGATAAATTGTTCTAGCTCCATTTTATAACTTTCATCAATTTATTAATCTTATCAGAGTGATAAATAAATATTTATTAAATTAAATATATTTATTCGATTGAATACATTTATTTGACTTAATTTATCTTAGAAATAATGTAAGTAGATTAAAAATCCACAAAATGCATTTTTTAAGTAGAATTGGATATACTCATCATGATCTATTAGCATGAATCTGCTTTAATAATAAAATAATTATCTAATTTAATGACTTTTTTATATTATTACAAATGAATATTTTCTATAAATAAAATATAATAAAAAATTATAAATTTTTAATAATTATTTTGAACTTTTCACTAACATACTCTTTCCAAGCTGTATACAAGCTATAGCCAGAAAATAAAATTTTAAATTAAGTAATTATTGTTTTTTATTAATGAATGCAGCATTAACAATACAGTAAGGCACCGATTATCCGGAACGATCGGGACCATCGCTATTCCGGATAACTGATTTTTCCGGTTTTCTGAATCGCCACAAAAAGCCGTTTTTTTTTATTGTTAAACCCAACTAAAAAAAATTTTTTTTTGGAAATAATCTTAAAATGAAGAAAAAACGATGGAGTAATACACTAATGATTATTTCCAAAATGATGGTAAGGTAAACATCTTTCAGAAAAGAAAGAAAAATCCTAAAATCTTATGAGGAAAAAAAAAATGTTTTTTAAAATGGCTCGAAAATGTATCGAATTTCGTTCCGATTTTTTGGTTTTCCGGTTTTCTGATTTCCGGATAACGGGTTCTGTACTGTACCAATTAATAATTAATTTTAAAAAATCAAGCGAAATAAAATTTCTGCAGCAGAAAATTGTCAACACTATGTTCAATCCATGAATCTACATTTTTCGCTAATTGACATATTTATGCTTTAGGAGAGCTGCCAATGATATATAAAAAAATAACTTATATGAAAACATTTGGTCATATGAAATAGATAAGTTTCATACCAAGTAGTTGAACTTCAATATGTCTGGGTTTTTCAATAAACTTTTCAATAAAAACAGCTCCATTTCCAAATGCAGAAGTAGCTTCAGATACAGCACGCTTAAAAAGCTCTTCAAATTCCTAAATTAATTTACAAATCTATTTAAATTAAAGTACGGAAAGTCACACTTATACAAACTTTATTCAGAGGCCATTCATAAATGATACCTTGTCTAAAGGGGTACCAAAAAGTGTGACATCACACATTTTGGTTACATTTTTCTAAGATATTTTTCTCAAAATAAACATTCATCTGACCATTATTGTTGTTTTGCTTACAAATGTCATTAAAAAACGTTAAATTTAAAAATAAAATTGGAAATATAATTAATAGCATGGGTTTTGTTTCAGAACTGTTGGCATATCGTTATGACATGGCAAGGAGGTAAGGTGAAGTGTGACACTTCAACAAAAGGGATGAAGGAAGTTCAAAATATTGAAGTGAAGCAATTTATGTTTTGTCCCTTAATATATTTTAAGACTGAAACACAAGTCACAGATAAAACTGAAATACAAGTCACAGTGTTCAGATACGAGCAGATAAATCCAGATTTTTAGTAAATAGTGCCAAGTTAGAAAGTTGTTATACTTTCAGCAGTCATTATGAATTCCTGGGGTCATTTTTAAATTTTATTTATAATATCAAGGCATTTAAAACATGAAAAAATTTTCAGACTTTGGAACTTAAAATTTGAAAATATGATTATTTAAGAAATCTCTGTTGAAATGAATTGCTTAATACTAGATATATGCAGGGTTTCAATATGTAGTAAGAATTATAAACCATAATCATGATGAGAAATACTGAGAAAGAAAACTTATGGAGAAAATAGAAAAAAATCAAAAATCAGCTTTTAACTAAAATTGTAACAAGTGACATAAATACAATGGGACATATTCTGTCAAAAGATCTCATTCATAGACAAATTCATTAAACTGGATACAGCAAAAGGTACAAGATGACCCGAATTCCTTGTCTTAAACTACATCATAAACAAGCGAAACTAGATTAGGTAAGTACATGCCGAGTGAGAAAATTGTTATATTTTCAGCTATCATTGTGAACCCTTGGGGTTATTGTTGGGAATTATTAAAATTTTGTAATTCAATTTCTTTTAATATTGTCATTTGTGCCTATATTTATTATTTTGCCAATATTTATAATTTTTGTGACAGTTAAATCTGGCAAAAATGTGAATATTTGTTCTTCTTTGATTTTTTTAGCAATTTCATTTTCTGTGATATTTTTTTAATCAAAATGCTACACATTCAGTGAAAAGGGAAAAAAATATGCAAATTTCAGAATTTTTAGAAATATTTTACTTCATCCTGAACTTTTGTGGCCCACTATATTATCTAATATTAAACGCCATGAAATTAACTGACAAAAATTACAAAAAATGTCTTGTTCCCTTTGAAAATTTAGAATAAGTGTCAAATATGAAAAAAAAATTAAAATCTAAAACGATTTGAGATTTCAAGAAAATAATATAAAGAAAAGTATTATTTAAATCCAAATTAATAAATAAGCAAAAAAATTAATACTTTTCTGGTTAACAATGACTAAAACTACTTTTGAATTTGAGGAAAAAAGTATATAATCAACCCAATTTTTTTTATAAGTACAGTCAACCCCACTTAAAGGAATACCATCGGTTCCAGCCAAAGTTATACAATTAAGAGGGTTATTCGATTAAGAAGGGATTGCAATATTGAATTTTAAATTCTAAATTTTTGCGAAATTTCACTTTTTAGTGGTATTTAATGCATAGTATAGCGTCTTAATTAAATAAACTGTTTCATGATCAATAAACAATTATAATTAAAACTGTCTGTGTCAGTATCATAAAATATAAATGTCATTTAAAGTTACATAAAACTAAATCAATGTTAATGAAAAGTAAAATATAGGTACTAAAATATAATTATTTCCCTTTCGAAAAAACTATAATTGAAGACTGTTTTATACTCGTCTAATTCCTCAATTTATCAAAATTAGATTTTCCCTCTCAAATTGTGTTAAGACTTTCATGACTTGCGTATTCCTTTCAAATACATTCAGAATTTATTATTTTTATTTTTACTTATTTATTTTTTTTTAATCTTCGAAACTTGAGAAATTCCATATTAACCATTTCAGTTTGGGATTTTTTGAAATTTTCTGTTTCCAAGATTTATTGTTTTCACTTAATTCAAATCATTCCTTTTTGCACTCAACTTGCAACTAACTCAGATTTATTCACTGATATTAAGCAATTATAATTCTACTTCACAAGAGGAAGACTCAGACTTACCATCCAGCGCATGTTTTTGGGCGAATTAAAAGAATGTAGAATATCTGGCTGGGAGGAAGCAAGATCTATTGCTAGAGACAGGAGGCGTTGGAGGGACATGCTAGAGGCCTTAAGTGCCCAAAGACACATAGAGGATAAGTAAGTAAGTATAATTCTACTTCAGAGAAAGATACACTAGTGTGTTAGGTTTTGGAAACTTTTTCTTATCAAAGCAAATAAAGTATCAGGTGGGAACCACAAGTCTTGACCACAAAACAAATCTTTCTGTACCTTTTTTACATTCTTAATGATGTGTGAGTGAAGTAATTTAAAGAAAGGTAAAAAAAAAAACTTCGTTTACTTCAATGTATAACTGGCAGCAAGATTTGATTAATTTTTCAACTTTACCACCTATTTAGACCAACTAAGGAACAGGATGTCCCTATTAAAGAGACCACCTATTATCATAACTGAACAGCAGAAATTCCATTTTAGCTGGTGAAAGAGTTCTCAAAAATAATTTTTTTTTTTTCTCATTTGATTACCTCCTCTTTATGCAATTAGATGGGGACAAAAACAACAAATATCCGTTTAAACGGGAAAGTTTAACATTAGTTTAATATAAAATTATTTGGTTCCACTAAATTTTATGTGTACATGCGGGTTATTCGATTATCCGATATGCAATTAAGTGGGGACCACTGTACTTTTATTAATGATTAAAAAGCATTGAATATTTGAAAATAATATGTGTGTAAAATGTTATTTCTGGTAGCTTACAATAAAAAATATAAGCCACTCTTAAAAAGATTTAAAAAAATATTCAAAATACCAAAAAACAATGAAAATCTAATGTTATTTAAAATTTTGAACATTTTTGTTTTTATGCATCAATTTATTCAGTAAAGCAACTTCTGAATGCAAATTAATAAAATAAGTAAACAAATTAATACTTTTCTTATTAAGCTTGTGAAAAAACTACTCTTGAATGAGTCTTGGGAGAAAAAACAAAGGCTACAAGGCTTGTCATTAAACTAACATTTAAAAAATTCTGCCATCGATAAGATTTTTAAACAGTCACCTTAAATTAATTGAATAATAAAAAGATTTTAATATATTTAATGCAAAAAGATACATAATGTCTATTATTAAGAGTGAACAATTTTTCAACTGACCTCAAACTTTTTAACAACACGCATCCCACGCCCGCCACCACCGTAAGCTGCTTTTAAAATTATAGGAAGTCCATGTTCTTTAACAAAATTGGATGCCTCACTAACATCAGTAACAGGAGTATCTGTACCTGGTACAACCTTCACACCTGCAAAAAAATTAATTTATTGCTTATATAAATACACATGGGAATACTTAGTTTTATACAAACTTACAAGTAAGTAAAAAACATTATTTTAAAAATGTTAGTTGGAACAGAGAAAGGAAGAAGAAAATTATATTTCAGAACAGTTGTAACAAGGCAAGTATATAATTTACAATTAATATAAATAATATATTTCAATTAATTAAAACAATATTCCTATTAAAAAAAATAACTCAAAAGAATACTTCATTTTTTGAAAAATGGCTCATCATACCCAATGGCCCCCAGCAGTAGCAGAAACTCCCTAGCAGACACTGTAGATTATTGCAGCATTTGCAGATTATTTTTCATTTATTTCATTTTTTAAAAGCAAAAAAATAGAGGAAAATTGCAAAAACTCCTTGCTAAAGCATTTCCTAACTTGTTTCAAATAAAAATTTAAAAGATGAATTGAGATTACACCTGATGGAACAAAAAGTAAAAAAAATTTTTTTCTGTAGTTGATTACAAGCTTAACTGTAGAGATTTATTCCTTTTTTTAACATCATTATATGAAATTCTACTTAAATTTAAACAACTCCTAAGATTTTTATGTATAAGAACTTTATATTTGCAAATTTTGTCACATGTGTATTAGATTAAGCTGAATTTTTACAATAATAATTTATGTCTGACTGCATCGTGGTTGTAGACATATTTGGGTTTATGAAGATAATACTGCAGATTCATCCTGTAAAGTCTGCTACCGGGATCATACCAAGAACGGATTCATAGTAAACAATTTTAAACTGAATCTTATTTACTATTTTTATATCAATAAAGAGACAATTTCAAATTACTACTTTTTAAATACTAAATTTTGGCTTTAAATAGCAAAATAATTTCAAAAATAGAAACTCAGAAAATGAAATTTTCGAGAGTCAATCATAAAATACAACAAAAACATTATTCAACCATAAATATAAAATCAAAATACAGTATTCTTAACAACAAACCAGCTGATATTGCAACTTTTCTAGCTGAAACTTTATCTCCCATTTTTTCCATGACAACTGGTGAAGGTCCAATGAAACGGATACCAGCTGCAATACAAGCTTGAGCAAAATCAGCTCTCTCAGATAGAAAACCATATCCAGGATGAATAGCATCAATCCCATTTTCCTAAAAATATAGAATAAACTAACAGAAATAGGATAATAAAAATAAGAAGAAAAATTCATACATTTCGTTCAAAATTTAAAGCCACCAAACTAATTTTTTTTCAAACATTTTTAGAATAGTAATTGGCAGCCCAATGAAGAATTTTATTATTTAAAAAAAGAACAATTTAACTTACAGATAAATTTTTAACTATTTAATTTAAACGCTACTTTTTTCATCTGCTTCTTCCCAAATGCATTTCTGATTGGTGTAATTTAAAAATATCCACAATAAATTTTATATTAAAACTTATCTAAAGAATATATATGAAGTGCAATTTTTTAATTATTTATTTAATAATTTAGTTTAGGAACAGACAACTTTATTTTTCAGTTTTATAATCTTTTTTTAATTTCTTTGAATTTAACAAGAATATTAATAATGATCTTTGGAAGTTATTACCTTAAAAAATTATTATTACTTATTATGTACATCAGTACATAGTTATAACTAGATTTTATAGTTCAGGGGTCTTCAGGATCCAATTTTTGAAATTCTGGTTAATTGTTAATAGAAGTGGGTAAATTAAAAACAGTATAAGAAAAAAATTAAAGAAATACAAAAATAAAGAACAATTTTTTTTTTTTTTTAAATATTGGTGATTGAAATGGGCTACAGGTGGCAAAGAGCAGAACTCTCTACCTATGGCAACACTTCACATGCTTTCCCCATTAGCGCGAGGAGAGTCATAGAGGAAGAAAATATGTTAGTTTCTCTCTTGATTTTCATATAGATTAAAATCTTTTAAGTTGGAAAACTATATGGAACTGAAAACTACATTAAGCATAGTTCTAAAGAAAAGCATCACAGAAATTTTAAGACATATTTTTACTAAATAAAAAGGAAAAATATTAAGAAAAGGGAAAATATCGCAGTACATTCCTATACAACTGAAAAGAGGAGGAGAGGGAAGGGAGAAGGACCAAAAGCATGAAACCGGTCTCTCCCCAGATGGCGTATTCGAGCGTTGCGATCGTCAATATATATTCCAGTTTAAAATGGACACACATTAAAGTAAAAATTTTATTTTTAAATTGTCCTATTTTTACTAAACATTAAAGTTCAAAACCTTTTAAATCTTCATAAAGAAAAAAATTATATGTGAAATAAAATAAATTGCATTTTAAGCAATATTTTAAATATTAGAACATTAAAAGGAGGTCTTCAAGATTTAAAGAAAAAGATACAAATGATCTATAATGTTTAATAGATGATAAATCCTCTGCTTTTTTATCCATCTAATTAACATGCACATTTAAAAATTCATCTAGTATTGATAGGCAAAACAAAAGAGTTGTATTTGAAGAATCAAGGCCTTTAATTACATACAACTCAAACATTTGCATTGATGAAAAGAAACAATATTATTTGATGCTCATGAAATTGTCTTACCTTTTTGATGTTAATACAGAGAAAAATAATATATTTTTTTCATTTTTACCTTTACCCAGACCGAAGTTAATCGGTGGTGTTCCATCAACAACTTTTGGCCATCCATCCAACAAATCCATCAACAACTTTTGGCGTATTTGACGTGCTATAGCACGTAAACGGAATCACTGATATTGTTAATTTTGTTAAAAGAAATTCAAGCATAATATAGATGATTGAGGTGATGAATTCTTAGAGCAAAGATAATTATAGAAAAAATCAATCACCATCAACTAAGCATTCACTTTACCAGCTCCTCATAACTTCAGTGTCCTTTTAAAAAAAAAATTTTACTAAAGAAGGAAATGCACATTTGTGTACATTATGATCTGGAGACTGACTTTTTGTCAAGAGAAAGGAGGTTTTCACCCCATATAGAAGAGATATGGTAAATATTGCAAACACTCAGTCAAGAAAGTATCCTCTTCAAATTTTACAACTATATGTAATTTTTAATATTTGAATAAAATAATTTGTCACAAAGTTTTATATTTCAAAATTTGATTATATTTTGAAATAAAATTGTTATAAAAATCTGATAATTAAAAAAAATTATAATACCTGAGCAATTTTTATAATTTCTGGAATGTTAAGATATGCTTGTACAGGAGGTAATCCTTTTCCAATAAGGTAAGACTCATCAGCCTTTTGGCGATGCATATGCATTTTATCTTGTTCTGAATAAATAGCAACAGAGCGTATGCCAAGTTCAGTGCATGCTCGAAAAACTCGAATAGCTATTTCTCCTATTAAAAGAAACAAAGATCAATTTACATAATTTAAAAGCAATACCTATGAGATAATATTTAAGTTTTACCTCGGTTAGCAACCAAAATTTTTTTGATTGGCTTATGGACTTCTTGCGAGGTAGCATGACCTTGTCTAGCCTGTTGATAGACCAGAGAACGCCACAGATAAGACTTCCCTATGGAAGTCCTAATCAAAAACTGCTTCATTTTAAAGTTTTATAGAATAGCTTTTAAGAGTAATCTAAAAAGTAAAATACAAAATAATTATTTGATTTTTTTTTATTTTAAAAATAAAATACAATTGAAATTATAAGGGAGTAAAAGTACAAAAAAAGAAAATCTTAACAAAAGATAATACTGCCATTTCCTGAATTTTAATAAGTTATAATACAAAAAATGAGAGTTAATAAAGCAAGCTAGTAAAATTTGCTTAAAATCCAAATAACAACCATAATAAAAACAAAAATCTTATTATTTTTATTCACATAAATATTAAACAGAGTAATTAGCTAATTATACAAATTATCATTAAAGAACATAACAAAGATTCTAAAAAAAAAAAATTCTTTAGAGTGAATTTTAAGATTGTACCTACAATGAAAAAAAAAAAAAAAAACACATGCACAGTACATCTGCTTTTACAAAATTCCACATATTTTTATGTGTGATAGTTGAAAATGGCAGAAACTATATGCCATCAATTTCTGTCTGACAGGTTTTAAAATTTAATAACTTAAATAAAATTGGTAAAACAATTGCAATAATATGAATAAAGTTTATAATGAAATTAAAAAATGCAAAAGTTTTTAAAAAAATCAATTTTTTTAAATATAACAAAAGACAATACATTCAACAAAAAAAAAAAAAAAAAAAAAAAAAAAAAAAAGAGAGACAAAGAGGCTGTAAATCAGTATCCATTTAACTCTTACAAATCATATTTTCTGAATTTTTCTAAATTTTTTTCTTTATATACACAGTCTTCTCAAAATGAAAGCGGTCGTATTTACTAAAGACTGTAAAATATAGTTTTGTTGATCATAAAAGTATTATTTTGAAGTGTTTTATTGTATTCTCAAATATTAATATACTAGTCAGAACAATAAATTTATGAAATGAATAGGTATGTATGCAGTTTTCCATACCTTATATAAAGTCAACAATAAAAACTGAATTATTCTTTGATGCCGAATAAATAATTTTATTCAACTAAAAAAATAATTAAAGGCTTCACAAATTTATTTAAATTAATGTATTTTTTAAGTCAGTTGACTCAAATATCACTTTAAACTTCACTCTAGCACAGGATTTAAAGTCAGTTTTCCTACAACATATTGTTTTGTTTTTTTAATCAATCTGAATTAAATGAAATGAAGATTTATAAATTTTCTAACCATATGATAAATTTAATTATGCCAATAAACATAAAAGCCACTATTGACTGACAATGGCTATATACATGTAACAATTTTGCTTCAAAGGTAAACAAAATTAAGGTTTAAAAGGTTCAATAATAAAAAGTTACAGAAATTAAAAAAAAAAATTTTGCAAACTATTAAAAATTCCTTTTCATATAATAAACATTGCAAATTTTTCCATGTTTAATAGACAATTTGCAAATCTATATTAGAACTTCAATTATCCAAATCTACATAAGAAAACAACATAACTCAAATGGTCATGTAAAAGTTAAATATAAATTTAAAGCATAACATTATTTATAGATTAATATTTAAAAAAACATTGATTTTCAGAGTTGGATAAAAATTAACCAAAAAAAAAATTGAAGCTTGAAATGAATACCAGGTATTTTATTTAATTTAAATTAGACTTCAAAAGACAATATTTTTAGTAGAAATAAAAAAGGCAATAGTTAATTTAATTTCTCTTTATTAGTATAATATTTATTTAACATGATGTGTAGAATTTATACTCTTATTCTATTTTTAGAGGCATTACAGATTTTTTTTTTTTTTTTAAATACATGCATATTTATATATCATATCCCTTTTTTTTTTTTTTTTGTCTAAATGTAATACAGTAAGTAATACTTACAACATTGAGTTGCCGTTTTACACTTTATGATTTATAAAAATATTAAAATTCTTTTACATAAAGACTATGTATAATGTCACAATGTAAATTAAGTAAATACAAAATATAATATATAAATAATGAAGCAGAAATTTTTTGAAACATGTATCTTATTTTTAATATACTTGATAAAAAGTGTAAATTAATTACTTTTATATATTATACTTATTAAGGTTACTTATTTCAAATAGATTCAATATGTACAAACATAATAAGATTATATGAATATAATGATTAATACAGAACAAGAAAATTACAGTTAAATTTATATATCTTGACAATGAAAGTTTCAATATCTTGGATTAAAAAAAGTGTCTTATAAATTCTTTACTCCATCAGAAGTAATGAAAATAATTTATAATAATACTGGAAACATTTATTCAGATATGGAAGGATGTGTGCTCTTGAATAAATAAATAAATTTTAGTACTATAAAAAATATACTCAAATATTAAAATATTTTAAATAAATTAAACAAATTTCTCTTTAATTTATAAAAAATAATTTTCTTTATAAAATTAAAAATTAACACCTCTCTTCCAGGCAAACTGTTTCACACTTCAGTGAAAATAATTACAAAGCTTTCGAGGCAGATGTATCAATAAGGAAAGTGTGACGACGAAACATTGATATTGAAGTAAAATTGATGTACCTAATTAGCATGTAAGTGTAATATCAATTAAAGAAATAAACATTAATGAGGGTGTGTCATTCGGAAAAGGGAAATAGTGAATAACGAATATTTCTTTAAAAATGTTTATTTATTTTCCCCGGATATTGTAGATAACAGTCTTGTCTAGTGATATTTCTAGACAGGGAGAAAATAAAAGAGAGACACATTCAGTAGTAAACTTTTCGAATCATAATTGTCATTGAGAACATACAGGTTATTTCGTAATTCTTTCATAACAACTTATTATAAATCGTCAATACACGTGCTTGTTTTGTAACACTTGTAAGAAAGGACTTTGGCAGTAAGTCCTCTCGGTTTCCATGGAAACAAGAACAAATGAGAACTCTACATTTATCTGCTTTCGTCCGTTGCCCATCAGAGATATTCGGATGGAACAGGTAGAAGTAACAACTACTGCTTCTGTAACCGATATTTTATAAATTTTGTTCAATTCGTACAGTATTTCATAATTAAAACAAAAAAGAATAAGTTTGCTTACATTTCTTTCATTAAATAACATTATTACTATTACGTTACAAAACTTTACAAAGATTGCGACAAAGGATTACAATTTTGATTAGAGAATCGGACTCCGGCTCAAATCGGACTCCTCGACTTTGCTAAAGTAGGTAGGTATTTTATTTACGTCGCACTAGAGCTGCACAATTACCTACTGGAGACAGTCTGGGAAACATCCCTGAGGATGATCCGAAGATATACCATTGCAATTTTGCACCTCTGCTAAAGATGATGGCTCCTCCTCTTTGGTAACCCGATGACCTGTTCACGAAGACGGGCACTTTACGGTAGAACAGTTTAACAATGACCGATACCATGCACTCTCAGTCCCTACTCAAGCTGACCAAAGTGCTCACCCACCCGCTTACTGACAGCTGCCAGTGATGCTTGACTACGGTGTTCTACTGGGTACCGCGTTTCTACTATCAGTCCACAGCGGGACTCAATTCCGTCAAGTCCTACAGAGTACATCTTGTGATATACGTGCTCTTAAAATCAGTGAAATTGAAAGTTCTGTGGATGGTGCCACTGAGCAGGGATATGTGTGCAAGAATCTGGAGAAAATCTCCTTCCCCTACTTGTCCATGTCTAAATTGAGGAAGTGAACGTAACAAATTGTGATGACCTACCGTAAATTTCAATTCCTTTTATTGGATATTTTAATAAGCTTTTTTATTTAGCAGGATATTCTTTCAGTATTTAGAATTTCCTTCCTTCTTTTTTTCTTTTATTTTGTACACATTGTACCAAAAAGATACATTGTAACAGCCTTGAATCTTGATGTAACAACTGAGCAAGTAAAAGAACTTCAACTACCACTTACTCTAAGTGATAATCATGGCGAATGTTTTGGTATTGTGTTTTCCCTTTTTCAGGGGTCGATATTTTAATCGGGTCACCCGAGTTACACTTACAAAATAAGTTTTAAGATAATATTTTTTGAAAATATATTTATACCAGACCAAAATTAAGGCCTAAAATCTATTTATTTGAACTTTGCTTCTGAATAGGTAATTAGCAGAGTAAATATAAGTAGAGCAAAATTATATTTTCTCATGAATCTGTAACGAACTACTTCTTAATTTTGCATTTTATTTATAAATGCATTTCTATTAATGTAGTCAAATAATATAAAATTTCAACTTATAAATTAAATATGTTTGATGATTTTGGTAGCTCCAGACTGTTGATTATTTGCGAACACTAACACCTATTTGACCTTTCAAAATCAAGAAATAATTGTTTAACTTATAGTTCTTTATTATTATTGTTTACATTGTGCAAAAGGATAATAATTTTTGATGTTTGTGCTATTTTTAAGAAAGTTTTATTAATCGTGTATAGTAAACAAGCGTAAAGAATCGATCTTAATATCTTATAGCACATTTTTCAAGAATGCTCCTAATGTTTTTTAGCTGTGAAATATTTTCATTATTTATGCGTTTATATTTCAGTTGTATTGTAGTGTTGAAAATTTTGTGCATCAACAGTATCTTGCTATTTAAGTTACATAATTTTACTTATTTTTTGTTTTGGGAATATAAATTTATTTGATTTTACTTATTGTATGCTTCTTTTTTTATCTATTAGTATAAACAACATTTGATTTCATCAGTTTTTCTGTAATGATGATGGAGTAAAATTGAGACTACACAGGTGTTAAGATCTTTTAAAGAGTTACTTTGTGGTAAGTAATCGCTCTATAAACAATTAGTAAAATTTTGTACCATTTAATACTGTTTTTTTTTAAAATTATGCTTTATAATAATTATAATTTTTTGTATGTAATGTTATGAACATCAGTTTTTCTGCAGAGAAATAAGATTATGCTAGATGAAAATAAGGAAATTTTTCTAAACATAGGTATTAATTTTTTGTTCATCTATTCAACAACTCAGGGGGTTAAAAAAAATTTTAAATAATTTTTTGTGTGTGTGTAAATTTTATGTCTCATTGTGATTACAAGTACCTAACTATTTTTCATTTTTATTTGTAACTAATTTTTTTGAATAAAAGAGTTGGAATCTCAAATATTTTTTTCTCTTTTGCAACCGTCATGGTGTCCTTAATAATAATACTGGACGCTAATAAAAAATAACATTGAAAGTATTATTTGTTTAAAGCAAAGTGGCAATTTTAAAATCTTTTATTTCTAAAGGCCTAAGGATAGTTTAAACCAGGCAAACTAAATTCAAAAGACAGCTTGGACATCTTTGGAGATGTTTACAGTTCACAATAAATTGTTGCAATTAGAAGTTACAATTTTACTAATTTGTGTGTGTGTGTGTTTTTTTTTTTTCCTGACTTCTTTTAAGAGAGTTGATTTTGGTTGACTTTTCATGTCGTTTTAGGAATTGATAGTTTTTCAGAGTTGGTTCATTTTTCTCAAAAAAACATTGAATTTTATTTTAAAATTTTAATAACCTTTTTTTTTTTTTTTTTTTCCTTTGCCTTATGTGTTATTTTTTTAGTGTGTTAAAAATAAATTATCTAAAATGAATTTCAATTATATTAATAAAAATCTTTATACTTTCTTTAAATAAAAATCAATAACTATTGTCATTGTTTTCCAAATACTATGACAAATTAAAAATCCTTTTAATTTGTATCTCTATCTTTATTGTGCTGCTTTTGGCAAATCTGTGTTTTAGTTTTCGCGCTTCCAATTTTGATGGGTAATTTGTTGGCATCTTGTTTGATGGCATTTTTTAATCTTATAATTATTTTATTAATCAATCTTAAGATCCCTCTTAAAATTGATAGATTATGCAAAAAAATAGTAAAGGTTGCTTGAAAGGGATTTCCTCTTTTCTTAGAAAACGAGGTGTAAACGAATAGGAGAAGTGTGAAATGTTATTTTAGATACTGTCATTTAAATTTCTCAAATATTAATGGACTGACTCATTTTGTTATATCTTTTAAAAAGTAAAATTCAAGAGTGTCTCACTGTCAAAATCTAATTCCGGTAAAGTCATACCGAAACAATTCTGGTAAAATTATACCAAAATAATTCTGCAACATGTTAGTCTTTTTGTGAAAAATATATTAATTTTTACATAATATACAACCGAAGATTTTTTCCACGTCATTCTAACAGTCTTCAAAGTTGTTAAGCAGTCTCTCAATTTAAGAAAGTAAAGCATTTCTCTCATACCTTTTTTTTATCCCTTAATCTTTTAAAAGTATAATGCTGTTGAATTATACTCTTACACTAAAGGTTTAAGAAAAAACATTAAGAAAACTAAAGCAAATTTTTTTGTCATGTCATTCAAGAAAGCAAGGAAGAATCTTAAGGGATCCAGGAAAAACCCTTGTCCAAAAAATGTTTGGATCATCTTGATAATAATTTTATTTCTGTCATCCTTGGTTTTTCATAGTTTCAATTGAGTTTTGATCAATTTTAAAACTGGATTTTAACTTTTGCTATGTCAAATACCTGTTTTTATACCCAAGTTGATATTTATTTAAATAGTTTTAAATTATTTCTTAAAGATACTCCAAAACTTTAATTTAAATTTTTTAATATAATTATTATTGGAATATCATTAAAACTAAGTATTAAAAGTACTTCTGCAACTAAATAACTGTGTTAAAAATTGTTTTATAATAAAACATGTATATATGCATGATTCTAAATTATTGAAAATGAAATTGAAACGTGTCATTATTACTAATAATTAAAACGACAAGAATTTGTGTTGCCTCATATAAGCAGACATTTAAATTAACTGCAGTTTTGATGTTGATAAAAATTTCCTTGTAGATTAACATATTGAATAACTTAATTTACCAATAAACCACACCAAACAGCTTTTTAAAAGCCATATTAGGGTAATTTCATTTTAATATTAAGTATACTTTAAGATTAAAAAATATATTTATAATATTAACATGATATGTGATTCTGGAAATAGTTTTTTAAAACTAAGAATTGGTAGGGTATTCATGCCCATTATGTTTTTTCGGGTAAAAAATTCCATATTCAATAATTACTTTTTACGTATATAAAGTATTAAAAAAAATGAATTGAATTTTCCCTTGGCTCTTTACTTGCATTCGGAAAAATCCATTTGAATGAAAGTTTTTGCAATATTTTTTCAGAATTCAAATGTTACTGTGAAAATGTCATTTCAAATGTGCTGAAAATTATTATAGACCCAAGTAGAAATCTGTTCTTACACAAAATTATGAAAGAATGTATTCTCTACCAAATCATCTAAGGTCATAAGCATAAATCAAATGGATGATGTGTTTCGCTCATCGTCGGAATCTTTTGTCTTCAAAAATAAATTAAAATTAATATGAAACTAAAATTTAAATTTTTTAGTCAGTTTGCAAAAACTAGTTTGTTTGTTTTTCACACAATTCTACCTAATGAAATTTTTAAAGCTCCTTCCTATTTTAGAGAATGTTACTGCTGTATTTGTGATATTAAAGTTTGCTTTATGCAGACATGGACAACTATATTATATACTATATTGTCAAAAACAGTTTGATTTTTAAGAATTAAAAAGTAGTGTGCGAACTTCCACTTTACTAAAAAATGTGTTAATATACTTTACTGAAATGTTTTATTAACTTGTTAGAAGGAAAAAGTCAATTAATGCCATCTGTAATTTTTTATTTTATTTATTTACTTAAAACTAGAAATTACATTAATTTTCGTTAAGCGCATACTTTCTACATTCATGTTGTGTTATACAATTTTTATGCAATGCAGATACAGTTTCAATCTGAATTAAAGATAGCTGTTCAAAAAATTTGAAAATATTCAAAAGCTGTAGAGTTAAATTTTGTTTCCAACTGTATTAAAAAAAAAGAAGAATTTTTGCGTTGATATTTTGTATTATTTTATTTAAACTTAAGTTTAAAACAACTGTCAGTTATGTACTTTTATTGGCTATTAATTTCTTCTTAGTGTAAAAATTGTATTAAATATTTTTTAAAAAAATGACTTTTTTCTCTAGGTATTTAACATGGTTTGTTTTTGGAATATATGTACATCTTGAAACCTATTAAAATGGGAGTAAGTGCTTCTTCTCCAGCTTCTTGTAGTAATCCTCAGCCTGAGCCTATGGCATCATCTCTTCAGGCTCAAAGTGTGTGCACAAGTTTTTCATCTGGAAATGTTGATCAATATGGAAAGGAAAAGAAGAGAAAAGTCGGATCATTGTCCACTCTCCGTAAACGTTTCGCTCGTCGGCGGAGAACGAGCAAGGGGTTCGACCATGCTCAAGTATTCCGTGAATTTATAGCAGACTGGAGCCCAAGAGATGTTGTAGCTTTAGTTGAAGAGTATGAAGCAACCGCTGCGTTGAAGGAAATTACTTTACAAGCAGAAATGGCTCGTCCTGTTTCTAGTTCGTGTAAACAGGATTTGGGGCTACTGTTTGAGAACAAATACTGTTCTGATATTAATCTCATCTATCAAGGAACAGTGTTTGCTGTTCATCGTGCAATATTGGCAGCAAGATGTCCCTTTTTTCGTGAAATGCTCAATAGTTTATCATCAATCTGTACAGAAGTGGCTGTTGATATAGACATTGCTGGTGTTAGTATATCTATGTTTAATGAACTTTTGAGATATTTATATACTGGAGAATTATCTGTAGCAGATAGTTACAGTGGTAATTTTGATATCTTGTTTCAGTTAAGTGAACAATTTGGAATTCCAAATCCACTTGAACAAGATTTAAAATATTTACTTGAAACTGGTATTTACAGTGATATTTCTTTAAGCTTTACTTCTCCAAGTGATACTGGCCACTCTGTTGTGCGTGGCCAGACAGCATACATCTGTGATCATATATTAATGGACGCGGAAGGAAAGCCGTGTAAAATTTGCCATGGGACAAATGAGTTTTGGTGTCATCGAGCTATTTTATCTGCTCGGTCACCTTTTTTCCGCAATGTTATTCATCGGCAGCAAAGAAGGTCTGCGGACATGCATGAGACCCATAGGACTCGCATACTGTTAGACGATAGCATAATACCTCGAAGGTATGCTTGTATTCTACTACGAGCTGTTTATCAAGATGCTTTGGAATTTGGGGCAGTGCTACCTGATAGTTCAAAGAGAGGCAGCATGGCGGATGTACATGTTCCTCAGTCATCAGTTGAAGAAGCTATGCAACTTTTTGAAGTTGCACGCTTCATTGAAATGGATGCCCTTGTTCATAGTAAGTTATTCTTATTCTAGACTAATTCAACTATTTTAATCAGGGTTGGCTTTTTGCCGGCAGAAACTGGTTTTTGCCATGCCAGTGGCAGCGACTGGTTATAACCGGCAAAAACTGGCAGAAACTAAAAAAAACGTCTATATTAGTTCTAGTAATTGCTTAATGACATTTTGTTTAAGTAACTGAAAAATTTAACTCCATGTAACTGTAACAAACTTTTTAACTCATTGTTTCTAAATATGTATTATTAAATATATATTATTAAATATATATTATTAAATATAAAGATTGCAGTATATCAAATATTTATATAAAATAAAGTAATGTAATAATAAATATAAATATTAGATTTTAGTTTATTATATTAAACTCTGAAATTCAGTAATTATTATCATTTAACTCTTAACATAACTGAATAGAGCTATTTTCAAATAGTTTTTTTCAAGGGAAATAGCATGGCAACAGTCCAATTATTATAACGATAATAGTTTTAATCTTTGCTGTATGTAAGAGGCAATATAATTGGTTAGATTCACTGATTCATAATCAATTAACTGATTCATTTCTATGAATTATCCATTGTATGTCAAGCTCACTACTTACTTTTATGTCATTTTCTGAATTTCTGCCACATTTGTGGCAGAGAAGGGTTTCTGCCATGCCAGTTTTAACCGGTTTCTACCGGTGGTTTTAACCACCTCGGCAGAAACTTGCCAACCTTGATTTTAATGAATTTTAAATGGTGTTTCTAATTCTCAATGTAGAATTTAAATTGAGCTAATATGTACTTTTACAGGTTGTGAAGACTTTATAGTAGAATCACTAAACTTGGAAACTTTACTACCTGTTTTAAGATGGAGTAGTCAGCCCCATGGCTCACATTGGGTTTATCGGCAAGCTATTAATTTTATTCGGGAAGAGTTTATGACTGTTTCTGCTTCACCTATTTTGTTCCAGTTAGAAAAATCTCATTTAATTGATGTAATAAAGTCAGACTTTCTTCAGGTAATTATGATAATTTAGTCATGTTTCTTGCATAGATTCTCCCATTTTTATTGCAAACTTATATTATTAAAAGTTTTTTTTCTAAACTAATTAAATTATATTATTTTTTCGCCTTTTCTATATAAATTAAGGAATCAAAACTAGTACTTGCATTCAGTAATTACAAATTTAAAATTATTGAGGGATTATGTGTGTAAATTAAGAACATCTTTTGTGTCTTTTTTCTTAGTGGTTTCAAATATTTTTATCATTATTTTTATTACTATGAAAGATTTTTATTATCACGAATGCATTATAAATTTTAAGTTTATTTGAACGAATTTGTGACATTGTTCATTTAATATATCTTGTGAGTTGAATTATAAATGTAATATTTACTCCTGTTGATAAGTTAATATTTACTCCTTCTAACGATAACGTAAATTTTGTATAGTAATCGTAAATTTTTTTTAATTAGGGTGTATTTTAATGACTGCATTTGCCTATAATCTGCTTTAATCTTAATCACTACTCAAGGGAAATTTGTCACTGGTCTGCAGATCAGTGACTAAAATGTATTGCTAGTCAGTACACAGTTTTATTAAGCTGTTTATTGTCTCCTTTAAGTTTTTTTGTTTATAAAAAGTTAATGAAGTGAATTCAAATGAAAAATTACAATACAATTATGATGAAACATGCAGTGTTACAATAATGAACTGAAACATAAAACTGAAAATAAAAAATACCAGGTATAAGTTTTATTGTGGTCCAAGTCAAATTTCAGTGATCGCAGACCAACAAAATAACTTTCATTTGAGTCATGAATCATAACAATAGAAATATACATTAGAAATATTTTCTCCAAATTTCATTTTTATTAATAAAGTTCTGCAATTTTTGCTAATTTTTATTAACAGTTCAAATTAATTAAAGTAGAATGTCTAGACCAACATTTTTATGGAAACTGACAATTATAAAAAATATCTTATAGGATGACCCAGGGTTATTCACGATCACTCTGTTTCTGGGGTAAATAATGATCTCTTAAGTTTTATTTAAAAAAAAAAAAAATTTTAATTTGAGACATGGACAAGAAGGCTTGTACACTTTACCAAAGTATAACTATATTTACTTAATAATAGTTTTTTGTTTAATCTAACAAAATAAGTATCTTTTAAACTGCTTTCTGTATTTTCCATTTCAAAAAGGGGTTTCAAAATGTGCACATTTCTGCAAAGATCCCCCTCCTTCTCTTAATAATAAATATTTTGAATTACTTTCTTTTTCTTTGATATAAAAGTAGTGTATTCTTTTGTTTAATTGTTTCACATCTACTGTAAACATTATAATTGATTATAGGAAAGTGTATCAAATGTTGCCCCTACAGATGGGATAATTATTGATCACAGGGGTAATTCCTGATCATTGTCATTTCTTCTTATAAATAGTAATATAAAATTGCTAATAAATAGTTAATTGTCTTTTCTTAAATAACAGTTCATATTTATTAAGTGGAACAACTATAAAATATACTTTAACTGTCATCACAAAATTTGTTTTGAACTGTATACAAAACTGTATTCTGATTTGCACCATTTCTGGTTTGTCTTACCTTGCTTCTATATTAATTTTATGTGTGTACATTGTTAGAATAATTTTTAAGTGTATAAATTAGCCTAGTATAATTGTTAGAATAATTTTTAAGTTTATAAATTAGCCTAGTATAAATATGGTGAGAAATTATGAGCCTAAAAAGGATACTAAGCTTCTAGAAAACAAAATTAGTGAATTTTTTTTAATGATTGAAAATGAAAATTTCAGTGTGAGAGCTGCTACCAGAGCTCTGTTGACATACCTTACTTAACTTTACACTTTCCCTTAATGAAGTTAAAAAATCCAGCAAAAGTAACCCATGTGGAAACTCTCTTATATTTCAGCAGAACATGAGAATGAGTTGACTGATTGCCTAAAATGTATTGCACAATGCAAAGATTTTTTAAAATTTAAAGTGCTAATCTTTCTTCTTGCTTTTAAATAAATCGTCTTATTAGCTGCTTAAACATATCTTTTTTGTTTATTTGTTTGATCTTGATGTCTTAAATGTTAATTACCAGTATATAATTACTTTTAAACAGCCCCTTTACAATAAAAACTGGTGATCAGTAATTACCCCAGAAGTGATCAGGAAATTATCCCAGAAATGATCAAGACCAGGGATAATTCCTGATCACTAAATATTTAAAATCTTTTAAATTCTAATTAGATTTTCAAACAAAAGAAGGTGGCATAGGACTCATCTCTTATAGCCTCAAATTTCCAGTAAATATTAAAATTCTATTTTGAATAATTTTTTCACAAAATAGATGTTTGCATTTTTTTAACAGGAATTACCCCAGGTGACCCTACTGAAACTTATTGGATAATCTTTAAATAATCTTTTTATTAATGTGCAACTGTATTGCATAAATGCTATCAGATAAAATGTTAGACTTCGAATAAAAACAAGTTCAGGTTTACGAATCCATAAGTTCAAGTGTACAAATATTTAGTGAGAGCCAAAAGAAATTTAAAAATGGACTCTAGATTTATGCTTTACTACTTCAAGATACCCTAGACGAGGTGCACTAATACAAGACACTAGGTTATCTTAAAAATGGATGCTAGATTATGATATTATTTAGTTTTCAAACAACAAAATTCAGTTATATGTTTAGATTTTTTAAATTGGCATAATAAAATAAGAAAAGTTGAATTTGCTTGCAACTGGTGACTTTGTATTTGCAGCTTTTTTGGTTGCTTGTGCCTGCGAAATGGAACAGTACCAAAATTTTTAATACTGAAAGCCTTTATTATTATGATTTTACTTTTATAATTTTCTTGTTACAAAAATAAAACTCAATTGAATTATTAAAGTGTATGGCTTAAAAATATTGCATGTAAACTAGGATTCCATTTTCTAAATGATAAAACTTAATATGATAATAGCTAAGTTAATGGAAGTTGCACAAAATGATGCAGATGTTTCTTATCTTTATATGATTTTGGAAAATCTCAAAAGAATAATTGAAATAAACTGTTAGAAATGGTTGCCCGGAGTAACTAATTCAAATACTTATTGTCTATTTTTTAATGTATGCCTAAAGAATAAGTTCAAGAGGATATATTGGTGATTTTTCAGTATTTTATTTTATTCTGTTCCTGAAAGGATGAATATCACCATTAAATATCTAGCAAGTGATAAAATATATTCTTACATTCTTAAAGATACATTTAGATAAAAGAATTTTGCTTACTTTGATTAATATGTGTCTTTATTCTATCTAATTAAGATTTTACTCTTAGGCTGGTGAACTTGAAGTTCTTCAGGCAGTTTTAAAGTGGGGAGAACATCAGTTGTTCAAGCGTGTTGAAGAAAGAGGTGAGATATTTTAAGTGATTGTTACGGAAAATTTTAACATATACAATAGTAAACTCTCGATTTACTGAGAGGATCAGATTATATATATATATATANTATATATATAGCCCCTGCTTATATGATCATAATAAATTTCCAATAATTCCTGACTATAATATATTCCCTGATAAGTAAACTAATTGTAATTTACAAAAAATATAAATGTCTAAATTAGGTATTAATTTTTTCAATCAATCAGTTCAAGGGTTTAATCGAGTTACTATCAATATTTAGTATAATTGTTAGAATAAATTTCCTAATTGTGTGTTATTTTATTATGTTATAGTAGTTTTAGTATACTTTCGAGTCCATGCAGCTCAGCATCAATCCAAAAAATAGTTTCGAATTTGTCTTTGCCATACAAAACTGAAAAAACTTGGCGTAAAAAGGGCTCCAAAACTATCTATATTATATTTATAATTATTTAATATTTTCTTCACCAGAATTTGGGTTTTTGACAGTGTAATTGTTAAAACAAAACGAGAGAGTTTAATGTCAAAATAATTCTAGGACATGATTGATGACTTGTAATTTTATATGTGTGTTATTTATAAATATTTCGTATTTCTACTCGTAGTAGCTGATAATTATCCATACACTAAAATTTTGAGTTTTATGACATGAGGATTAAAACCGATAATTGTCAAAAACACTGACTATTGGTAGATTTTTCATACCCCTGACTTTTTGCAGTAATTAAATGCTTACTTCAGCTTCTTTCTTCAGTAACACTATACTGTTTCATTCTTAAATTTTATTTTACTTAATTTTATGAATCTGATTTTTATATTGATATTAATTTATGCAGTTTGTTATAGTATTTGGTTGTTGCTTATGAAAGTAATTCTATGCTTACAGAACCAAATTTAGTAAGCCACACTGCCCATAGCGTCAGCAGAAGAGGTCTAAGAAGACGAGATTTAAGTGATGTTGAGCTTCGAGACTTGCTGTCCGACCTCCTTAGCTGTGTTCGAATCAGTCATATTTTGCCTCCAGACAGTGAAGTTCTTGTATCAGCTGTACGACGAGGATTGATCAGTACACCTCCATCTTATATGCTAGGTGATGATTTATTAGTTGGTCATAGTTCGAATCTGAAGCCTAAAGCTTGGATAAGAGGTCGTAACAGCCATGGCTTATATGTTAAGCCTCGTCTTTTTACTCCTTATGTTGAGGAAGCTAAGGTAATTTTGTTTAATTTATAATATGCATTGTTATTACTTTGTAATAATATATTTCATTATTTATGTGTTGATATTCATTAAAATTCGCATTTATGTATGTAGTGCATACATATTTGATTCTATTTAGTTGGTTTTATTATTTTTTATTTTTCAAATTCGGGAAAAGAAAGTTTTGTTTTATTTTCAATATATTAGTGCTAGTTGTAATTAAACACTCAATTCAATGATATAAGTTAAGTAGCTGCAAATGACACACTATTATCTTGAGAATAATGTCCGTCTGCTCTTCATTTAGGTGTTACATTCATTTTTTCAGCACACGTCTTTGATAATTGGAAAACATACAGGAAAAAAACTTAGTGTAATAAACTTCAATATTTTTCTTTCAGTGAAACTTAAGAGAAAAAGAAAAAATTTAAAGCCACTTTTAAACTTTTTTTTCTTTTATTTCTGTAAATTATTTTTTATAATTTTAACTGATTTTGATTCAAGCAGCTTCCTGTTCAAAGTTTGAATTGCCTTTTTGCCAGATTTCTTATTATAAACCAGTTAGACTGTATGTATGAACTTGTTATATTATCTTGTATTGTGTTTGCTGCTTCTACTTTTTATTTGTTTTCATTCCTGGAACTCTTCTGATTTCAGAAGAAGAGCGTGGAATTTCGTTGTCGCAGTTGTTTCATCCTTGGGTCCAGGTTTTCATCTTCCCTCCCCATCGACTCAAAGCCTCATAAGATTCTTTACTGCTTAGCCAGTAAACTAGCTAGCCGCAATTTTCTCCGCTTTTACACCAAATATTTATAGCTGATGAAGCTTATAGAGCAAAATATATAGCAAGGAAGAGCATGATGGTCTTCTTCATATTTGGGAGGTGCGCTTGTAACATTTGCAGCAATTTCATGGGGGGAAAAGATTACAAGACCATGGACTTACTTTGTTTGAAACTGAAAGGGGAACTAACAGTATCATGTTTTCAACAATCAATTTTGTTTTTGAAGATAATACTTTTTAAAAATAAAAGTCCGTTTTTTAAAAGAAATTTAATAGGAATTTCTTGTTTTTAAAATCAAGTAATCTCATTGGAGGAATTTTTATTTTTAATAACATTATTTCTAAGTTTAAGAAAATTCTTGTTTCAAAAATCTAAATTGATTTTTTAAAACCATTATATATTTTCATTATTGTTTAAAGGGAATTATTATTATTATTTTTTTAAATAATTGCTTTTTTTATTTTTAAAGAAAATCAAATTTTTATTATTATTTATAAAAAATAGAAATTCTTATTTTGATGAATATTATTTATTTTTAAAAACATTATTTTCTATACTTAAATTTTTCTTAAAAGAAATTCTTTATTTTAAAATATAATTTATTTTGTAAAAATATTACTTGTTTGGAGATTTTAATTGCATGGTACATTTATAAGTAAAAATTTTTAATTTTTAAATCTTATTTTACTCTTCCTGCTAGCGATTTTTCTAGTAAATTTTATTCAAATGTTTATTATAGATGATTACCTCTTCAAATATTAATTAATATTTTATATTAATCTTTTTAAAATATTAATATATATATCTTAGTATTTTTAAAAACTATTATCTTTATTTATATCAAAACATAGCTAAATTAAAGTAATAAATAGTAAAAATTGTGGCTAAATATTTGAACTTTTAATAAAATTAGGCTTTTAACATGGTTTTAACATAACTTTATACATGGGTTGTCAAAAACTGTGGAGTGAATACCTCTTGATCTAAGGGTTATGGAAACATGGTTAAAATTGAAAATACAGTAGGGAACCGATTATCCGGAATGATCGGGACCATCGCTATTCTGGATTTCTGAATCGCTACAAAAAGCCGTTTTTCTTATTGTTAAACCCAACTAAAAAAAATTATTTGGAAATAATCTTAAAAAGAAGAAAAAACGATGAAGTAATACACTAATGATTATTTCCAAAATGATGGTAAGGTAAACATCTTTCAAAAAAGAAAGAAAAATCCTATAATCTTACGATGAAAAAAACATTTTTTTTAAAAAAAATGGCGGAAAAATGTATTGAATTTCGTTCCGGTTTTTTGGTTTTCTGATTTCCGGATAACGGGTTGTGTACTGAATTTTCCAAATTAAGTTAGTATCATATAATAGTTATGATTGAGTGACTTGTTTTGGTAAGTTTTTAGAAAAGTTTTTAAACCTGGTTTTAATGCTTAAACCTCAAATTAGAAAAATGCTCTTTAAATACTAGTACTTTTTACAGACTATAGTATTTTTTACATACTGTACTTGTCTGTAAGAAATTTTTTTTTTTAAAAAAAACTAGTAAAATTTACCCAAAAAAAGAATTAAAAAATATTTTACTGCTTTCTCACAAAGAAATAGGACAAAGAAGTCGTCTGCATAACATCTTAGGAACCACAATAAAAACTTTCTTACTAACATGACAGTGGATGCAAACTTAACTGAACTGCAAACCAACGAAAACTAAATTGAACTTAACTAAACTGAATATTTCAATCTTATGATAAGAGCCATGATGACTCGGGAAAAGAGCATTCGCCTTCAAATTAGATGAACAGGTTTCAAATCCCAGCAATGGCTGGTTGATACGAATTCCGTTACCGGTTTGCACCGACTGTTGTGCAATATCCTCGGCGGAATAAAGTATTCTCAGTGTTAGACGGATCAAGGGTTACTGTCCCCTTGCCGTCAGACTAACCGTCAGAAGCTTTCATGATTTACTTCTCCTTGTAATGCAGATACAGGTTAGTTCCATCAAAACGTCCTCCACGAAGACACATTTCTCACAACACTTGGTTCAGGAGTTCCCTTGTCTTCTGGATTAGGTTCAAAATAACAAGGATACGGAGTTGAAGTGGGACTAAACATATGAAAAGTTTAAAACTGAAATACCTAAGAATGAAAGATTTTTAAATGCAAGCACCTCTTAAATGGATTGCATTATAAAATTTAATCTTATTTGGTTGAAATTATCCAAAGGTATTTGCATTAAAAAATGTTAAGTGAAACACATTGATAGAAATAAAATAGTTAAAATTAATATTTAATTACTTTTACAAAGTTTATCTCGAAGTTGATGGTTCACAGTTAGCAATTTTTCATAAATTCGAAAGAAATAGTAAAAATTTTACTTCAATTTACTTTTTTTTTCTTTGAAATATTTAAATAAAACTTTCACATAATAATATGAAGCATAATTATGAAGATTGCTCTACTGAAAATAAAATTTTTCTTTAAGTTAAATACATTGAAAATCTCATAGAAAAGGAAAATAAGAAAGATTTTAAACACTTAAATCTCAATTAAGTAAAAATACTGTTTTATTATTTTTGTAAAACAGATACTTTGAAGTATGAAAATATTGAAGTTATTTCGGCTGAAAATTCAAGTTAAAGAAATCTCGAACAATTTTAAATCCTATTCTAAATTTTTAATCCTATTTTCTAATCACTTAATCCTTTTTTCTTAACTATAAACGAATGGATTTTTAGTAATAAATATTATTTATTCGTTTTGACAAGCTTTTTTATAATTAATCCCCTAATTATTCAATTTTGACATCTAAAAAAAAATACTATTTATTAATATACTCTAAAAAAAACTATTTAAAAAACCATTCGGAAAAAAAATCTATTTACTATTTCGCAAATCTTCCTTTTTCTAAACTAAGAAAATTATACTACTCATGAAGTAAAATTATGAAAGTTGAACCTACTATTTTTATTAAGAAATTGCGAATTTTAATAAATATTTATTAACATATTACGACATATCTTGATTTTCGCAGTCAAAATATAAGTCAGTGAATAAGAATTAATATAAAATAAATCAGCATAAAGTAAAATTAATATTTGGCCCATGCACATCATACACTTTTAAATATACCAGTGTTTTGCCAAAATTTTTAAATCTTAAAAATTCCAACTCGAAAAATTTGTTCCCAATTGAAATTTTAAATAAAATATTCTTAATTAAAAAAATCATGACAAGCAGGCAAACCTTTTGTAATATTAATATGTAGTATAAATTTGTATACCTTGCATTTCAAATTAAATAAAATAAAAATGATTATTAAATTATTTTTTGCACGGCATTAACTTTGGATAAATAATTTTTTCTAATTTTATGCAAATTTTTTTTATTCGCTTAAGTAAATCTCGAAATATAGTGAAATACTCAAAATGTAAGTTTAACATTAAGGGGTCCAAGGTGTGGACCTCTCTCCCGACTAAACAATAAAGTCCATATTTTCCTGATCATACTTTCCCCAATATTTTGAGGGTCAGAAATCCAAATTTGTTTTCTTAAAAAAGGGTTGTTTATTTAGAAAAATTACGTTTTTCTGTCTGATTTTGTAACCTAAAATATCTGCATTAGCTAATTAGCATTTCGGTGATCATTTCCTAAACCATTGTGATCACCTAGTAAGTGGAGATAAGATCATTAGAACAAAAATTAATCAGGACTCCTCCTTTCTTTTTTTTTGCATCATATTTTATGAAAAGAAATTTTGCATTTTGGCTGTTATTCATCAAAATTTAAATTCACTAAAAGGAATTTCTAATTTACAGATATTTTTCTATTCTCTCTCTCTCTATATATATAAACTGTCAAACAACATTATTAGTAATACAAGTATGAAAATTTATATTTTACACAAAATTTTCTTATTTTTGAATCTTGATCTTCTTAATTTCTTTTTTCTAAGGTTGTTTGGTATGTTTTTTTTTTTTTTTAAACTAGAGCTTATCATTATTAGTGAATTATTATTTCTACTTTTTCCCCAATTATTTCAACTGTTTTTAAAAAAAAGACGTTTTTTTGTTGTTTTTTTAATTTATTTTAATTTTGCCTAATAGTTTCCTTAGCATCATAAAATATATTATAATTGTGAGCTTATATTTTTGTAACTAAGAAGAATTTGTTATTAATATTTCTGTCATAATATTTATATATCTTTTAGGGATGGCTGGAAGAACAGCTTGGCCAAGATACAGATGTTGTTCGCCAGCAGGTCTGGCACATATCTCATATTCCTGATACTTTATATATGGTTGAGAAACCTCTATCATTTAGTGAAGGTGTCGTTCCCTTAGGCCATTTATGTCCACTTTCAAGTATGGAGTTCATGAAGGATGTTGTTTTAGGTAGAAAATTGTTATTTAGCATTTCGAATACTGCATCTCAAGTTTCATTTATAATACTAGTGAATTTGTAGAAAAGATTAATCTCACTTTGCATTGTCAAAACTAAAAGACCTATTTTTGTCACATTGTCTAAAAGTTAGTGCAAACTTAAAAATCAGCATGCATTTAAAATCAGCTGTGTCATTGGTATAATATAGAGAAAATCGGCTAGAGAAATCATCAAATTGTCCATTATCATTACAACAGTGGGGTTGTTTTATGCTGTGATTGGTGTTAAAAATGTAGACTGGAAGCAGCTGTTTATGATAAAAGTAGAAACTACCAAGATTTGAACCTGAGGCATCATTATCGTTCTATTAAGAATTTTAATCTCATGGCATTAAAACTCTAAAAAATTGGTCAAACCTTATATTTAAGATAAAATAAATTTAGTCACTTTTATTTGAGAGGCCATGGGCTCTTGTAACTTTCCTGTGGCGAACTTTTTTCAGTTGCTATTTTTTTTTAAAATTATATTTATTTATATATTTTTTTATTAAATTCTTTTTTAAAAATATTGATTTAGCCAACTATTATAGGCATCTAAATTTCCTTTTATAATAATATAAATTATTTGAATTATAACCTTCAGATTTTTACTGTCTTGGACTTCAGTTTTTTTTAAATACCTTTTCTATTTATAATACTGATCGTTTTAATTATAACAAATTCCGTGAAGTCAGATTGATTAAAAAATTATTGATTCAATAGAAGTTCCCTCTGGAAGAAAAGTAGTGCATATGAAAATTATATTTAATACAAAAAAATTAATAATTAAAAATAAAAAAAAATTTAAACTTTATACTTTGACTAAATAATTTGAATTGAATATTGTATAGTTGAATATTTTATGTAAAAGATCAGAAATGTGCAAATCATTAGTTGATAAAATTATAATTCAATTCTATTTTTTTTAATGTTTTTTAGAAAGCTAAACTTTTTATTTGTATATTCTAGTTTAGTGTCTTAAGAAATTATAAGTCAACTTATTTTCAATATAATTAAGACGAAGCTTTAACATTTGTTTATAGTAGAAGATTATTTATTTATTTTTTGTTAATTATTGCCACTATTCATATGTAAACATTTGATATTGTACTTAATAAGAATTATTTGTTTAGAAAACTGGTAAAATAAATTAGCCAATAAATTTAGGTGCTAATAATCCAAATAATTAACTTGAGTTATAGAGGGCTACTAGCAATTGTTAAAATTTTTCACCAAATTAATTACTAAACATATTAATCAATAATAATTGTTTATTATTTCATACCTACTAAGTCTCCTGTTTTTTAACAAAGACTCCTGTGTTTCACGCCTATCTCCTGTTTACCCATATATTCTCAAATTTCTTTGTATTTTATTTGTTTATTTTTTAAAAAATGGAAGAAGAAAGAAATTTTAGCGATAAAATATCCACTAACGGCAAAAATACTTTTCTTATTCCTCAACAGATGGTGTTATGGCAAGTACTGCAGTTTTTGCACTGCCGCGCATTTGCCAAACTGGATGTAGTGAGAATGCTGCTATGATTCGTTTATTCAGTCAATAATATTTTTTTCTCTCCCTATAACGAGCTTTGTTATTTACCTACGTGAATCCAATAACTTTGTTTGCATTGTATTGTTACCGATCGTCGAAGCATGAATGTATTTCTGTTTTCAGAATCATTCATTGTGGGTGTCCATTCGGCAACTAGTAAATGAACTGTGTAAAAAAATTGAAAAAAGAAAACAGTTCAAAAATTTAGCAGATGTCATATTGGGTATACTATGCATTCCACCTAGCAATGCAGAATTTTCTCAAAAGTTAATTAAGTTTGCTCTGAATTTCGCTCATTACCTTCTAATAAAGTAATTTCTCTGGTAACTGTTATGAACGGAACTTTGATTTTAAAAAAATTTCTTATGCAAAGCCAAATCAGCCACTTATGTTCAAAATATGAATATGTAAAAATTCTGTAAAATAAAGCTAATTACTTAGAATTATGAAAATTATTTTGATGTTGAGTGTTTTTAAATTAGGTAATTATGAATAATGGTTTAAAAAGTCTTCTTTAGATTAATTAATGTATTTAATTAATCTAAATACATATTTTTATACATATTTTTTACTTTGCTAAATGTAAGTTTTATATTATTTCCAATTTTGAATTTCTCTTGTTGACTTACATGATGTATCAAAACAGTACTCACAGTTCAAAAAATGTTGCTAGTAAAGTGTCCAATATTGGCAGGAATGTTATTTTCATTAATAATCATAAACAACCCATGCTGGCTCAGGCGATTGAGTGCTCGCCTCCCAATTGGGTGATAAGGGTTCAAGTCCAACCAATGGTTGGTCGATGCAAATTCCTCACCCAGCTTGCATCAGCTGTGGTGCTGACTAAAATATCCTCAGTAGTAAGACGTGTCATGGGTTACAGTCCTTTTGCTATCAGACTAACCTTGGGAAGTTTTTGCAGTTTTCCTCTCCACGTAACGCAAACGCTTGTTAGTTCTATCTAAAAAGTTCTCCCCCAATGCAAATTTTTTCCCAATACTTGGTCCAGGAGTTCCCTTGCCTTCTTGATTGGGTTCCAAATTACATGGCTATGGAGTTGAAAGTTGGTAGTAGTAAAATCATAATTGAGCAACTGTTCAATGACTGTCATAAAATAAGATTATTTAAGCAATGTTTGTGCCTTAGCTTGGTTTACCCTATACTAATGTTTTTATAAGGTTAAATACCACTGCCTGGTATACCCTAACCCCAATATACATTTTCCCGCTACACCCTACGCTTATGTTTTTTTTTTTTTTTTAAAGGTACAGTTGCCACTGGACAGTATACATTTGTTTGATATACCCAACAATGATTTTTGTTAAGGTTAAGTGCCATTGTCTCCGGTATTCTTAATTCTGACCATTGAGTTGAAGGATTGCATCTTGAATTCGCTCACCACGATTTGGTGATTTTTTTTACAACCCCCTTTAATGGAACATTACTTAATTAGTTAATTTTTATGAATGACTACACAGATTAAGATATGATTTTAATTGGCACCATTTTACCAAATGTTGAACAAGAGCCTGACTTTTTAAAACAGGTTAAATATCTTTGAGCAACACGACTTTGTAAGTATTTATTTGAGATAGATATCTCTTAATTAATCTTTATGGTATATTTGCTGAAAATATTATTATCTGAGATTAAATAACCTGAAATATATTGTACTAATAATTGCAGCTTCTTAAGGATGAAATTCTAATCAAATGAAGCGAATATAATTTTTTTTTTTTTATTTTTAAGAAAAATAGAGTTATTTGCAATTTATATCAAAAAGTTTCTATTAAACGTTGATTAAAAACTAATTTGAAAGATTCATATTAGTCTTTTAGTCAGATTAATTAAACTGAAATACACTTAAATTGAGGCATAATTTTATAAAAATATAAATATTTATTGTATGAAATTGCCAATGCTAATAAATCACAGAGGATTATGAAATTCATTCTTGATAAAAACTATTCAAAATCAGTAATGTCTTAAGAAATGTGATGTAGTTGATCCATCAAATCAGCTCTCACTTCGTCTTCAATCAAGGTCCCTTATAAGTTGATTGTGTGTGTTTTTTCAACATGTAAATTAATTAAATATTGTATTATGTTTTACAGTCTTTATATTTATTCATTCATATTTTAAAACTGGGATCTGATAGAAATATTTTTGATTTCAGATGAAATAACTTTGCGCCAAATGAAAAAAAGAGAAAAGGAATTGAGGCAGGGCCAGAGTGCTCGACGAGCTTATTCAGTGGTTAGAAACCACTGTGATGTCACCAAACTTTTGCAGCTGCGGGTAGTGCGAGAGTTTGGCCTTCCGGATAAGGTGATGGAAGTGCTCCATCGTACTTCCTACCAGTTCCTGGAGGAATATGGAGCTGAGCATCATTCCTCTGCTGCTTCAATACCTCCTAGCCATCCTTCGCGCCACTCTGGGGACCATTCTAGTCACGTCTATGGACTGCCGCGCATGTACAAACCTTCTAGGCATCTCAGCTTAGAACTCGGAGAGGCTAGAGATGAACCTCTTCCGCCTTCCAGCCAGGTAATTCTAGATCACATGAAATTTGATAGGTTTTTTTCTTATTATTTTTAGTATAATTTAGAAGAAATAATTTTAGGTTTAATTGTAATAACTGTTTACAATGAAATTAATAATTAGCTGGATAAAATTTAAAGTTGCTTTGTCTTCGTTACTCATGAATGTTTTATAGTAATCTATAGAATATATTCAACCTGTTAGACTTCCACTCTCTTTAAGTATTATATAAGATAAAGAAATTTGTGTTGCGTAAAAAGCTTTTAATTTTTAGGTTTTACAAAAGAAAACTTTTCATGGAACTCCTAAAACATTGAGCCATTTGCAAATGGCTTCTGAGGAATTTTTGATTTTCTCATTTAATGTTTAAAATGTTTCCAATGAAAAAAATTGCCAAAACTACTTATAAATTAATTCACATATTAAAATGCTTTTTACTATTCCCTGTTTTCTCTAAATGCTTTCTCCTTTATAGATTCATTGTTTTTATTGTTTTGTATGAAATTAAAAGTAATTTGCAAACTTGTTTTTTCAAGTTTCCTTCGCAGATGTCAAGAAGCTGTTGTAGTGATCATCTTAATGAAATCATTCCTGACATCGCTATAGGAACTTCTCTTCTCGAGCAGATTCATATCAATGAGTCTGAAACCAGCCCTGACAGTGGAGGATTCTCTCTTCGCATGTTTTGACTGAAGTGGTCATTTAGCGGACTAAGAAATTGTCTTCCATGTCAGTGTTTTTAACCATGGAAACTGCTAACAAATTATTCATTGTAAATACACTCTGGAACTAACCTCATTATCTGGCTTGCTACTATGTTATTAATAAATGTGTTGGCTTTTTCAACAGGGTGTGCATTTAGATAGATGTTGACAAAAATTTAAACCCTTTTTTCTCAATGAAAAGGCTGTTTATATGAAGGGTGGAATAAATTGCATTGTTCATCATTGTATAAAATATCTTGTTGATAATGTTACTGGAAGATATCTCTTTTTCAAAACAAATGAAAAAGAAACAGCTTTCAATTATTATGTACATAATGTTGATATTTTATTTACATTTTTGCCATTTTGAGATTTTTAACTGTGTTCCTCCCCTTGCAATTAAATTATGTATCTAATTTATCATTTGTTAATGTTGTGTCGAGAGACTGTATGTAAATAATTTAATTTAATTTTAATTGGAACACATATTCCTGTCGAAAGTGATAATTTATGAATTAAAATTATGAAGTGGTTCAGCAATTGTCATTAAACTGCTTTAAAATGTTATGAAGTGAATGTATTTCCTTCAAATATATGCTGATAATTGTCTATTTTAATTAGTTTTTAAGCAATTGAAGTATTCAGAGTACTATGCAATGAGTCATAATTTTTAGTTTCTGTAATTTATAAATTATTTGTTGAGAGATACTTATAAAATTTTAATATAAGTAATATTTTATTTATTGGATCTTTTTACTTTTTGTCTGCTGTACGTAATGTCTAATTAGTTTAAAAATTACATGTAAGCATGTTTTGTTAGAAAAGGTTTTTCTTTTATTATTAAAATTTATCATCTCAGTTACAGTAGTTTTATATGTGGTGTGAGAACGAAACAATATGAAAAAAAAAATTATATACTTCTGTGTTCAAGGTTATTCTGTTCCTTATAATTCATATGCCAGTCTATATAAATAGAACTTGTTAAATATGCTTGAGTTAAATCGAGAAATTTATGTTTTTGTTAACTGTTTCCTTTTTGGCTTATATAAATATTTCACCATTTGATTTTTTATTTATAGGAATATTTGTTGTTTGTGACAAATTGGTTAATTATCTAGTAAAAAAAAAAAAATATGCGTCTGACAGTTGTCTTCCATAAGTTTAAAACTTAGTTTTCAGAAAGGTTTTTAAAAATGTTTAACTATGTATTTATTTATACTAATGATATTATCATCCCCCCTACTCCTCTTAAAGCAAATTTATGATTATTTAATTTTATATATTTATTTTTTATTATTGCTATTTTCAAAAAAGAAAAAGAAAACATATCTGAAAAATTTTCTATTTTTAAAGCATGAGTGATTGTTTATTTTGATATTTTTAATTTAGAAAAAAAATATTACCTTTCTTCCTAATTTTGTGTACTTTTTATAATTCTGGAATATTCTCTATGTTGTGACAGAATGCAGTAAATAATGAGAGCAAAATGCCATAGTGATGTTAATATTAAGATAAGGTAGAACTGAAATCACAATTTCTTCCCCATTAAATTTTTCATAAGAGTTGTGAAATTTCTTAAAATATAGTTAAAGAGTGTAAATTAATTCAAATTGGTAATGTTTCCAGATTTTTTTTTTCCTTTTTGTTGGTTTAATTTTTCTAATTCATTTAATGTTGTTTCCTGATCCTCCTAAATGTTATTAATTCCATTTTAATTTTTATGCATTGAAATTCGTTTCAAATTTTGCATAACTTGTAAACTAAGTTTAAGAATTCTTTGCACTGGAAAGAATAATATTTTTTTATTTTTTAAAAAAAATTAAGTATTTTAACTTAAAAAGGAATATTATGCTTTTAAACTGTTTTCAATAAAATGAACAGCATTTTTCAGCATTATCTAATATGTTGTTTAAAATTTCAAAGTTAATTTTAAAATATTTTTCATTGAAACTGAAATGATAACATACTCAATGGTAATATTAATGGTATGATACTCAAAGTAAAGATAAATAACTATTATCATTCATAAAACATGTTTAAAGGAACAGCTTGTCTCTTCTTCTAACAAAAATTTATAATGGAAAATGTAACATTATGTCAAAATGAGTTAAATAAATAAATAAATGAAATCGATTTTTGTTTAGTGGAATAGTATAGTTATAGAAAGGTGCACCATTCATGTATAAAAATAAATCTTTCTAGTGTTTTAATTTCCAAAAAACTAAATTTATTATGTTTCATGCAAACTAAAAATTTATTTCCTTAAAAATGCTGATCTGACTGCCCAAAATAAAGTGTATTTTTGGGATTAATGACCACTTAATTTGAAAGCTTACATGAACTTAACAAGGAACTTTTAAAAAAATTACCTTTTGTTTTCTTACAAAAAATAAATTTCTATTCTCATTTTAAACTACACTGCCAAGTTTATAATTTTTTGAAATTATTTCAGAATCTAATTTTTTAACTGTGCATTGGAACTATTTGTTTTAATAAGCAATACAATTACTAACTAGTTTCAAAATGTTTATCATTCTGTAGTCCTAACTTGTATCATTCCAGCTTACTGGTATCTTACTCTATGAAAGTAAATTTTAGTAAGAATGACTCTTCAGCTTATGGATTTACTTGTTGTTAAATTATTTATACATTTTTATTTCTTGTCATTTTTGTTCTCAATGACTTTCTGAAATTTTCAGTCTGTAAATAATTTTTATTTAAAAAATAAATTTTATGTACAAAAAGAGTGTTAAAATATTATTGACTCCTTCTCTTTCTTCCCTCTTCTCTATTTAAATGCATTATGTTTTGTTATAATAACGTTGCAGATATTTTGATTGGAAGTTAATTTCTTGCAAAAGACTTTTTCATAATTTTGAAAGCATTACATTAAAATATTTATCCATAATTTTATTACCATTCATTGAACATCAGTTTATTTGTGATGATGCAAATATATTATACATATATATATATATATATAAATAATATCTGTGAGTGTGCGCCAGCATATGTTCCATAGTGTAAATTATTGTTTATAGCTTATAAACCATTTGTTTTTATTTTTAAAAAAAAGCATTTTTAGTCATAAGACTCAATTTCCACCTACTTTCTACACTGCAAAAATGTTAAATATTTTTTTTTTTTTTTGGCGGGAGGAGTGCATTTTTTTTTTAAATATAAATAAAATAAAACTTTTTCAAAATTCTATACAGTAAAAAACGAAATAGGCTGCATAAATTCCATTGTTAAATCAAAATTATTTTGTTAAATCAAAAGTTGGCTATTAATTAAAATATATATAATTTTTCTATACTTTTTTCATCCAAATGTTCAGACCTTCAGCTTAAAACAGACAAATTCAACAAATATTCAAATAGTGTAGGTTTGTTCATAAACAAGAAGAAAACTAAAGTAATGAGAATAAATCAAAAGAAAAATGACAAAATTAAAATCGAAAATCACGAAATAGATGACATAGTCATTTAGGTTCTATTGTAGATAAAAAAGGTGGAAGTAGTGAAGATATTAGACAGAGAATAATCAAAGCAAGAACATGTTTTAAGGGATTACATAAATTTTGGAGAGAGTCAAATATTGAAATAAGGACAAAAATAGTTGTTTACAAAGCGATTGTTAGAGCAGTATTATTATATGGCGCAGAAACCTGGAAACAGACTAAGATCGAAATACAGAAATTAGAAACCTTTCAAAACAAATGTTTAAGATTTATTTTGAAAATTTTCTGGCCTTACAAAGTTTTAAGTCAAAATCTATCAAAGAAAGCTAAAATAAAAACAATAGAAGATGAAATTAAAAAACGAAGATGGAGCTGGCTCGGACATATCCTTAGAATGCCCAGAGAAAAAATTACATCTGTTGCTCTTACATGGGCCCCTGATGGTAAATGAACAAGAGGAAGACCCAAACTTACCATCCAGCGCATGTTTTGGGGCGAATTAAAAGAATGTGGAATATCTGGCTGGGAGGAAGCAAGATCTATTGCTAGAGACAGGAGGCGTTGGAGGGATATGCTAGAGGCCTTAAGTGTCCAAAGGCACGTATAGCAGTGGCGTACGCAGAATTTTTTCAAGGGGGGTGTTCATAATTTTCTGAAACTACTAAAAGAAATTCGAGTCTGTAATAAAGCACTATTATTTCCCTAATTTAAACAGCTAGACAATTTTGACTTTTTATTTAGACAACATTGTTGAGTTAAATTTTGATTTGATTTTTTAAGTTTTAGAACATAATGTAATATATTCTGAAAAAAGTCCAATGTCATATGGGTGGGAAGTAACACTTTCACGTTCATCAGATTCTGTTATGTTAGAAACGTTTTCTTCAACGGAAGTATCACATTTCTGTACAACAGAAAAACTTACATTGGTACTAGATGCTGTCACCTCACTAATTTCAGGTCGCGGTTTTTTCGCAAAATAATTAAAAATTGTTAAATTCTTGCGTCTTGACATCCTAAACATCCAAGAACAGCAAATATATATATGGATTGGTACAGAAATATCCGGTATGCTACAATCTCAAAGTTTCGAGCTGGAATGAATAACTTCAATGAGCACAGTATCTCCAATCGTATTGTTACTGATTTCTTCACTAGTCGAAATAGTGGCGATGACGGGCTCGGCGATTGTTGTAGTTGTAGTTAATTTACGTCGCACTAGAGTTGCACGATGGGCTATTGCAAAGGAGGCTTTGGCTATTGGCGACGGTCTGGGAAACACAAAAATTCTCGAATTGTCTCAAAGACGACCGAACGTCTAGGATTCCAGAATAATCGCGTAAAGACCTCGCGAATGACAGCCAGTCTCGAAAACTATACTGGTAGGACAGAAAGGAACCAGTCCGTAACAGCATCACGTGAATTTTGTTTCAAAAGTACAACCCTATTATAGTTAATGTTTTTTCAGTATTCTGAGAAATACCGCGAGAAAAAAAAAAGTAGGCATAAGGCAGATAAATATAAATAGTCTTAAAAAATAATGGATCGCATAATTTCTACTAAAATTTTTATTTTTTCCATTTTGTCTGAGCTCAAGGGGGGTGTTTAAACCCCTCCCTTGCGTACGCCACTGACGTAGAGGATAAGTAAGTAGGTAATTTTTCTATAAATTTTTTAGAATGCTGGCAGCATACAGAATTCTTTCATTAATTTACAAAATTAAACTAATTTTAAAATAATCTGCAGGTGTCTTCATATGCACTTTACTATGGACGGTTGTCAGTGAAATAACATTGATAACTGCTTTCTTCTAAGAATTCGAAAACCCTGTTAATCTTTTACCATGTATGTACTAGATGGACTAAATCCTTTGAAATCTACTAAGAATGGCATTTCAAGGTATAAATTTTGTTACCAGTTGAAAAAGAAAATCTCTTCGGTAAACCAGAAATCTTCAGCTTTGCGTGCATATACAGGGTTATGTCAACAAGTATGGAACATTTAGTAAAAAAAAAATTCTTTTCAATTAAATACTAACATTTTTATTTAATTATAAGTAGACAGGTTGCGATTATGTATTCATCTGTTAAATGTCCTCCTTTGCATTGTGTTGCTAAAATTTCTAAACACTGCTTGGCATAAACGTGACTTGATATAATTGAGGCAGTTATATAATATTGTTACGAAGTTCCCTAGTACATTGCATTGTT
>NC_092210.1:63311591-63330566 GCF_043381705.1 Parasteatoda tepidariorum | reverse complement strand
TTGAAGTTTCAGGCTAGCTGAAATAAATTTTTAACTAAAGAAACCGCAAAAGTGAACTTAAAGACAGCAAATCGAGCAATGTATACAATCAATTTTTGTCCAAACAGGACATAAAGAATATATCGTTCCAATTTCAATTGATTATTTTTAAATAAAAATTTCAGTATTAATTTTTAAATATGGAATAACTTTCTAATTTGAATTTAAATGTTGCGCTTTTGTTAGAACCCCTTGTATAAATAGTCTTTAGCAGTGTTAATATTTTAATTATGAAAACTATTAGGCTTTGCAATAACATGCCAACTCAAAGACTTTGTTTGTGCTGGTCTTAAAAAAGATCGAAGAAAAGGATTCAATCTAAAGGAAGAAGATATATTTGAGATCAGATTTTTTTTTTTTTTTTAAATTTTAAGTACATTGGGTGTTGGTAGATGAAAAAGACTTGTCGAGTATTGTGTTATGCCGATTGATTGATGAAGGTTGCTAGACCGTCTCTGTTATTCAAGTGATACGTTTGAATGTTCGTTAAAAAAATGCGTATGCTTTTTCAGTAGAAAATTATACAATTTTTAAATTGTAATATTATATGTAATGTTTCATAATAAAATGTAATGCATTACTGTTAGAATACCTGGATAGGTACTCAATTTAAATTTTACCAGAACTGCCCGGGTAATAGATTCAATTTTCACTGGTTGTTCAGACCTGACAAAATCTTAGCACCCTGTACATCTCTAATTATAAATAAACATTCCTTAGTGCCGTTTGGTCAGTTTTACTTGTCTGATTTTAATATTGATTCATAAACTGTTCAACCGGGTCTGAGTTTCACTTACGCTATATCCTTTTTGATTGATGGAAATTTCGAAGAATCGTGCACTTTTCACCTACACTATGTAAAGTGCTTTCAGGGGAAACATCGCAGGTCGTTGTGGGCTGTAAAAGTGGAGGAACCATCGACTCCGTAAGTTTCCCAGACCCTCGCCAATTACCTATAGCTCTAGTGCAATGCAAATATAATACTCCCAGACTGTCTTGGCCAGATTCTCAACTGGTCACCTAAAATGTCTAACATTCGAAAGTGCACAAAAAATTACTCGACTTGAAAAAAATGCTGTGTCCATCCAGCCTGACCAAAACATATACTTGATTGTGTCGGACTATCCAGGGCGGACTTAACTTCCGATCCCTTTATTGTCATCGATTTTCTGGCTGTCAACAACTTTTTGGAGTTGATCTGACTAATGTCAGATCTATGAGGATAAGCAACAACAACTACTTTTATTAGAAACTGAAGAAAATTGAGGAGTTTGTCACTGTGTTCCTCGGAATTCAGGACCCCTTAGGAAATTGCTACTAACCAGATCAATTTTCAAAATCATTTAGGGTAAGCTTGAATGGAAAAAGCACAATGTTGCGCCTACTTTGTTACAATAATTATTGAATTTTCTCAGAGGAAACGAGATAATTATTTTAAAGACAATTTGTATGGAATATGTTGGGGTCTCTACATTCTTTTTGTTCCACAGATTTATCTTCTTTTTCCTGGATTTATAGATGTATATAGGCAATGATTATAACTCCTGTCCTGCTAAAAATTGTGTTTGAGCTGAAAATAGTTTTCAATTTGTTTTCATCTGAAACTTTATAAATATGTTTCTTAAATTCTTGCAACATCTCGAATTAATGAATCACGTTGATTTAAATCCGCTGATTTCAAATTAGTCATGTAACGAAGAGTAGTTACATAATTGTAAATATCTCATAATTCTTATAACAACGCATGCATTTCAATATTTTTTGCTGATTCGAAAGATCATTGGTTTTATTGTCTATACATTTTCCCTTTTATTTTTACAAAAAAAAAATTGTTTCCACGTATTAGTTCTGAAAAGTTAGTCCCGCAGTGGACTGATCGATAAGACACGGTTCCCAGCAGATCGCCGAAGTCAAGCATCACTGGCTGCGGTCAGTGTGCGGGTGGGTGACCACTTGGATCAGTCTGCGTAGGGACAGAGGGTGTGCGGTATTGGTCCTCGTTAAACTGTGCTACCGTAAAGTGCTCGACTTCGCGCGCAGGTCGTCAGGCTACCAAAGCGGGGGTGCCATCCCCTCCGCAGAGGATCAAAATTATGATGGCATGTCTTCGGATCATCCTCCGGGATGTTTCCCAGACCGTCGCAAATAGCCCATTGTGCAGCTCTAGTGCGACGTAAATTAACAACAACACCAACAACTGAAAAGTTAAAATGCACCTCTCAGTGAAAAATGTATGAAAAACACTTTTGTTTCAAGATTGAGTAAAAACAAAACGCATTAAGAAATTTTTTGGGTTACACCAAACGACGTTTAAAACTGTTTCGACTAAGAAGTAGGTTCTTTAAAATTAGATATAAAATATTTAGCTCATTAAAAAATGTTCAAAAATTCTCATAGATTTTCAAAATTAAGTCACTAAGAAAAATAATAACGCTTCGTAAGCATTTCCAAAAAATTAAGAACATTGGGAATTATCGGGAAGCGACGGGTTGAATGCGAAAAATTAGCCAATCAGATTCTTGTTTGAAGCTCTTAATTCACATAATACGCGAATTGCTTGCGTGCAGTAAGAATGGCTCTATATATTGAATGTAAATTAAATTTTAATAAGATTGTTTTAAACATTTTCATATCATGTAATTTTTATTTGAAATATTTTCTCTTAATTTTGATTTGGATATTTGTCGCTTTAGGAATATTTAATAATAAATATTTTTGACTGTTAGCAATAAACATCTCAACATTACAATTTAAATCTTTTGGGAAATTTTTCATCGTGACGGCGCTGAGTATCCATTATTAAATGCTTTTTTGTCATTCATTTATTAAATATTAATTCCTTTTTGCTAGATTTTTTCCATCTGAACTAAAATTATGTAAGTATAATTGAAAATGTTTTGTTCTTTTTTTCTTTCAACTGCTGTTGTAAATTCTACACGTTTACACGTGTCTTACTTAGCTTGTCCTATAATTAATACATTATTAAATTTTACTTTATTTTCCGTTGTTATTTTTTAATGTTTTGTGTTTAAATTCTGAGATCAAAAGCTTGTAGCCTAATTTTTTGACTTTTCATTGTAATATGGTTAAGTATAGTACTCTTGTTATTCGGGTTTATCGTGAATTTTTATGTATAGTGTTAAGTAATTGATTTCTCTGAAATTTCTTGTGAAAATTTTATTTCTATTTCAGTTATCACCATGGGAGACACTTGGGATGATCCTAGCCCTGTACCAATGGCACAGGAATTGCCCGAAATTAAACTTTTCGGCAAATGGAGTTCGAGTGACGTGCAAGTTAGCGATATAAGTTTAACGGTAAGTCATAAAGCTAGAAATTAAAAACTTATTGTGTTAAATTTTTCATATTATTCATTGTTGTGCATGTCGTGCTATTTGTATATTTCATTTTTTACTACTTCGCTAAATGTGTTTAAGTTATATGGGAGTAATTGATCTTTATATAGTAGTTATCAACTGCTATGTTCCAGTGTTGAAATGAATAACCATTGCAATATTGTTTTAAACTATAAACTGAGTGCTATGTCTGTTCTACTTATGTATGTTAGTTAAAAATGATAAACATCCCATAAGAGTTCTATAAGGGTATTTTTTTTTTATTAAATCTGTCAAAAATTTCATCTTCATTTACTTCTTTAAATCCAGGTTTAAAAGGAAAATTTCCAAAAAAATCAGGTAATTCTTAAAATTTGGGTAAACTTCTCAATATAGGTTATGTGATGTAAGTAAACACCATTATTTGTTACTTCAAAGTTAACACTTAATAGTTTAATTGCCTAATTCTTGAATTTCCAATTTATAAAGTAAATCAACCGTTTTTCATCTGTTTCAGTTAGATCTTCTTTAAATAAAATATCAACCTAAATTAGAGGTATAGCTTTAGATTTTAATCTGTAAACACAATAATGTCAAAGTATTTCTCAAAACCATGTTGCATAAAATGTTAGTGAACTCTATATTCCATTGTTTACCACTTTGCTTTAAACCGTAAATTACTTTATCCCTCCTTGGCAGAATCACAACAACACGGCGGCATTGTCGCAGAATGTGTGCCACCAATTGATTCTTAACTTCTTTATTCTGTTTATGTCATCCTTTATTTATACTGTTGTCCCATCTTTGGGAGGTTCAACTAAAGTCTAAACATTTTGTTCTTTCTTCATTTGCATTTCGTGTTCCATGGCTTTATTCTTCTTATCCTTTTCTGGTGATTTCTGAGTTTCTTTATGTTCTAGGTGATACTATGTTATAGGGGAGAGTCGGGTAGCCCCGCCCACTGTCAATTTCATATGTATAGAATATTTTTTCATGTCAATTGTCCATCGGACATTAATTGTTGTATTAAAAAAATATTATTTTCAAAGTTTCAAGTATTTATGCAGCTGTTAACATGGTAAACAATAGTTTTGAAAATATGTTGAATACTGTAGTCATGAAATTAAGAAAAATTGGTTGAATGTTTCCATTAAACTTCAGTTTAATACTAAAAAAATAATTTTTTCTATACATACAGCATTAAAGTATGTAGTCTTAGTTTTAAGTTTAATTTGCACAAAGAAAGAAGTTTGTATGTAAAAAATTGTTAGAGTAATTAAAAATTTACAAAAAAATTGGATTTCGGGTAGCCCCGCTCACATGAATGTCGGGTATCACTGCCCAATTTTATTTCGTCGATAAATGTACAGTTGCAAAGATTATTATTTTATTGTTTCAAATTTGAATGTTATATGCATTTTTAACAACAAATATATGTTTTAATATTGTATGAAACATAAATTTATATGTTTAAAAATGAAAAATTAAATATTTTTAAAATGTAATTGATGTAAATGTAGTATGCAGTATTATTAAACTTATGTTCTATTTTGGTTACATGGATAAATGCTAGATAACTAAATACTATTTTTGGGAGATATTGATATTGGTTTTTAAATATCCCAATATACTTCAGACAGTATAGGAAATGTGAATCGAGCTTTTGAGTATTTACTTTTGGACACAATGATTCTCTTAATTACTTAATAGGTATTTCTATTGATTTCCACATAGTTTTTAAAATCCGATATTTTCAATATATTTATTCCAACAACTGAATCTTGAAACTAAATACTCATTTTAATAAAATAAAGCTTACATTGTTTTATTTTTATATTTTTTTACACTAATCTTTTCTTCTAATGAATTTCAAATACTTTTTAAGTGTGAAGAAGAATTCAATTAATTTTAAATGTAAGAATATTTTAAATTGTTATATTTGAATTTGTTAATTTTTAATAGGATTACATTGCTGTAAAAGAAAAATATGCTAGATATTTACCACATTCTGCTGGAAGGTTTGCTACAAAACGTTTTCGAAAAGCTCAGTGTCCTATCGTAGAGAGGTTAACAAATTCAATGATGATGCATGGTCGAAACAATGGAAAGAAACTTATGGCTGTCAGAATCATCAAACATGCATTTGAAATCATTCATCTTATGACTAATGAGGTATTTATTGTACACTATTCTAAAGTGTTCTTGATTTATTTTTTTAGAAGTAGCAGTATAATAGATCTAATCCATCTGATAATGTTTTCATTCATAACCAAATAGTGTGTTTTCCTGAAAATAAAACAAATTTCCCAAATTATACCTAAAATTTTTAAGTTTTAAGTTATAAAGTAAAAGTTTGAAAGTTAAAATGTTTGCCAGTAATTTAAATATTTTATTTGTATATATTTAAAAAAATATGGTGCATGTTAAGGAGACTTAAAAAAGCTACCACAGCAATGAAAAAATACAGGGAATGAAATGAGTCTTAGAAAACTGGGAAAATGAAGGGATTTTTTGAAAAAAAAAAAAAAAAAAAAAAAAACGAACCCCAATGTCTTNAAAAAAAAAAAAAAAAAAAAAAAAACAAACGAACCCCAATGTCTTTAAACACTGACAAAAATAGTGTTGCATTGCAAAAGAAAAGCAGCAGAAAGAAGAAAGCATGTCAGTTGTCCAAATACAAAAGCTCATACATTGTCCATTTCTTTTCAAACATTCTGTTACCATATAATTGCAAATAATATGCCATATGGTGTATAAGTATTTTAACAAATATTCTGTTACCGTAATATTTATTTCAAGTTGTGTTGAATTTTGAATTGTAACTGCCCACTGCCCCTTATTTTTTCCTGTGATTAGAACCAAGAGAGTTGTTATTTTAAGAACAAAATAGGAACTGTAGCTACATGTTACTCTTAATATACAGGGAAAGCAATATACTTTTTTTCCAGATTTGAGTGGCAACCCTGTATAAGTGATATCAATGGTAAAATCAAATTCACTTCATGCCTCCTTAGTGAGCCAGAGTGTTAGTAATGCTATTCAATGATTCTTCTATTCAATATTTTTTTTGAAAAGGCTATTAGGAATTCAAATATACGCACTTATATAAACATTCCTTACATCCCAAATTGAAAATGGGAATTATAATGTGTGATTTTATATCATGTGAATGTAATTTTAAATTGCGTTTGCATTGGTTGAAAAAGGTGTAAAAATATATATTTTTTTCCTCGGGAATTAGGAAAAGACAAACCTTCTTTGTAGAGGCAGTTTTCTTTTTATTCCCTAGTGATGACAAAATTTCCATGAAGTACGTCCATGTGTTTGTGTACATAGAGCTGTGTGTGAGAATACCCTAGATCGAAAATACCCAAAACAGTATCAGTCAATATCCATTAATTAATTTGTTTTAAACATATTGTACTTTTGCAGATTAAGTAATTGATTTCACCAGTTATTTTGTCTGAATAGTTTATTATCCTATTTTTTCATTTTAGAATCCTCTTCAAGTTTTAGTAAATGCCATTATCAACAGTGGTCCCAGAGAAGATTCTACCCGTATTGGTCGTGCAGGAACTGTGAGAAGACAGGCTGTTGATGTGTCCCCCCTTCGACGAGTCAATCAAGCAATCTGGCTTTTGTGTACTGGTGCTCGAGAGGCAGCCTTCAGGAATGTCAAAACAATTGCCGAATGCTTAGCTGATGAATTGATGAATGCCGCTAAGGTAGCTATGATATTTTTAAACCTTTCATGTTCTGATACTGTGTTGATTGTTTCGTGTGAATATCATAATTATTAAATTCTTAGGCCTGCATTTTTTCTGTAATATACAATACATGTGTCACGTTGTTGGCAAACAGTGGCACCTTAAGCTCTAAAATTAACAGACAAGAGGGATGTAGAATTAAATTTGCATATTTCAAAATTGCCAGTTTTTTAAAAAGAATGTCAAAATTGAATGTATGTAGTGCAAATGCTAAAAAGAAGATAAGAACAACCTAATATGGAAGGAAAAGAAAATCCCCTTTCTTGCCTGTGTCCATATCTGTCATTATGTAGCTGAGCCAAAGCTCTTTTAAAATTTAGACTAAATCATCATTAATCTAGATTAATTGTTTTATTTTTCTGGAACAATAAGTAGATGAGTGCCTTTTAGGTAATGAAACAATTTTTAAGTTTGCACATGCTAATATCTTCTCCAAAGCTTGAAGTTTGTTTCTAATTTTTCTTTAGCAATTTATAAGTGTGTTTATAATTTTTGTTTTCATTATATGATTTTTTTTTGCTCATAATATTTTTTAATTAATTTCTTTAATCATATTGTTTTAATGATGTTGTGTGCATATTCTCAAACTTGGAAAAATCAAGGATACAGCAGATATTTTTTGAGGAGTATGTATGTGGCTAGTTAACTAGATATTGGATTGTAGGGTTATTACACAAAGTGTTCTTTTTGCAATTCATTAACTTTTGCATCTTTAAGTAATATTGCATATTAAAATATTTTTAAAATGTTACGTTTCGCTTAAAGTACTCGCAAGGAGTAAAAATAAATCTATATATGCATGTCTTTTCCGTTTAAATTTCATTTTAATAAGATAAAAAATAGGTAAAATGTTATTACTCTGTTGTCCCCAACAAATTTAATTTTCAAACATGTTTACATATTTTATTATTACTTTTTATTATGAAAATGTTTGAGATAGATTCATACTTTAGTATGACTGTCTATTTTAATATGTTAAATCAATATTTTTGGAATATATGTTTTGCGTTATGTACACCATTTTGTATGTGTCCCTAACTTTTGTATAATTACTGTTCCAAAAACGAAAAGGATCAATAAAATAATATCGATGGCGTTTATTGAATAAAATATGACTGCGAGGTTACAAAGCAGGGTTGGCAACTTTTTGACTGTTTTATAAGGTTTCATGTGTAGTTTTTCCATCATGTCAAAAACCCAACATTTTAGCTTAAGCCTAATTTAAAGCTATCATAAATGAATATACATATAAAATTATAAATGATCAATCCTGTTTCTGAATTATTTATGACAATTATTGTTATGACAATTACTGTCAAAAACCCAATTTTTTGTGCAGAAAATATTAAATACTGTACAGAACCCGTTATCCGGAAATCGGAAAACCGGAACAAAATTTCAAATTTCCCGCCATTTAAAAAAAAATTTTTTTTTTTCCTCATAAGATTTTAGGATTTTTCTTTCTTTTTTGAAAGATGTTTACCTTACCATCATTTTGGAAATAATCATTAGTGTATTACTACATCGTTTTTCATCTTTTTAAGATTATTTCCAAATATATATATATTTTTTAGTTTAACAATAAAAAAGACTTTTTGTATCTATTCAGAAAACCGGAAAAATCAGTTATCCAGAATAGCGATGGTCTTGATCGTTCTGGATAATCGGCTCCCTACTGTAATGCCCTACTTAAAATGTGTCAAATTGATTTGTTGGGGAATTGATGTGTCTTATTGTTTCTAAATTCATTTTCATTTACTCCCATTTTAACTCCTTTCCCTAACGTATAAAAAGATTTGGAGCCTTTTGTATTCAAAGTTCATTTTTCAGTTTTGTATGAATAAGACCGAAATTCAAAATTATTCTTTCTATTGATGCACAGCTGCATAGTCTAGAAAGTAGAGGTACTAAAGTTATAACTATAGCATAATAAAATATCATGCAATTTATCTAAGAAATTTATTTTAATAACTACTATATTAATAGTAATTTAAATTAAACCCTTGAACTGATTGATTGAAAAGCTTTTTAACTCCTTTAAACCATTACAATTTTTATAAGTTATAATTATTTCATTAATCAGTAAAATAAACTAATTATACAGTAATAAAATTAACATTATTTCATTAATATTGGAAATATTCATGTACATTTAAGCATGGGTGTTGACAATTTTCAGAGCCTAATATTCCCAATAAATAGTTTTTTTTTTTAAAAAAAAAAAATTTCGTCACAAAATTTTAGCTTTAAAAAAAAGTAAAAAGTGGAAAATAAAGCTTGTATAAATAAAAAAAAAATTCATTTGATTTTACGCAATTCTTGAATAAACGAGCATATGTGTCCTAAAATAATAGAAATCTAAATATATTGAAATAGTAATAATAATAGTTGTCTAAATTATAATTACAGTTGTATATAATGCTAGTATAGTACATGATTTAGTATCAAATAAAATGTCTCCAATGTTAAAAAAAGAAACCAGCCCTAGAAAAATCCAACCCTGTTACAAGTACTTTACTTTAGAATGATATAGTATAATTGTAGTACTAATTTTTTTATTCTTAATATTTCTTAAATTCCAGATATCTTTTTTCTTAAAAAATATTAAATTTTCAGTTAAATGTTATTTAAACTGTTTGCTTATATTAACTAATTCTTGATTTGTCAAAGCTTCGATAAATCAAGATCGATAAAGCAATTGATTACACATTGAGTGTTGTTGGTTTCTCCTTTTGTGGATCTAAATTCAGCAGGTTTTCTTGCTTCAAAAAACTTGTGGAAATTAACTCAATTTTGGTTAGCTGCTGAAGAATTAAATGCTACTTGTGTATAATCGTATTTTTTTGATCTTAAGATCTTTAAATGTATTGTTGTTAATTAATTGTATTTTCTTAATTTTAGGGATCTTCAAACAGTTATGCAATTAAGAAGAAAGACGAATTGGAACGTGTTGCTAAATCTAATCGTTAAATTTCTAGTAAACTATTCTTGTGGTCAAATAAAGTTTTATTTGCCAGAATGTGTTTCTCTAATTTAATTAAATTCTAAAAAAAGTTAACTATCCTACCGAAAATTTTTTATTATTATTCTTTTTACTGTTGAATGATAACTATGATACTGTTGAATGATAACTATGATACTGTTGAATGATAACTATGATACTGTTGAATGATAACTAGTTATGTTGAATGATAACTAAATCAATGGAAGCATTGTATACTAGTCAATAATTAATTAATTTGGCTTAACAAAACTTTTTTATTTGAATTATCTAGTGACGTATTAAAATAAACGAATTTAGGGATCAGCCACTAAATTACTCAGGTCAATATTTTGAGGTTATTGAAACCTTCCCTAGTATCTAGCAAAGTGTCCAATATCTTATTAAATAAAAGCAAAAAGTTGCCCGGTTTTCCATTGCTATTACATTCTAGCTCTTAGAAACTTTGCTTTTTTGTAGACCCCTGATATATTTCAAATTTAATACAATTTCATAAAATTGAAGGTAGACTTACCCTGCCTTATAAATGAAAAATTGCTTTTTGTGGAGCAGCCTTTAGTTGTGCTTACTAACTGTACTAAACTTTTCTGAAGAGCAGCTAGCATGTCTCAAGTCTTTTCTGCATACAACAATTAGAATGTAATATATGGGCATCATAAATTTTGTAGGCTCTTTAACTTATGTACAGTACAGTGCACTAAAAAGGAGGACCACCCTGAATAACTAATCTTGATTAATGATCTGATCTTCACATTCTAGGATTCTTAGCATAATGGTTCAAAGGGGTGACCTTAAATATGTTAATTAGTGTCTAAATCTATGTAGACGATATAAGTTACAAAAATTTTCTCTCTCAAAAGAAACATAATTTTTTTTTGGCCGATTAATAAAGAAAAAAATTTAAAACAATTTTGAAAGGGNCAATATTGAATTTATTTAAATTTCTTTTGCCAAAAGCTCTTTTTTTTAAAGCAATATTTTGGCAATATTAAAAAAAAATTTAGGTCTTTTAAAAACTGAAACACCATTGATTCACTTGCTGTGTGATGAAATGGTGTTCCTAGTTAAAGCATTATTAGGGCGTTTTTTGAAGAGTTCTGCTTTTCATGTTCGTCAGGAAAGGACTTAAAATCATTGGATGTAGAAAACGCAGAAATTTGGTAAAATTAAAATTTAATAGATGTTGGACTAGATACCACAAAGGCGATGACATCCTTATCTTCTTCAGAAAAAAAAATTATGTATTTAGGTGCCAGGTCTTTTTACTTGGCATGCGCAAAAGTATTGCCTCTTAAAAATAGATTACTGTACCATCTTAAAGTGTTGCATCCTGTAATGAGAATGGAAGAAACTTCGATTAAGTCAATAAGATATCTCTCAACAGTAACCCCATCCATTATATAGCTTGGAGAGGCATCTTTTTTGCTAGATGATCACTTTGTTACTAGATATATCAAAAAAATAGGGGTTTAAATAACTTTAAAGTTGACAAGGATATGATTAAAGTGGTTCGTGTAGCATTTAAAAATTATTCTGCTCGATTAGAGGTTGAGAAAAAAGAAAGCGAAAATCACTGAGACTGAGGAAAGCAGATTGAAAGCTGCTGAAATTGATTTGTAGAAAGAATTGAAGGCTTCTCAGGATCTCTTAGCCACAGCTGAACAAAATATTAAAGATGGGTAAAATAATAGACATATTGATTATAGAAAGCAGACAGATCCTCTTATCTGAGGCTAAGTCGAGGATAGCAGAATATTAACAGCATTGGAAGGTACCAAAAAGAAACTTAATTTGTTAATGCAGGGACCTTCAAAAAAGTGTAAAAAATAAGATATGTTATTAATGAACAAAATTGAGAATTCTTGTTATTAAATTTTTATTTTAATTCTATTTATTAACTATGCTCCAAATCTTTGTTTTGCTGCTCCAAAATTGCTTTTTTGTTGCTCCAAAGATGCTCCAAAACCATGTTTTGCCACTTGAAGCCCTGTTTGCTGTAATATATAAATATGAAAATCAATTCTAGTATAAATTTTGGTTTTGATCTTGCATATTATTATAAAAATTATTTCCAAACTGGTGTTTATCAAAATAAGATTGCAATGGAAAAATCAAAAACGTAAAAATAAAATAGTGAAATACTGAACTATAATAGGGTAAAGAAAGAAAATAAAAGGATTGTAGGCTTACGCCGAATTATTAGTCAAAACATTTTTTTCATTAAAAATATCTTTTTTTTACAACAATAAGTATTTTAAGTTAATACATTTTTAATTACTATAAAAATAATACACTTGAAATGCCAAATAATATTTAAAAGCGTAACAATAAGTTTTAAAAGGTTTATCAGAAAATATAAATATTAGGCTTGAATTTGTCTTGTTTGACGAATGATTAACTGGCAAGCATCGATGGTTAGTTATCGCTTTGTTTTCAAGAAATAGTTAATTAAAAAAAATGTTTGCTTCATGTTTTGAACAAAAATTTACTGAGGACTGTTATATATAATTAACATTTTTTAAATAGGTATTTTAATATATATTACAAATTTTACTTCTTTAGTTATATTTGATTCTATAAAGAATACTACTTAGATATTCTTTCACCTTTGCTTTATGGTATGAAGAATTTTATTCTAGTCTAACGCCCTAAAATAGGAATGATTTTTACCTAATACTTTGTAATTTGCTGAAAAAAATAAAAATCTTAACACAGTTGAACCTCTATTTAACGAAGCCCTTGAATCCCTATAATATGTTCGTTATATAAACTATTCGTTAAATAGAAAATCACCTTTTGAAATACTCAAAACGCAAAACAGGTTTTAAATTCATCAGCACTAGACATAATCAAAATAGCAATTGATATACCTTTATCTTGTAAACTAGTATCAGCTATTTATTTTATGAGTCTTAACCGTAAACGAAATCTGCATGGAAAGCTAGGATAAAGCAAAACATCCAGAGTAAAACAATCAAGCTACATACATTTTCAACTAAAAAAAGCTAAATTTATTTATAAAATTATAGCTGTATTTATTATAAAAGTAATTTTAAACATACATAACCACATGCGTTCTTAAGTTTAATTGCTACTGATAATTTAATTGCTACTTGAAATTGAAGGAAAGGGATTTTTACTGCTTTCTCTAGAAGTTAAGTGGCTTCGAAAATCAATTCAAGATCATTTCCCCCATAAAATGCATTAACTATTTTGAAATGTGAAATATTTTGGGAAAGTGAATCTCAAAGAAAAGTTCCTTGAATAGAAATTTCACTTCGCTATCTGAAAGTTATTTTGCGTAAAAATTTATTACGAAAAAATTATATTGCAAAAAAAAATTGAAAAATAGAGAACAACTGTATATTTATTTGTAAAAATGTTTTTAAAAATATTTTCATTTTTTTACTATTTTGTTTACACATTAAAATATTAATTCTTTCTAATGATTTATTTTTTTGTTCTTGTAAAAAAACATTAAATTTTTATTACTTTATGGTGATACACTATATCATTAATATTTTAATTTTTTAATCATTATTTTAATCCTTTTTTTTTAAAACTTTCTTTTCCTTTTCAAAATTTTAAAGACATAATTTGTGTTACTATTGCTAATTAATAATAATAATTATTTGCTTTATTTTTGTAAGAATAATTCTTTTTTTTACAATTTAATTCTGCTAGCCCAGCAAAAACAATATATTTTTTTTAAAAATAAAGTATGCTAATTTGTTTACAAAATGTCTGAGATATTCAATTTGTTCCATTATTAATTGATATATCTTACTTTACCACTTCATTTCAAATGAAATTATATGATTTTTTTATATCTTCCGCGTAAAACAGCTACTAGCTACTCCTCGCTAAATTTAAAATGTATATCCACGATGCTAACACCACATTCTCCGCTCGTAAGCTTTGTAAAGGCGGTATTAAAATAATTCGAAAACGTCATACAATGGACAACTAATCAAATTTTCATTTTGCAACGAAGTTAACTGTTAATCAAGCTTGAAGGCGAAACGTATAGTTCGTCTAAAATAAGAACTCCCCCAGGCATTTGTCTGGACCTCAAGAGGTTTTGAGCTCTCTGATTGAATTTCACGGCACTGCTTTCTGTTACGTCTTTTTGTAGCTCCTCCCCAATATCATTTCTCCATAGTTTATTCACAATTATAAATCAGTTCCAGTATATTTCTCAATAATTTTAAGACATATGTTAAAGTTTTGTACAAAATATAAAATAGTATCATCAATGGTCTTTTAATAATAACACATTTAAATCTAATTAGCTTTAAATTTCATATTTTTCTTTATTCGTTAAAAATATTTTTTTGTACGTTTCAGTATAATATTTTTTAATAATTATGTTATGAATTTCAGGTAAATGCATGGTAAACAACCATGTTTTGGTAAAACATCAAATTAGTACAATAATAATTAAACATAGATTAAAGCTTTATTAGCTAGCTTCGATATAATAAATATAAAACCTGATTAATATTCAAATTAAATAGTATTATGATTCTCCTTAGGCTCTTATAGAAATTAAAATCTCTTACTTTAATTTATTAAGTATGATTGCAGAACCATTCAGTTCAGTTTGAATTTATTATATGAGATTTTAAAATGTCTATAAATATTGCAAAATCATGTTTGATTTTTTGAAAAATATTTTATCATATCTTAGAGGAAAATATTATTTTATAAAGAAATTTGATTTCCTTGTTGATTTTTTGTTCAACTTCACTCTTATAGATATTGTTGCTTGACAATTAGAATTTTTTGAGAAAATTTTTTTTGCATTTTTTCTGCGGCACTTTCATAAACGCACTGTGGTGACAAACAGATAATTTCCTGCAATTAAATTATTAAAAAATATTTGCAATCCAATAGAAATGTACTAGAAATAAAATATATAATTTTTTGTAAATTTATTCTTTCACTACTCATGCTATTAATTCAATAGACAATTCATAATCATTCACTTTGATTTTGATGGGAATTATGCATCAAAAATTAATAAAATAAGCATCTTAAAAGACAATTGCTTGCCAAATAATTGTTTTTGTGATATTATAAAACCATTAACAAACAAAAGAAAATATTAAAAATAAGTTATAAGTAGGTTGCATAATGCAAATCTTTTAGTTTTATTATAATAAAATAGATGGCGCCACTAAATTTAAAACCTATTAATTTAAATTTAGTAGTCCACAAGAAATAAATAAAATATTAATTTAATTCGATAAACATTAATTTAATTCATTAAATATTAAGTTAAAACTATTGAGTTTTCATTTCATAGTGGATATAAGAATTGAGCATGACAATTAAACTTTGATTTCAATGTTATTCCACATATTAGAGTGATATTTTCATAAGAATTCATGCATGTTATAATCATAAATTTAACGAAAAACGTATTTCCTATCAGGGGCGGATTAAGCGTACGCGGGGCCCTAGGCCACTCAAATTTTTGGGGCCCTTTTTCCTCGTATATTTTTTATTTATTCAAATATAAAAATATTTATAGATCTTTTCATTTGAAAAGCATATTTAAAATAAAAATAAATAAATTAAATTTTACTTTGTTAAATTGGAACTAAAAAAATTATCGTATTTCATTAATATATATTTGAAATAGATTTTTTTTTAAAAAATGATTGTTTTTCTTAATTTTTTTATAGTTATTTTCAAAAAAAGTTTTTTAAGGGGGCCCCTAATCATTGGGGGCCCCAGGCTAGTCTGCCCTAATGGGTAATCCGCCCCTGTTTCCCATAAAAAAATAAATACAAATTTTTTCTTAAAATAACTAAACTCGTTTCTTACCAACAAACAAATCTTTCTCTTTGATGTTTCGAAGTTCTAGATTTTCATTTCATATTGGTAATTAAGTATTATTGGTATTAAGTATTATTATTGGTAATTAAGTATTGGTATTAAGTTCCCCAAATTCCCACTTGTAATCTTCTAAATTTCGAATGTTGCTTCTAAGGGTAATAATATTTGATAAAATAGTTTCTATTTCATTTTTAAATGAAGAAGGCAGTTTCTCAGCCGAAAAAACTGACATTTCAAGTTTGAAAAACAAAAGCTGGAATATAGAAATTGCTCAATGCTGAAAATAACAAGCATGGCAGAGTGAAATAGTCATACGTCCCAGAGGGCGCTGCCGAGAAATCCAATCAACACGCTCAAAATCTCTTGGGGGATACTATGATCTTGGGGGATACTATGTAAAGAGAGTTTATTTTGTATTCGTATTAATTATATATTAATTATGTATCAATTTGCGATTTAACTTGTTTATACGTTACCCAGACTTTGTTTTTAATTATGTTATGGGGGGGATTTATTTATCGACTATGTCAACTTTCATCTACCGAAAGGTACCTCGTGATTGAATCAAGTTAGCATGTCTTATATACTAGTGAATTGATGTTTAATAATCGTAGTGATAGTTACGCCACAATACTCCCCCACCAGAATTTTATCAGGGATAGAATTCGGTGAACGGATACCACTAGTTGCTGTAAGACCGGGGGAGCTGGATTAAGGTCACCGGGATTTTGAGTGATGAATGTGAGAGGTGTATTAACTTCACGGTCGTAGTCGCTCCTGTGTTGCCTTTAGCAGTCAAGTGTATGCAGGCCGACGTTGTGTATGATCGAGACGAGACTGAGCAGCAGCAGCAGCTTGAGGAGGTGGATAATGGCGCAGTCACAAGTAGCGAGTCAACTGTTCAATGTGAATCATCCAACGAAGTAGGTGTTACCAGATCGAAGTGAGCGATTTGCGTGATCACACACGTCCGGGTCACCAATGTGTGTGTGTGTGGGGGGGGGGGTTATTTCAAAGNAAAGGTACCTCGTGATTGAATCAAGTTAGCATGTCTTATATACTAGTGAATTGATGTTTAATACTCGTAGTGATAGTTACGCCGCAATGTACTTCAATTTGAGATTTAACTTTAGTTAAACGCCTTCCCATCCTCTAATTAAATTTTATTTTCGATGAAGGAGCAGATATCCCCCTCGGATAGGTAGTCCGATTCAACTGTATTAGTTAGTTAGTTAATGCTTGCTGGGTCACTGCTTTGGAGTGGTTTCGGCTTGGGTGGGTCGACGACAGAAAGGGAATCTCCTTCCTCGGTCTACTGTGTTAAGTCCTAGAGTGAAGTTACCCTCCCTAAAATGCGCCATTTTTGTTTCCATAGCACCAGACGGCCTCAGTCTTTGTGGCGGGAAGAGTTCTTAAGTTAGACAAACTATGGATGGTGTTTTCTACACTAGGGAACGTTGCAAGTTCGGGACTGCCTAAATTTCCGGGTTACTGTTTCAGTTGTATTTTAAAGCCATTTGGCATCATTGTGTTTTGAGATTCTTGCAAACAATGTATTTGGTTACTTATTACTTATGTTTACAATACTAAAAGTGTTAACACTAATGTAAGATGGTGCACAGCTTGCAACACGAACAAACAGTAATAAACAAATGGAAAGATGCCAAATCAAGACTGCCAAAAAAGCGAGTTATTCAAAATCTAGCAACCATGTCACCTTTTTTAATAACAAAATAACTAAAACAAATTTTCACTCCAAACTCCCCAGAATTACATAATAACATTAATATCTTATGAAATACGGCAGATTTGAGCTCAGAAATTATCTAGTTTATTTCTTTTATTAAAAACAAAATGATCCGTTTGAAAACATCGCCTATCAGAATAACATGTAGTAAGTAGCTGCAAACTTTTTAACCGGAACTAGAGTAGGTGCCGAGATCGAGATTGTTATTGTTTACATTTCTATCAAAAACACCATCCATAAATACTTTCCTCTTAAAGGCCTCATCTTTTCTCTGAATGTAAACAAAAACGGGTTCTGAAGCATGCGAACATATTTTTCCTTTCTCAAACATCAATAAAGCAGAATTTGCTGCGTAATAGAACCAGTTGCACCTCCTCCTTGCTTCCGAGATCACACTTATGAGGCAAACATGAACATTCAAACTGAAACAATGAAGAGGCTCCGCCCCATTCGCGTTGTGTATTGTTGTGAATAAAGAAAATGTTATAAGCTTATTCTAAAAATATTTGTAATTTTTTTTTACTATAAATATAATGAAAAGCTTATTGAAAAACAATGATAAGCTTTAAAAAGAGAGTTAGATAATTTTAACCCTTTGTAAGGCAGCGGAAATGTACTTTCTATCATATACATGTCAATGACTAGCTATTTTCCTATTTATGATTTGTGTGGCCATCTGTTGATAACTTCAAAAAATAGAAAAAAAAAATACCATGGAAGAGCGCTTTGTTTACATAAATGTGACTAACAGTAATGGTTAATGTGGGGCCAAAAAGAAAGGCTGACACTGGAGAGCTATTTTCGATAGTGTGTTATGCGTTCGTTTATTTGACCATTTCTCATTGAGTTTATTTGTATTTATAAACACAAATTTATAAATTTGGTTATTAATAAGAGCGGAAATTTAAGTTGGTGGCCAATTCATTTTGGTAGGTAAAATTTTTTAAACATCTCCTCCCACATTCCCACCAAAAAATGGTTTTAACCCATTAACAGTGAGTGACATATTTCAGAAAAATGGACCTAAAATGGAAAATTTTTTTGACTGTTTAATTTTGTTATACAGGGTGTCTCAGTTAAGCGTTTCAGAACTTCTAAGAGGGGTAGGGGGCATCCTTACGACTCGAAATCATATAGCAATGTGGGGTCGGAAATGCTTTCCTGAAGCGGTGACGTACACAGAAGCACCATAAAGAAAAGAGACCGTAAGTGAAAAATCGCTATAATAATACATTGAAAAAA
>NC_092210.1:63296040-63310495 GCF_043381705.1 Parasteatoda tepidariorum | reverse complement strand
TATATGAATATATATATATATATATATATATATATATATGAATATATATATATATATATATGAATATAATATTCACATTGATGTTTATTATGTGTATATAATAAGCAGTTTAATGAGCTACTCTGAAATTTAGTAATTTAATTTGCTGTCACTTTGTTTTTTCGTGAATTATCAAAATTATTATTGATCTAAAAGACCTCATTACGAGGAAAACGTATGGTAATTTCTTCAAAAAAACAAAACAAAAAAAAAGGAAAAGAAAATCTATAGCGCGCAATGTGGCAAGTTAAAAATATAGTTTAACTTTTTAATTATGCGGACCAGGAGGCCGAGCGATTAGCGCGCCTGATTGCGAAGCCAATGGCTGCGGGTTCGAATCCCGCTCTGGTGATGGATGTTTCTCTCTCTTGTGTTGTCCTCTGTTGTGTGTGATGTGTGAATGTTGTTCACCCTATAAACAGGTTTACGGTAGTGTGGCGTGGGTAATATTGCTCGCCTCCGTGACTTTGGTTCACAGGTGCCCACTGGGTAACGTGAAATGAGTAACAATTCCGGCATCTTCTAAGCCGAAGAATAATGTTCAGCGCCTGCCATTTGAAAAAAAAAAAAAACTTTTTAATTATTGAAATTAAATGTACGTCTTCAAGTTTAGACGATTCTTTTTTTGAGCAATATAGTATTCATAGTTTAAGATAATAGATTTCGTTCAAGTATTCATATTGTGTTTTTTATTTGCCTTAACGAAGGAGCATCCCGAAAAGAACTATCTTAATATATCGGAAATCATTATAATAATTCGTCAATTTATAAATCGCAATAGCTATACCGTGTTAAATAATGGGGTTTCGAGTAGTTCCTCTGAAACATGAAATTGTTATTTTACTTCGGGTGTATTTTGTCGTTGAAATATTATTCATTGTCAATGACATATTTACAAAAGTATTTAGAAGATAGAAGAAGAAAAACTGCCGGTAAATATGCAACAAAATACTGAGATATAATCTAATAGGGCATCTTATTATTCACCTGAAAACTTAATCCAAGGAATTATGAAAATTTATAGTTTTGTCTGCTGAAAGTATTTAGTTATGCATATGGAATCCCCATAAAATGATATTGCGAAGGTTGGTCATAAATTTGACAGTCAAAGTAGTTTCTTGGTTTGGAGGAAAAAAAATATACGATTTTTTAGATTAAACGGCCTCAGGAGATTTAGATAATAATATTTTTTCATTTTTTTTTTTGGAAAAGATGTTATGAAGTGAAGGTGTGGAGTCTATCTGTAGTAAATGTTATTTGGGGACATATTTTTTAGTCTTTTAGAGCGGAGGTTTCCAAAAGATGTTCCTTGACTTAGACTTTTCTCGCTTAGCAATAATTTTTTGTAACCCATACAGAACAGATTTTTCCATTACCTGATTATAAACCGGATTTCAGTTTCTTGGGATCATTTATTTAATATTTCTTCATTGTTATTTTATTTCGGTTTGAAAAACGCGATGGGAATTACGAATGTAATTTTTTTATAAATGTTCTAAAAAGTAAAAGCGTTACTGATTGAACCATATTATAATAATAATATGGTTCAATCAGTAACGCTTTTACTTATAATAATAATATGGTTCAATCAGTAACGCTTTTACTTTTTAGAACATTTATAAAAAATTACATTCGTAATTCCCATCGCATTTTTCAAATCGAAATAAAATAACAATGAAGAAATATTAAATAAATGATCCCAAGAAACTGAAATCCGGTTTATAATCAGGTAAAGGAAAAATCTGTTTCTTTAAAAAATACATTTCAATATTAATATATATATATATTATTTTTTTATTTTTTTTGGTTTCCATTTTAGCAAAAACCTTAATATAACTTATTTTATTTTTAATAATTTATATAACTTATTTATAGGATTTGTTATATCTTTTTTTTTAAATTGCGCTTTTTTTCTAATTTTTGTAAATTTGGTACTGACAGTAAACCTCAATTTGAGGTCAGATATATATTTATTGCCTATAATTAGAGAAAGTTAATCCAAATCTGTTTTTCCATTCAGTAATTAACATAGTAGATAGAGAGCGCATCCCCCTAGTCGGAACCACGTTTCAACATGTAGGACGTTTAAAAAAACTGAGTAATTATAAAAGAAGCATTACCTTTCAATGTATTCAAAAACCTAAAAATCAAATATTTTAAATAAAGTGTTTAATTTCCGTATTACCTTTTTTTCTTTACTGTTTTTTGTACGAGTATAGTCAAATCGTTATTTGCGTTGCTTTTTCCTTCCTTGCAAACACTACCTCAACTTACTAATTGAACTTAAATAAATTATTTTATATTTTATTCAGCTCTATTATGTAGTTTGTATATAAATATAAAACACTGCTTTTTTAGACATTTTCTATTTTTTTATTGTTTAATTGATAAAATTTAGGAAAATCTAAATAAATATATTAAAATATACACAAGATGAAAGAGAGAGAGAGAGAGAAAAAAAAAAAAAACTTCGGAACTCCTGCCTAAATACTTTTTCCAGCATTTGTTTCTTTAATTTAATGCTTCCTTGCTCGCATCCCTTTCCTTGCTCGCTGCACTCGCCAACCCTCGGAGCTTTTTCTTCTTTTCTTTATTTTAGTTCGAAATAGTTTCGTTTGTTAATTAGAAATTTGTGCATTTTAGTCTACACGGAGGGAAAAAATTCTGGTGAAATTACTGTACCGTATGGTAATTACATTTCTGACAAAAACAATGTAATTCTGGTTGATCAAAATATATGGTATTTACCGGAAAATTTGTGTTTTAAAATTATAGTTCTTATTACCACACATTTAGTAAAAAAATTTAAAACTAAATTTAACCGAATAAATGTTTTTTATGCCATGTTCTAAGTTATCATGATAAAATTTCCAAAGTTTACTACATTTACCAAGTTTTATTACATATTATAAAACCATATTTTATTGTTAATATTACCAAGATCATTACCAAAGTGCTGCGGTAACTTCATAGAGTCAGAAAAACGGTAAATTTTATCATATTTATGTAATTTTAGTCATACTAGTTTTTTTCTCAATATAGCTTATTACTAGAGCCCGGATTTTGATGACCTAAAAAATCCCCATTAATGCCCTTAAAAAGTGCAAAAAATGCCCTTAAAAAGTGCAAAAAATGCCCTTAAAAAGTGCAAAAAATGCCCTTAAAAAATGCGAAAAATGCCCTTAAAAATGCGAAAATTGCGCTAAAAATGCCTTATGACATGACTTAAATAAAGTAAAAATATTGAACTAAAACAATGTTTTACTCTTTAAAATTATTATGAGCCATTTAAAAAAATATAAAGCAATGCAATATTTGTTCTACGTTCATTAAGGTTTGAAAAATATGTTTTATATCCTAAAATAACAAAAAAAAGGAAAATAGATTGACTTCATTTTGTATAGAAACTTTAATGAATATAACAACTTCCATCTCATAATATTACTAAATATCAGAATTACATTGGATTATTAAATATTTTTTTGATATTTTGAAATGTAAACGAGCGTCTCTTGTCTGAAAGTAAATTTTTATACCTGTAGAAGCTTCTTTCAACGTTTACTGATGTTATTGGTGCGTACTTGAAAAAGACGGTCTCACTTACTGACAATTCTTCTGCAATTTGAAAAGATGTTGCTTCACCTGTTAATATCCTAGAGATTTCCTTCACTGTTTGGAAGCCAGTGTAATAATAAAAAATGATAAAAAAATAATAAGAATTGGAAAAAACTAACAAAAAATTTAAAAACTGTTTTAAAATGCAAAATAAGCCAACAAATTTAATGAAAAATGCCCTATAAATCTAAAAAAATGCTCTAAAGGACAAAAAATGTCCAAAAATGCAAAAAATGCAAAAAAATGCAAATGTCATCAAATTCCGGGCCTTACTTATTACGTATGATATCTTTCTTGAAATCAAATTTTGAAATTATGCAATATATACATCCTATCAAAGGTTTATTCGATAAACATTTCATTCAATTTATCATCATTATGACTTTATTTATACAAATCTAATCAGAAAATGAATCCAATTTACTTTTCCTGCTTTAATGTATGTTTGTTTGAATATCTAAATTTATTTATACAAAGTTATAAACTCCTGTGTTTGCAGATACAACATGTTTCTTTTTCTTATTTAAACACTTTTATTTTAATGAATAAAATCCAAAGAAAAATGTAAAAAAAATGTAAATAAATGAAAATGGATGATTTTGGTCGATCAATCTCGCTCCCGAAGTAATTATGAAAAATTATTAAAACTAAATATAGCTCTAAAGTATTATTGAACCTGCGTACTTTGATAAGCAAAGTTAAATCATAGATCAGTTTGTTCCTTCACGTTAACTATTAGTTTTCAACCTTATATTTCAGCCCAACTTATAGCACAATTTGTTTTCGCTTTTTGTTGTCCACGCTTAAAAGAATTTTCATTTATAACTATGCGTGTTTAACAAACATGTTTATAACTACTCACTTGCTTGATATTATATAGCAGTCGTATGTCTGTTCTCAGCCATCTGTTCAAATTGGAATATCAACAAAATACGATCGCAAAGGGTTAAAATAAAATGCGATGTATCACGATAATTGTTTTGAACATGTAAAGCAAGCTTGCCTACTTACAAATAATTATTAAATAACAATAATTTGTAAGTTGAGCAAAATTTGAAAGTTAGCCTCAATATCTACCTCGACAATTCTAGTCATAAATGGAGTATGTATATTATGGGTATGCATAGTAAGAAGTATGCATATTATGGGTATGCATAGTAAGAAGTATGCATATTACGGGTTGTAAATTTATGTATGAACGAGGGAGAAACAAAAACACAATCGAAATTTGTCAAATTTTTAGTGAAGAAATCGTTATGAAAAATACTAAAACCAGTTTGATTTCCTGATGAAACCTGTTTTTAATGATCACCTCCCTCTTTCTTCCAGAAATCCACCTGGTTTCGATGCTTGCAATCCCACCTTTCTCAGCTGTTTTTTATTTAAATTTCTATAATACTTTTGTGTTTTCCTCTTAGGAATAAAAGAAACAAAAAATTGTTCAAAAAAATGTTTATTTTGAAATAACTTTATTTTTTCAAAAGTTACATGAAGAAATGGATTTGGTTTTGAAATGGAAGTGATGAAAAATAGTAACATACAGTGAACAATGATAAATAACGATACAGTTTCACATTAAAAAACATATACAGCTGCATATTCCATTTTATGTTTATATTTTCTTAAAAATATTTTGATGATTGCTTTGAAAATCTTCAGACTTATAAAAGGCAATTTTTAAGTTTTATAAAAAGTACATAATAAAATCTTTTAAAAGAGCCTTCACTCGTGCAAGATGGATATTGGTATAAATATACATTAAAAGTTATTATAATATGTTTTCAATAATAATATACATAAATACATAACGAAATTCAAACAAATTCATGAATCGAACGACAATATGGAAACCTTATTCGCCAAACTAGAATTTAGGATTATATTTTGTTATTTTACAGTTCATGTCAAGCGTAATAAATAAACAGTAGTTAATAAGATAGATAAGTTCCGATTATATCTCAATAAAAATAATTAAAACTATTATCCCAACAAAAATAATGAGGGTTAAAATGGTTAAAAACTAGTTTACTTGAGAATGAATCTAAAAGGTTGTTCCTAACTAAATGCGAGAACATACCAGTCTCACTTAAAATAAAAAAAATATATATTGTTTTTGATGTTTTTAATCCTATCTTTTCTCTTATATGCATCTTTATCAATTAATTTTTATGCTTTTTTCTTCTCGAATTTTAATTCGTGACCTCTGATGCAAGTATTGACTGACCTCATTTCAAAAATATCTATCATGGGTGATCATTATGGAATACCAAAAATACCAATATGTTGAATTGTATAAGATGACTGAGTTAATAAATATGTTGTTTAAAATGAAAAAGTTATGAAACGATGCGTTACCTAAAATCTTATTATTGCACTCTATAAAGTATTAACATCCTATTTCGTTTTTAAAAATTCAAAATTCTGATAAGTTTGGGAAGATTACGAGAAATCTTGGCACGTGCTATATTTTTAATGTAATTAATGCAATTATTCAAATTTTTAAAGTGAATACTTTTTGCTAAAAAGTCTTTTTTTTTTAAAATTCTAATTTTTTTTTCGTTTTGTGAAATATTTTCTAAAACAATTAGTATTTTATAACAAGTTCTTGTGACATCTGGCAAATTTGATTTAATAGTAGTTTTGTAGACGGCAGTTTTGAAGAAATAGGTGGGATATGAATTTGAAAAGAAATCAAAACGAAAAACTTATGTGAAATTATTTTAAGTGCTACAAAAACATTTTAAATTCCTTACATATTTTTTGTGTCCAATACTTAATAGAAAAATATTTTTGTTTATGTTATATACAAATACATACATTTGAATCCTTGATTCAAACTGGCGGCATAGTAAAATCACGAATAATCAGTACCATGCTGCCGTTGTCCCATGTATAAATTTTTTCGTTGTCTTTGATTCATTCTTCGACCTTTCTGTTGTCTTGGTTCGAGATTCCTGAAAATAAATTGTAAATGATAAGAAAAATAAATACATTATGAGTGAGACTACTGTTTCCACACACTAGAGAGCTCGGCCAAATCTTCGCCGTAATGCCCGATCTAGGCATATATAAATATATACAGGGTTATTCATAGTTCTTTCGGCCTGTAAACGCCATTTTTCTTTACTACAACTGACTTCAGTGGTACATGTTACTGCCATCTACCGGCAACTGCTTAAATTAAAACTTGAATACTTTCGGAATAATTTCATATATTCTTTTTTACCATATTCGTCTTCTTTTTTTTAGTATAACATTTCGAAACCCCGGAGGGAATTATATATATATATATTTCATTTTGTATAGAAACTTNATATATATATATATTATTATTATTATTATTATTATTATTTTACCATGCAACTCTTTTAAAAGACAACTGTAACAATGATCAAAACGTAACTACACGTTTTCTTGAGTACGTCCCGATGGAAGTTTATAAAATTTTTAAAACGTGTAAAACAATGTTTTGAATAATTAATTCGTTTATGCACATTTTCAAAGTGATTGTATGTATAAAACTGGAATTGGCTTTATCCATGAAAGCGAAAGAAAAAGAAGTCAATTTTGTCAAAAAGAGGTGAAATCAGACACGAGACCCATTTTTTTTTATTTATATCTTAATTCTTTACTGTTTTTAGCCTTATTATTTCTGTTACTGAGACATTGTGTAGATATACACTTTAAAAATGTTCGTAGAATCTCTACATTATTTACATTTGTTAAAATTTATCAAGTTTTGCGTGAATTAAAAAACCATCACAAATTAATTTTTTTTGAATATTTAAAAAACATTCAAGCAAAGAATTCTATTTTATGTTGTTGACCGTGTTTTGGCTCTCATGATATTGAAAATTTATAATATTAAATCATATAAATATTTATTATACAAATTATAATATTAAATTATATGTATAAATATTTAATTACATAAAAATTTATTACATAAATTATAATATTAAATTATATAAATGGAGTTTGCATCAGTGAACCGCTAATTTTTTTGCATTTTTAGCGTCCAACTCAGACAAAAGACAGCTCTAAAAAATAAAAAAAAGCAATACATTCAAGTAAAAATACTGCAATACAACTGTTTTGTATTATCTTTACTTGAATATTATCTTTAGTTTAATATCATCTACTAGCATCTTTGAATTTTTTAATATTAATTTTGCCTTATGGATCTTACAAGTGTAATGACAAGTACTCAAAATACTTTTTCATTTTCTTTTGTAACTAGAATTTATTACATAAGAATTATTATATAATGTATCACGTAAGAATAGCTATATCTATATCTAAAGCTATATAGCTATATCTATACGTAAGCTATGTCTAAAGCTCTATCTATCGTAAGCTATACGTACGAATAGCTATATCTATACGTAAGCTATATCTAAAAACTGTGTTAAAAATGCTTATAAACGAGGGAAAGTTTTCTGTTCTAAACCGGTTTAATAATTTTATTACTATTCTTATTTTCGCGTGGCAGACAATGAGTTATCGGTGACATCATTAACAAAACGACAATGATAAGTGTATCAAAGCATTAAGTAACTATCTGTTTGCCTATATTTATGAAATTGGAAAAGACAAATCTATAGTCGTTATCAATTGATAAATTTGTCGCAAGATATAAGGCGTCTTATTGATCAGCATAAGATAAAATATACCTGGATAAAACCAGACCGTAAGACACGATGGCTATCTTATTGTAAGAAAAAACAACTGCAGATCTTTTAACTTTTCTTATCAAATCTATCACTGACTATCAGCTGCAGTGCTAATGGTGAAATATTATCGAAACTGAATTCCGATTCAGAATTAAACTGAACTTCCTGAATCTATGATTTTGTTTCAAAGAATAGATTTTGTCATGATAGTAGTGATAAATTAGTACAAACAATTGTTGTCAAGGATCATGAAAAGAGTGATTAAATTCACGGCAGTCAGCGTTGTTTTAAAATGACAGTATCTTTAGCTTAATTGATCTGTTGCCGCTGCTGTAGTTAATTATAATGGAAAAGTAATGATAAAACTTTGCGGAAGTGTGATTGTTGCGACATTGGCGTTCCCTATTTTTTGTAAAAGGGGAAAAAAACATTTGTCTTCATATTTGTGTTAAAATTTTCATGTTACTTACATATGCACGCCAGCCCAACAGAACCTAACAGAAACGACTCACTGTTACTGACTCAATGCCAGTAGGGGGGGGGGTGACATTCAATATGGAATCGATTGGCGAGAGTTAACAATCGTTTTAAAAGTTTTGGTTTGGGTGTCATATTAATATCTATTAAATGCTTGATATAAATAAGATTTTAAAAGCATTTAACATTTTAACTATTAACCTTTATGACTTGATTTTGATATAAATGAATCAATATATATATNTTATAATAAATTAAAAATAAAGAGAAAACATGGAAAAAATATAAAGATGTTTGAAAAGATATGAAGAAAAAAAATTATTCGAATAAAATGTTTTAAAAATAATTTTAAAAATTTAAAAAAAAATTAAAAATAAAAAATCCGGAAAAAATTAAAACATATAATCTCGTCATCATCTCACATGTGTTAATCCGCAGAAAAGAGTGCTTCCTAATATCGTATTGACATAGCCAAAGCAAAATATATCTATATTGTAGTGAGTGTATATATATATATATATATATATATAGAATAATACTTCATCTATCTCAATGGCAATGTTAAAGTTTACGTCGGGGGCGGGAGTAAACTCTAGAAATCTATATTGGGTCCAAACAAATTAACATTAAGCTTTCTAAATATTAGCCCATTCAACTATTTTGAAATTATATTAAATTATATATACGTCTATTATATAACTTTGTTGATTATATAACTTTGACTGATTTTCAGAAGTTCCTGTTGTTCGCTAATTAGGTTTTTTTTTTGGGGGGGGGAGGGGGAACTTTCTAAACTCTACATACCTCAAGTCTATTCTATTGCCTTTATGAGCTCAATGCACATATCATTTTCATCAAAAACTAAAAACAAAAAATTAGAATTAAAAAAAAAAATCTTCAAAATTAGAATTTGAAATCTCGTTTGCTTGAAATACTTGTTGAGTAAAGATTATAATTAATTAATGCATTATTAAAATATAAGTATATATAATTTTGCAGTATAATTTAGTTTTAATTAAAAATTAATTTTTTGTGTGAAATTTCCTAACAAAAGCGCTAATGGATTAATCTAAAGCGCCAGCACTGAGGACCGAAATAATTGTGAGTTTCCGTCATAACTTTCGCTGAAAAAAATATTTCGCTGAAAAGGCTGATCGGCCTACCAATATCAGAATGAGAACGATTTTATCTTGGTCCATCCATGATGGTTACATATAGTTTGGTAGCATTTATCGAATATATTTTTGTCATTTTTTAAATTTTTTTATATCTTACTATAAGGGTATAATATATTTAAGAAAGCACAAAAAGTATTTCAACTATCTTTCAAAGTTAATTTAATTTTAGTAAGAAATAAAACAAGGTTAATCATAGTATTTCTTATCATCATTTTATTATTGATTTTGCACATTTAATTAATTTTAATAATTTTTTAATGTGATATTTTGTTTTAAAAATTGATTTGTGTGTGTTGCCAGAGAGAAAATCTGAAAGATTTTGTTGGGTCGGGGGGAAAGGCTCATTTTTATTAATAAAATTAACAAAATGAGCAAAATAAATCTTATCGGTCCCCTCTACACCGAAGAGCCATTACATTATGACCAAATTACATTATGACCTCCATCTATAACAATGGGCTCTCCCAGGTTTTCATGGTTCCTCGCCCAGGAACAATGTTTTCATGAGACACAATAGGACCCATAATCCTCATAGAACAATCCCTGACGCCAGTAAGCTACTTGAACATAATTACAGACCAGGTTCACCCATTCATGGCAATAGTTTTTCCTGCGGGGGATGGTGTTTACCAACAAGATAATGCATCATGTCATAAGGGTCGAATCGTCATGGATTGGTTCGCGGAACATTTCAGTGACTTTCAAGTCATGTCTTGGCCCCCAAATTCACCTGACCTTAATCCAATAGAGCATTTGTGGTTCTACTTGGAAAACCCAATTCGTGCTGCCACTCTACCCCCTCGCAATGTGAGGGAATTGCAGGACCAGTTGGTGAGCGCTTGGTACCAGATACCTCAGACTACCTATCAGTACCTTGTGGAATCAATGCCACGACGGGCTCTAGTAGTTTTGTGGGCTAAAGGTGGTCCTATATGTTATTAGCAGGGTGGTCATAATGTAATGGCTCTTCGGTGCATAAGACGTCTTCCTATCGGGCTTTTCAGTAAGTCATCTTATCGGATCCTTCTGTAAGAATTATCTATCGAAGCATCTATCGTTTGGTTTAAAGCAGTGAAGTCTAATGCAAAGCAATATCATGCAATGTGGGAGCTCTAAGCTAAAGCTCTACGGTTAAGAAAGATACGAACGTACTCTTCAGGGTGAATAGGAAATCTGCCAGGACATATAATGATAGATCTCCATGTACTTGCTGCATGTATAGAATAAGCAGGAATAAACACGGGAGTGACTTAGTGTACGCAAGTATGAAAGGAAGAAAAAAAAAGATATACACACATAAGGAGTATTAATAAGAATAAAGTCTACCATGATAAGAATAATTAAAGTCTAAGAAAAACATACAAATGTTATACTCGTTGGCATAACATACATACTCTATATTCAAACAAAGAATTTTTTTTTGTTATGGTCTAAATCATTCGTAAATATTCTATCTACTTACTCATCATTATTATTTTTGACCATTGTTGAAACGAAAATTGAACATTTAATTTACCTATGATACTTCGTGGAAATCACATGAATAACTACGATAAAGAACACCAATTCTTTGCTATATTAACCTGCAGGAAAATTGTGACTCAAATTATTAAACAAACCCTCGAGGACATTTTATTCCCAGAAAAACTGACTCCAGTCATGAACCAACAATAGAACATGTCATCGTTAATTTATACTAATCAACTTTTAGCCTTACATTTTGAAATTTTATCTACTTTTGATTTTAGACTTCATCAACTTCTAGTCAGACTTTCACTTTTAGACATTTACACTTAGGACTTTTAGCTTTCATTGATTTTAGTTATGAGATTTTTTTTTTATCTCTTGTTTCCTTATTATTATAATCATTTAACTCTCGACATTTACACCGGCGCAATTGGATTTCATTGCCTTTAAAACATGCTTTTAATTGACAGATGTTATACTTAATCCACTTTTAGCTGATCACCACCATTGTCATTTGGCAAAATTTTACTGTAATTTTAGTTTTTAGAAAATTTTTTTACTGTAATAATTTAACTTTTATCTCCGTATACCCCCCTGGGGTGGGTTGGAGTTCAACCCATCTTAATACGATCATCTTACCTATGATACTTTTATAATTTCACATAACTTATTTCGTGAATTTTGTTTTCTTTACGTATATAAGAGTTCACAATGTATTTAAAACGAGTTTAATCAAAACCGAATATTTTTTAAAAATTATTTTTTGCTAAAACTTCTTTTTGGAAAGAAATTTGGTATCTGGTATTACACCATAATAGAGAAATTCAAAGGTGTCTTATTCCTTTACAGAATATTAGAGTACAAAATTAAACGGAAAGTTTCAGAAAAGTGTTCGATGATGCTTTTTATTTTATCAATTTCATAAAATAAGTTCATATAATCTTATGGTAGTTCATACCTGCCAACGGAAAGTTTCAGAGTGGTTGTAAAACAATAAACGAAAAACAATCTGACTCAAAAATATATTTATATTGTGAACCCGTTGAAATTCGCTTGTGCAAGGATTATTATGCTTTGATATATTTATTGTAATTATTTATATGTAGTGGTGGTAAAACTCATTTATAATTATCATTATAATTCAAAAAAGTAATTGGAATAACCTGACTATTGCTACCACTTTAAATATGAAAATAAAATCTTCCGGAAAATCCGGAAGAGTTGGCAGGTATGGTAGTTAATTTAATGTATAATTAGTCTTAATAGCTGGAAGAACTAAGAACAGAACAGAACTGATATGGCCTTGAAATAAAATACCATTTTCAGAAAATTAACTTTCTTGGGTATTCGAGAAGGTCAACATTAAAAATAAAACCATTCTGATTTTAAGACGAATTTTGAACAATGAAGCATAAATCCAGTAATTGGACAAGTTAGTTACAGTGTTCTTAAATTTCAGGTTGGCTGTGTCGGGTGAGTGCCATTACATAATTTACTGGAACAAAAGTTCAATTCTAACTTAATTCTTGCGCCGGATATTGCTAAACGTAAGTTTGCATTGAAGTGGAAGATGCGAAGTTCCATAAACATTGTTTCGGATCCCCAACCGAGACCAAGGTCAATTCGAAGAAGACCGTGACATTGAATAATGTTCTTATTCAGGAGAAAACGTCTTTAACTAATAGAATGCCGAAATTAGCTTATTGTGTTTTTATACGAGGATAAACAATGTTATACTATTATTTATCGACTCATCCTACAGCATTCTTTGTGTATGTTGAAAAGGCTTAGGAAAAAAGAAGGAAAAAAAATAAACGTTTATTTGAGAAACTTATTGAGAAGATTGTAAAGACAAAAGAGAAATCAACTGTGATAAATTGGTAGGAAAATATAATAGTTAGTTAATAACTAACTAGTTATTTTTATATTTAGTTATTAACCATTAGAAAGTTCGACTAGTTTTATTGACGTGAATCTTCCATTTTAACTTGTTATTATGAGACACATGAACAGCTTATTTAAATAGAATTGGAATGGTTATAAAAAGAGAGAATGTAAAAATATATATTCCATATATTACTTTAATTAGTTATTACCCTGAACAGCTAAATAGTTTATAATTCATAGCTACTAGTAAAAATGAATAATTTGAAGAAGACCTAACTAATTCACTGAATTAACCACATCTATGAATTAACATTGATTGTAATATATCTATCTAATACTTTTGAAAATGGCGAAGTCCTACCAACCAGTATTGACAGTTTGTGGAGGATGGTCTCGAAACACCGTAATTCGATCTTTTTAAATCATGACTGTAGATGAATCAATAACTTTTTTTTTGGAGGGGGGGAGGTCATAAAAGAATGTTTAAAAATGAATATATTGTAAAATGAATAACGAAATCCCTATTTAACATTAGATTTTAGTCAATCAAAACTAGCTTTGAAAGTCATTTTCTGTTCCATCTTCTTCAATTTCTCTACCCTGTAGAAGTTATTAGTATGAACGTATTTCAGTTTTGTCCAACAAATAAACTGGTTTGTTAACTCTAATTCGATCCTTTTCGACAATCTTTTTATTTCGTTTCTTATTACTCGCTACGCATTATTACTTACTTATTTTTGCTAACACGAAAGTAGGTAAAGTTTAAGCATAGTTTGTCGATAGAAAGAGCTCTCCTTGTCGCATTGTCTAAGGCTGCCTGCTGCTATGGAAACAAGACACAGCGCATTTCAAAGAGAAGAGTTTCTCTCTTCCTTGATTCCCTATTTCCCACCGACTCGAGCCAAAATGTGCATTAAAGTATTAAATATTGACTCAACATTCCTACTAGAAATAGTTAAACCTCGTAACCATAGTCACCGCCACTGTCCCAGACAAATTGCAAAGGAAGTTCTTTGCATAGACAGACAGAATATATATATATATATATATATATGTATATATATATATATATATATGTGTGTAGATATATATGTGTATATATGTATATATATACACATA
>NC_092210.1:63273294-63295763 GCF_043381705.1 Parasteatoda tepidariorum | reverse complement strand
TATATATATAGTTAACAAAAAAGTGAATTTTTTATGATCGTGATATCGCTATGAAAGAAATGCCAAAACCATGACAACTGACAGCAGAAAACTCACTTTTCTTATCAACAAAAGGCAAATCGTCTTTTTTCTTGAACTCTCCGTTGCTCTTCACTTCCGTTGGGTTGCCAAAGTCATAACTGTCCACGGGCCAGTGAAGTTCAATGCAAAGTCGGTAAATCCATGCACCAAGGATGCCACCAACATGTGGCCCAATCACAGGAACCCAAAAAAAGTTGTATTCTCGGAAGCTAATAGAAATTGTAAATTTATGCAAATAAATAAACGCATAATATAAAATTGTAATGGAATACTAATTAATATAATACATACGCAATGCTCAAAATTTAAAATATAATATTCCAATAGATGCTGTAATAATGAGCATCTGTTAGATACTCATTAGAATATTTGCTGCCATATCATAGAAAGTCCCATAACCGAAAAACAAGTTTTTCGGAAAGCAAACTTCTCGAGTAACGAATGAGGACAAACATTTATAAATAATTTCAACACTACTTAGAGTTTTTTAAGTCATGAAAACGTTTATATTTTAGAGATCGATTCGGAAACGCTGAAAAGAGGATTTAGATAAGCGTTAAAGAAAGGACTGTTTAATTTATAAGGGCAAACAAGGTGACTCAAAATTATCGTTCTAACTTTGATGCGCAAAAACACCAATCAAATAAGATACATAAGGTTTGTGGCTTCCGCAGATCACATCAACACGTAAAGTTTTATTTGTGTTCGAAAAGTTCTCAAAAAACTAGTTAAAAATAAAATTTTTTTGACTCTTTTTTTGTGTGCTATTTGCTTGCAGGACCTGAGCTTGTTTAGTTATTTTGAGAACCGAATTTATGTCTTTCTCTCTCCTAGTTCGATGAAGACATGTGCCACACCACTGGTGACTTAACAAGTAGTATACAGTGCCATACAGTGAAATTGTAATACAGTTTCGATAATTACTGTTCATAGAACGTAAAAACCGTTTAAAAAAACATTATTTGCTGTAAAGACATGTATACAAGCAACGATTTCTTGTGATTCTATTCTTACAGATGCTTTTACTGGTGGAACTGTATTAGGGGGAATTGTCTTAACAGCTGAAGCACATAGTCTTTAACAATCGCATAATATTTTGACAGAACATGTTAAATTTTTCCCTTTGCTCTATTTGAAATTAAAATTAGAATTAAAAAAAAAGACAGAATGCAAAAACAAGACGAAGAAAAAATAAGATTTTAATTAAGCAATCGAGACGCAATTTTCGTTTGTGTTTTCATATTGATTTTTTAAATGAGATCATATTTTTTTGTGTATTTTGTAAACAGATTTTCGTTAAATATTATTTTACTTTTTGAATAACACGATTCTGTAACACACCAAGAAAAAAAGTATGGTCAAAATTACAATAATACGGTAATATTTACTGGGTTTCTGGTTCATTGAAACACTAAAAAATTCTGTAATTTTCACCGAAGTGCTTTGGTTAAGGTTTTGATAAAATTAACTGCAAAATATTGTTTTGTAATCTGGGAAAATGTGGTAAAATTTGATAATTTTATCACTACACATTAGAGCATGGCAATAAAAGAGTTTATGAATATTCTTAATTCATATCACGGCCCAAAGAAAAAAACAGAACAATTATGAAACAGAACGATTTGTCTAAGAATTTACTTGTGAATTTCATCATCAACAATTCACAAAAATCACTTACGGAATACGAAAAATATCGAATAAGAGTAATATAAATTGAATTGAGAACATCTAAATCTTTTTTGACTCTATAAATACTACTCTTTAACAACTATTAATATTTAAAATCTCAAATTTAATTTATTGGAAAAATTTCTCTTTGATAAATTTTTTTTACGAATGATCTATGTTTAACATTAAATTATCTTTCTTCGAACTATTAAGAGATAACGGTCCACCATTTTTTCTCTTTTGGGAAGCAATACATAAGAATTCGATTTATTATCATTTAATAATACTTAGGTAAATAATATTATCACTCGTACTTAGCTATGGTTGTCTTTTTTAAAACACACACCGAAATTGTCAAAAATAAGGCCAATAGTGTTATCTTGATATGTTGACTTACATTCTCAAAATAAGAGGAGGAAAAAACAGAGAAGTGTGCGTATAATCTTAATGCTCCTTTACGTAACAGTATTGTCGGCTTTCATAATATTTACTAAGATCAGCGTTAGAAACCAAGAAGTATAACTTATTCTACCATAAAGACAACTTCCGTTGATTTCTTTGTCGCTAAAATAACTAAAATAGAAGTTGCTCTTCTAAGTTTTTTAAACACAAAAATATATAAATATTATGCATATTAGAAGTAAGAATCTATAATAATAAATTCATTATACATTATTTTGAAGTTTTGCTTTTGTACTAAAAGGAAGGTTTTTAAGATTTTCTGATAGATAACATAGGAGAGCAAATTTTTTTGTTGCTTTTATACAAATACTTGATTTCGCCTAATTCAGATGTGGGGATTTCAAATCCGAAATTAGTTTGCTCTTAAAGGTACAGATATTTATTTAAAAGGACATTTTTTGTCTGTTTTTTGTCAAAACGTATAAATTTAAAAACGCTACATACAAAAAGGTGGTTGCGTAAATATTGAGACAGATTTTTTGGGAGCACATCTTCAAGACTAAAACTGCATAGGAACCATATATGGCAACGTTACTTTTAAAAAGTAACGAGTAAAAGTACAAGTATTTTTAAAAAAAGTAACGAGTAAAAAGTAAAAAGTTCTTATTTTAAAAAGTAACGAGTAAAAAGTACAAGTAAAAGTACAAGTACTAAACAAAAAAAGTAACGATTTAAAAGTACATTTCTAGGAAATCGAAAATTCAAAGTAACCTAAAATTTTATTGAATAATATTCTTATGTTCTTTAATGTTTTTGCAAAATTGTTGTTATTTATTTAATTATTTTTAATTTTGAAAGTTATGGACATTAATTTATTTTTAAATTCGGAAGAATATTATAATATAATTTTATAATATAATCGTATAATATAATTTTAAAATCAAATATAATTTTAATATCAAACTTTTTATGGATTTGCACGAAAAAGAAATTTTATCTATTGATTTTAATTTTTAGTTTATTATTTTTATTTATTTAAATTACCATTGATTTAAAATTGTTTTACTCTTTAGAAACGCGTTTTAAAAGCACAAACATAAACAAAGCAAACACGGGGTTTCAGATAGCTTTGTGATCTTTGAGCTAGTAAAAAATAATTGAATGTGCAGTATAAGTTGAAACAGAAGGTATTTAAACACGAAGTTAGCTGTGAATGCATATATATTGCACATTAATTTTATAAATTAAAAAAACATAAGCATTTTTTTTTAAATTTAATTTCTTTTTTTTTTAGAAAGCTTACCGAGTTTTAGAAAAAAGTAACGATTTCATTCGATATTTCCGTTACAAATACTTGTACTTTTTCCCTAAAAAAGTAACGAAAGTACAAGTAAAAGTACTAAATTTAAAAAGTAACGAAGTACAAGTAAAAGTACGTACTTTTTACTTGTACCGGCGGTACAAGTAACGAAAGTAAAAGTACTGCCATGTATGATAGGAACCCATATCCGGAAATGTCATTGTTCATTGCCGGAAGTCATTGTTCATTGACGGAAATGTTGTCAGTTGGCTAGGGGCGCTTCCCTATTATGTCCTATTCAGAAGCACACGAAGAAACAGTTCATAGCAGGGAAGAGCTTCTTGAGTTCTATGACGACATTTTCGTGCATGCGTTCCTATGTAATTTTAATCTTTGTGTGCCCTTACTCCCTTAGTTTATTTCAACATTTATGCTCAACATTTATTTGAAAACGTTACATGTAACGTTTTCAAATTTCTACATTTCGACACAAAAATAAACTAAAAATGTCATTAAAAAATTGTAGCTTGGAAGGAGAAATGGAATTCAGATTTGAAATCAGCGATGCGTAAGTATCTAAGATCTGTTGAAAAAACTTCGTGCCACAGAATTTTTTTTTTCCCCCTACTACAATTTAAAAATATATATATTACGTAAGATAATTTTGGAAAAGTCAAAACGAACTGAAGAATCCAAGAAATTTGCCTTCTGCTTTTAAATACGATAAGAATATGCAGCATTGGTTTAATTACATTATTCAACCAGACAAGGAGTTATTATTAAAAAAAAATCGATTCATGAACTTCTTTTGCCTACATACCTGAAGACTTCTTTACCCCAGCCAGCTAGGGCAGTGAATATTCGAGGGGCCAAATCTCTGGCAGGATTGAGAGGAGCTCCACAGTTTAATGGAAAAGCAAAAATCGTGGCGGATAAGGCGAGACCAATTACTAATGGATATTGTCCTTTCATGATGCTCATATTATGAGGATCCGTGATGGCAACAATAGCCATGATGAACACCATACTTGAAACAATCTGAAAGATAAAATCGAAAATTCATTTTCATTTAATAGGAGTCAATCGCCCTATTCCATGCAAAAATGTAGAGTTTTTCTAAGAAACTATTAAATCGATTAAAAAAAACTATATATATATATTTTTTTTTTCTTGTTAACTTTTTTTGAAACATTTTCAGATGACTATTGTCATTTAAAGCCAACTTTTAGGGCACATTTTGATGTATTTTTTTTTGGGACAGTATTGAATCAATTTTTAAAAAGTTTTTTGTTCCTTCTGTAGAGATGCATATTTTAAATTTTTTTTTAAAATCTATATTCGTTGATATTTATATTCATGGATTTTGTCAATTTTTTTTAAAATTTAATTTTGTAATTTAGTCTTTCAAATTATCATTTCTAAATTTATCGTGATTACGTATACGTCCCTTGGAATCAGATATAAAACGAGACTTATTGACTCCAGCGGCCCAAGATCACACGTATGATATCAATACGGTAGTCTCGTATTATATCTCGCATTAATACATATACGTGCTCTTTAGTATGTATAAACTTAGCGCATGGGTACCGCCCTTATTCAAACACTAATCATTTCAGAGCATGTTTGACGTTGGCGTTAATTTTGGCGTAGAACAACTCAAGTGCTAACTTCTGTGTATGCGCAAAGTCTTCATTTATATCAGAATCGAATTGACACTAACTTTTTAATATATTCTCCATCACAAAATAAGGTCTTGTCAGTCCATCTGGTTAATAGAGTCCATTAGGAATTTATATATAAGTAAACTGATCTAAGTAATAAGTGATCTAAGTAGATCTAAGAACTAAACTATCTAAGTAGTTTTATAAAACGTATAAGCGAAAAGAGACAATGGGAGGAAAAAAGTCCTGGTTAGGACTGGAGATGCTTAGATACTCGCAAAATTTTTATAATTTTTGTTGTGTTATTTTAAAGCAAGAAATTAAGAAAAAAAAAACTGAATTTGGGAGTGAGTTGCAAATAGAAAATTTTAAAAATGCGAAATCATGTGAAAGCTACAACGCTTCTCATGTTTTTACTCGTTTCATGCATCATATTATTATTTATTTTGTTGAAAACATTTTTAATGCAAAAACTTTGCCTAATGCACAAAAAAAAAAAAAACTTTCTCAATATATCTTATTATCTCAATATTATGGAACCATGAATTTCCAGCATATGTATCCAATTTAAGAATAACACGCTTCAATTGCTCAAATAGTTAGTTTTTTTTTTAAAATTTTATTTTGTCAGAATATTGTTATTTTTATCTTATTTGTCCTGTAGAAGTCGTAATTTGTCTTTTTATTGAAAAGGAAAAAGCTGATCTTGAAAACTTATTTTCAAAAAAATAAATTACAATTAAAAAGAAAGTAGAAAATGAACTTACCTGGTCACCTAATGCAGTATAGACTGAAACATGATCAGCTGCATATGTAGCAAAGATTTGAGCCGTGGCAGTCTTATTGGGTGGTACTTCTCTATGTCCTCCATCGAAGTTGGAAAAGGATTCTAAAATATGTAAACAAACACATGTTTTTCGAAATAAATGCTTTCTTTTTCTTTCTGACAATGTAGCATTTCTTAAACGTATCGCTTTTTGAAATCAAACTTAAGATGTATTTTTTTAAATGTATAATGAGAGTCTTAAACGGCGGCTTGGGAAATTAAATTTCCTAAGGCCAGTGTGCTATGCAAGATGTCGCATTGGTCACAATGATACCAAATTCTGACGTCATTCACTTTATATCATTTGTTTATGATTCATTAAATAAAAGAATGCATGCACTGCAAACATTCTCTAAGTTTGTCTTTCAAAGCCAGGAGAATTAAATTGTTATTGTTGTTAATTTACGTCGCACTAGAGCTGCACAATGGGCTATTGGCGACGGTCTGGGAAACATCCCGGAGGATGATCCGAAGACATGCCATCACAATTTTGATCCTCTGCGGAGGGGATGGCACCCCCGCTTCGGTAGCCCGACGACCTGCGCGCGAAGTCGAGCACTTTACGGTAGCACAGTTTAACGAGGACCAATACCGCACACCCTCGGTCCCTACGCAGACTGATCCAAGTGGTCACCCACCCGCACACTGACCGTAGCCAGTGATGCTTGACTTCGGTGATCTGCTGGGAACCGTGTCTTAACGATCAGTCCACTGCGGGACCCAGGAGAATTAAAAATGATAATTGAGTTCATCAGGTGTGCACAGCGTGCCTACTAATGTCCATATTTAGTCTTTCGACTTTCAAAGGGCTGCAGATATGCTTATAAAACTGGTGTAAAAGTACAGTAAAGTAGTAAGGCTCAACAAGACAATACATCTTGCAGCGCTACTTGGTGGAAAATTGGAAAGTTAGTGTACGATTTCGAATGCGGTACGAGATAGGGGAAAAAGTGAGTTACAAAGCCGCAGAGCATCACCGATTCAGTATAAATAGATACCTTTGAGACAATAAATGTTATAAAAAACTCATAAAACGTGTATTTCTTTCTTCGTGCGCTCATAACTGTGACGTGACGAAATGATAATCGAGGTGAAAAACCTAAATCAAAAACTCTCTACTTATCAAAAGATACCTTTATTATTAGCTTACAAGTGAAGTGTGAACATCAAAACTAAAAGTAAACTCTGACAGCTAGTTTTATTTTTCCTTAATAAGATTACTTCGTCCCGTCACAATTTAGAACATCACATACAAAGCAGTGCGTGTTTATTTGAAGAGTTCATTACTTACTATTACATCCACATAGCATTAATATCTTCTCTTAGTCTATTTGCATTAAATCGATAATGTTCCACAACTTTGTGCTTCTTTTTTTTTGTTTTTAAGATAGTAACGATAAATTCTCAACTTTCCACCAAGTGGCGTTGTTTAGGATCGTATTAAATAACGCATAGCTATACCTAGAGATCAGTTTTTTAATAAAATAGCTGAAGTCATTTGGAAGGTAAAAGGGTAGAAACGGATTTTATTGGGCACACTGAATTTAAAAAATGAAGATATATATTTAAAAAAAATTAATTCGGATTTCCATAATCAGAATTTTTTCTTTTTCAATCTAAAGAGCACGTAGAAGACTCTTGAATCAGTTAATCCTGTAATCAATTAAAATAACACATTGTTAATATGAAGAAACGGCGATAAATTCAGAGCTGGTAGATATGTACGTTTCCATTTCTGGGTCATCCAAGATGGAAAAAAGTTGAATGAAAGTAGTAGAAAGTAAAGAGAAATCGACTCGGAAAATTTAAGATCTAGACTACGGGGTCTTAAGATCATGCAGTCAAGGTCGATGTTTTTCAAAGAAGAGGATAGGCTTGGTTACATTGCAGATCGCGGTCGCCTCGGGAAAGGAAAACTAAATAAAGTTCGATTGAATGACCTGCAATCGACATTATTCAATTAAATTTTTATTGTCCATTTATAAAATTTGATAAGCTGTTATCACATGCAAATTTTTTAGTAAAGGAAAATAATTGTCTTGAAATCACAATATTTTAAATTTTTTTAAAAAATATATTATTATTTTTTGGGAACATGAATATACTTATTCTACTTATTCACTACTCTTATTTCACACTGTGAGAAATTTGGGATGTGAATATGTCAAATAAGTCAAAATAAATCCAATTACAATATTCGTAAAATCCATTTTTACCATGAAATTTTATACTGTAATTTTTACAGTAATATTTATTTAATTACTGTCATTCAGCGATTTTACAAAAAATAATACTGTAAAAATTTTGGTGAATTAGAATTTTGTTCTATTAAATTTCATGGCAAAAATAGTTATTACGGTAAAAATATCATTCAGGGTGCCTTAACTTATTAGAGATGAGTTCGAGCTCGCTTTCGGTAGTCCGAGCCCGGATATTTTTAATCAGAGCCCATCTGAGCCTGAGATTCATAGAATTATTTAGAGTCAGAGTTCACCCGAGATATACGTCGGATGAAGGTCACATTTTGCAGGCTCTATAGATCAAAATTTGTTAGACCCTTAGGCAGTTCAAAATTTGTTAGGACATTGCTGTCTGAACAAGGACATTAGTCATTAAAACATTTTTATCACAATTAATTAATAAATTGTAAATTTTTAATACTTAATAACAGTAACAAACGTTCGTTTAAGACTGTTAAAAATGTTTATGAAAATTTATCATGAGTTCGAGCTTCGCCCGAGCTTGAAAACTTTTTTCAGTAAACGAGTTCGAGCCCACGGGGGCCCGGGCTTTTGAACTTGGGCAGAGCCCATTTCATCTCTAGTACTTATGAACTTACAATTTCTATACTTTAACGATAGGGGATGCTGTTTTTTAGCAGAACAATATGGTTAATTTTGTAGCTTAGAAGAGGACTGTTATTTGTACTTTGTTTTTCCCAATAACCTTGATTTAAACAAAAATATCTAATCAACAAATTAAAACAGTTCATTAGGCAGATAATAAGATTCAATTTATAAATTGATATGAACCAGTAATTACCTACTACAAAAAGTAATAACATTGTTTAACAATTTGTTTAAGATAATCAATTAGATAAGACTATCAATGGAAGCTATATTGAAATGCATGTTTGCATTGTTTGTTAAACAAAAGAAAGACGAATGATGATTAGGATCAAATAATCTCTTTTTATGTAATATTTAAGATATTTCTTTTTCAATCAGTTTTGTGTTGCATTGTAATAGTTTAACATACCAATTGCAGGGTAAAATAAATCACAGTTTCCAATTGTAGGGCAATTGAAGGGCACCAATTGTAGGGCAAAATAAATCACAGTTTCAAAATGCACAGGACATTTTTTTTTTTAGGAGCGTTAAAAAAAAAAAAAAAAAAAAAAAANAAAAAAAAAAAAAAAAAAAAAAAAAAAAAAAACATGATTTCCAAGAAAGTAAAAAGATGTTTCGATTTAGTGGAAATTTTTATTATTTCTACAGTACTTATCTGATAAAAATATGGAACAATTTTAGATAAAATTGACATTTATGGAAAAAGTGTGATCTATCACTTATACCCAAGTACATAATTATTGCTTGGGATACATTAATTAATTAATACATGTATGTTTCGGCAGGATTAACCTTCTCATTGCTTAATTTTTTTTAAATATTAAATATGTTAACATGTTATCATGTTAAATATGTTAATTAAATACGTTAAAAATTGAAAATTTTTGTTACAAAATTTAAATCTGCATATATTTTAAAGTTAACGAAAGCACCATGCAACAATACGGAGAAGCCTCTTATATGAACTGTATCTTGAATAATCAATGATGTTTTCGTTTGAAGAGATTTCCAGTACCTCTATTTTTTGATTTCGTGTCTCAAGAAGTGGATACTTAATATTGTTGGATTTTTTTGGCCACTTGTGGGAAATATGTTGAAAATACTTTGACTTAATTACAATTAGAAGGAATAATACATTTTCTTTAATTTAGTAGAGTAGTTTGTGATCAGTATTTAAATTTACATTATATATTAAAAAGCTTATATTTTTGTTACATCTTACCCAAATAAACCGTATAAAGTACTATGGAAGCAACAAATGCGCCAAAATATTGTGCGAAAAAGTAGGGCATGATTTTTTTCCATTTAAATTTTCCAATACTGGCCATCGCTAGTGTAACAGCTGGGTTTGCATGACAACCTAAGGGATAAAAAAAAAAGAAACAAATTAAGAAAATTTCAGTTTTTATTCAAATCTATCATTAAAATTATTACATCATTCAACAGTTAATGTGATAGCCTTTCTTGTTTCAACCGTTGCCAGTAATCGTAACGAAAACCAGGTCGTAGCTGTTAAAAAACCAATGTAAAACCAATTAAATTAAGTTGGTTAAATCAATATTTTGATACTTTCTGATTTATGTAAATTTTAATGGAATCCAAGGCGTGGCAAAAAAGTAAAAAGTTTGAAAGTGTAGCACTTTGTCTGGTGACGATAAGAGACAAGCAAGTATGTAATACATCGCTAATATTGATAGTGTTCGTTAAAGTAAAACTGAATTATAGTTAAATACAATTCGGAAATAAATTTTTTCAAGTGTGCTTTGACGCTAAATTTCATCAGTTTGAATAGCCTGGTTGGTAGAACGTTAGACTCGTGTTTGTGAGAACGGGAGTTGGAATCTAGCCGGCCGAAGAATCCCTGTGTAGTAAATAATGACTGGTGCTAGTTAAATCAGTAGGCGCCACAAAGTCCTCCAAGTTTCTATAACGAATCAATAACTGTGGTGTACTGAATTAGAGATTGATCGCTCTCTGGTTCAGATCAAACTTACGACCTGTGGATGACTGAATGGAGTATATGATTGGGTCTTCCCAATAAAACGGGCTGTGACGTGTGTGTGTGACTGAATGTATTCTTGGCCATAGATCACGTCACTTAAAAAGCAAGAAACACACCATCTGCCGAAAGAATTCGCTTGATTTCAGGCAAGCTTGCTGGCTTTAGTAAGTGGCATAAGTACATCTTCTTTCTTGCTTTGTACTTGTAAAAGGGGGTTTACATCTGAATCTGCTACCATTTTTTTTTGTTACCTTATGATTTCTTGGATCTGGTATGGCCTAATGGCTAATCATCTAGGATAAGAAACAACAGCATTACAGTAAGCTTCACCTATAACTATGGGCTAAATATTAACTACCCGAAATAAATCAGGATAAATGAGGAATGAACGATGCATATTTTAGTTAGCTTAAAAGTTCAGGCTCAGTCTAAAAGGTATCAAGTGGATTAGAAAAAAAATGATGACTTTTCTAAATAGTTAGGCAAAATGTGAAATGCAGTTGAGGGCTTGCAGAATCGGTTTTCCAGTATATAAACAAACACAAAGCCTCAAAAAATATTATTGAAATGACTCATACTTTATGATGCTGATTCTCGGATTTCATGTAGAGTAGTGTAAATAGTTTACTCACCTGAAACACCTCCTGTAACTGCAATTGCCACCATGAGAGATACACCCCATCCCAGAGGGCCAGCAACAGAACTACTGGACTTGTTGAAAACTAAAACTGCGTTCACAGCATTACCAAAGAGCTGTAAAAAGAAAAGAGACTGTTTTAATCAAAGAATTGTGAACAGAGAAGCGGAATACTGGAAAATACAGAGACCTAAATTCCTTATTAAATAAAAAAAGTTGCCAGAATTTAATTTAAGTGGAGATGGATGTGTTTAAGAATAGTTGAATGTAGCACCGATTGAGAAGCCGATGGTCACGCTAATTTTGAAATTTCAAGCATAAAGGTTATAGCACTCTTAGAAGAAAGCGGAATGGATTCATATTTTTGAATTAATCCATTAATGTATAAGTTAAAATTTTTCAATAATACAGTTAATTTCATACAATTCAGTCAAAGGTTGTGATATCAACTTAACATGTGACATTTCCATCCATTAAAAAGTTTTCATTGTGTAGCGAAGTGAGAAAAGGGGGGATTTAACCCCTTCCTTCTCGCTCCCGTGAAAATGACGGGGTGAGGTTTCGCCCTCTATTTCTCGCTCCCGTGATATTTCCGGACCGGAGTGCTCAGTAGTAATGCTCCAATAAGAATAAAACTAATTAATTTCTTTTGCCCGGAAAAAATTTAATTTCTCATTTTACACACCAGATGGCAGTACCAGGATATATTTTAAGGTAATTGTAGATAGTTTATTTTAAACTAGATGTCAGCACTAATCAAATACGTGTATAAAAAAATAGGCATTTTTATGACCGTTTTCTGGAAAATTAACCGATCGTTCAGGGGTTAAAAACTATAATAAAACTTCTGTTTGAAACGCTCTTTCTGAGAGTCTTCTTTGTCAAAAATCGGTGGTTTTCGAAAAGCAATAATAACATCAAGTAAACCACCGACTTCTCACCGTCTTTGCTTAAGAATTGTATAAGAAATTCATGCAACACATTTTAAGATAAAATTTATGTTAAAAAAAACAAAATATCTGGAAAATTAACCGAGACTATATCAAATCAATTCTTATAAGCTATACCCAATATTTTATTTCTTACATTTTCGTGCAAACCCATGGAAAAGTTTTTTTTAAAAAGTATTTTATTTATAATACTAATAATAAGACATGTTTGGAAACAATATAACTCCTTATGCTTCAGTTATAGTAAAAAAATGTATAATATTAACTTATATCATTTTCAAAACTTTTTATTTTAATTTCCTTTTCAATATGATAATACAAAATAATAATAAATGTAACAATGTAAATGTCACGTCATGATCTTGAATATAGTAAAAATAATATTTCAAACAAAATTTGAAGGTAGGAGAAGGTTAAAATAGGTTATTGATTATCGTTGAAAGACGGAAATGTGGCACCTTTTTCGGAAGTTGTATTTTGCCTCGGCATTTCAAGGCACACCTTCTTTTTTGAAGGATTGAAAGCGAAAGTTTCGTGACTCGGGCGTGACTCTATTACAAAACGTGTCAGCAGTCTAATTATATATTTAGATGATTGTCTAAAATAAAATATTTTGAGAAGGATTCGGTTTTGAAGTTTTAAGATTTTACATGAAATACCATGCAATATTTATCGATGACACGCAAACAGCACAAATTGTAGCTTAAAGGTCCCCTTCAATTAGAATAGAAATTCTATGTTGCGGAGAATTATATGTCCGGAATTTCCTTATTTATTAAGTTACTAATTCATTTTTTTGAATTATTTTTGTTTCATTTTGTTCATTGAAATGCATTCTATCGAACTTAGTTATCGAATTTTAAATATTAAGTTTGAAAGTATTTTATACGAACTTTTTCAAATTTCAAAGGCTTTAAAAATTTAAGACTTAAAAATACTTTCTTAACTAAACATTTAAAATTCGCTAACTAAGTTCAGTAGAATGCATTTCAATGAATAAAATGGTACAATAATTATTCAACAAAATTAATTAGTTACTTAAATAAGGAAATTTCTGAAATATTATTCTCCGTAGGACCTGGACTACCTGGAGGGAGTAAAATCTCTCTTCTGTGTGAAAAAGGTAATTTAAGAGGCTCAGGAGTCTTCAAGCGGACAAAAAACCCAAAAAATCTCAAATTATTTTACTTTATAACCGTCGTTGGACAGTCGACCCAATTGTTGGATTTATGACTACCAATGTTCAACTCAGTCGCCTTGTAATTTTGAACCCAATCCAGAAGACAAAGGAACTCCTGGATCAAGTATTGGGAGAAATTTGCCTTCGTGGAGGACTTTTTGATGGAACTAAACCGCATTTGCGTTACATGGAGAAGAAAATCACTAAAACCTCACATGGTTAGCCTGATATCTAGGGGACTCTAACCTATAACCCGTATAAAACTGAGGATATTTTACGCCAGCACTGTGCTCGGTGCAAGCCGGATGCGGAATTCGCATCGACCAGCCATCGCCGGGAATCGAACCCGGTTCACCTCATTGGAAGGCGAATGCTCTATACCCTCAGCCATCACGGCTCTAAACTCGAATGATTTAAAATTACGTAATTTAACTTCTCAGTTAGCCAATACAGTTCCAAATTTTGAACTGATTAAAAATATATTTTTCAATTAACTTTTGTCGTCTTGGAAAATATCAAACAATAAAAATGCGAATGAGAGGAGAATTTTTGAATTATGTAACTTTTGACCACATGATTTTTCAAAAACTATTTTACTACTTTTATTTAACTACTTTTTTTATATGAAATAAATTTATTTTAGTTAGCAACAAAAGAATTGAAATGAATATTCCTATTTTAAACAAATGTAGTTTATCTTAAAATTGATGTCAAGATGATAAACAAATACTAGATAAGTCAATTTGCATAGAGTTGTCACAGAATGGAACGTTTTGCATATGATAGATACTTAGATACAAAGAAAATTTATAAGAAACAAATAACAATATGATACAATATTGTAGCTTTTATATGATTTACTAACGGTGCATGTTAATTATTGAATTACTTTCAGTATTAATATTCTCAAATAAGAATTCTTGAAAGATAATCTCAAAATTTTTTTTAGCTACATATGAAATGTTACAAACTTTTATACATCAGTTCTAAATTATTTTTTGCTTCAAAAGATGATGCAACTTTGCTTTTAAATTAATGCAACTAAGATATTTATGTTATGAAATATAACAATAAATGATAAATATGTGTTAATTTTAGTTGAGGATAAAAATCAAAGACTTGTTAAAGTTTAACGAATTGCGAATGTGTAAAATTATTTAAGTATCATTATTTCGCACTTAAGTCAGTAAATGTTGACATATAGCGTTGATAGTAAATATCGAATAAGAATATTTTTTTTTATCACAGTTTATCACTTTCAATGCTACCATGATTGCATACTGAACATCTGTGCTCTGTAAAAAAGTCTGGATCTAATTGCTGAAAAAAGTACCGGCACTCATGGTGGAATTACTTTTTTTTTTACCGCAAAATCCATCTTTCCGTAAAATTTCACGGAACAAAAAATTTGATAAATTGTAATTTTTGCAGTAAATATTACTATAAAATCACTATATCATTATAATTATATACACCGAAGAGTCATTACATTACGACCACCCTCCATCTATAACAATGGACTCGCTCAGGTTTTCATGGCTTCTCGCCCAGGAACAATGTTTTATTGGGGCCCATAATCCCATAATCCTCATAGAACAATCCCTGACTTCTGTAAGCTACTTGAACATAGTTGCAGACCAGGTTCACCCATTCATGGCAACAGTTTTTCCTGTGGGGGATGGTGTTTACCAACAGGATACTGCACCATGTCATAAGGGTCGAATCGTCATGGATTAGTTCGAGGAACATTCCAGTGACTTTCAACTCATGTCTTGACCCCCAAATTCACCTGACCTTAATCCAATAAAGCATTTGTGGTCCTACTTGGAAAACCAAATTCGTGCTGCCACGATACCCCCTCGGAATGTGAGGGAATTGCAGGACCAGATGGTGAGCGCCTGGTACCAGATACCTCAGACTACCTATCAGAACCTTGTGGAATCAATGCCACGGCGGGCTCTAGCAGTTTTGAGGGCTAAAGGTGGTCCTACATGTTATTAGCAAGATGGTCATAATGTAATGGCTCTTCGGTGTAAATGTTACTGTAAAAATTACATTATAAGGTTTTACGGTAACAGTGAATTTTAAGAATGCACTCAGCGTACCAATACTTCTTACATTGATCTGATTTTTTTTACACTGATTTACTTTTTTATTTAATCTGGAATTTTTTTCAGTGCTTGGGAATTGATGATATTTAACAAATATTTTATACATTCCTCCAAGTGTTGACATGAATGTGAATTTATAATACAGATGAAATACAGCATTTTGACGGGATTTAAGGTTTTTACACAATAACATATACGTGTAGTGCATTTTTCCTTTCCCCGGTATTAAGCTAAATTTCTTATAAAATATTTACGTACTGTTTTGAACTCAGGAATATTTGCACGACCCCTTTAAAGCAGCTTAAAATTCCGTCTTTACTTTCATTTTTAAAAAAAAAATTATTCATGACCCTATCATTTAAGGTCTGCTAGCAGAAGATTTTACATACTTAAGAACATAAACACCCTCTTGACATTAGATGTTTGTACGTCGATTTGAGCACAGCAGTCAAATTGACCCAGCAACGCAAAATTTGTCACACCTTTGCCGAACACGTTTTTCTCTATTGTTGAAGAGAAAATGATGTTGTGGATTCTTTGGGTTGTATTTCGTCTGGTATTTGTTAAAGAAACAGCAATATTGTGAAACCTTGAGGCTTAGGAAACGAGCAATATTTCAGGTTACATTTGTTCGTGGGGCGTGAGGTGAAAGTGCGAGAAAAATTTTTGCAAATACTAAAGGGATGAGTTTTTATTTTTTCTCATTTGTTTGGATATTACGAAAGAAATACATGATAGGTTAGTTTCATATACTTGAAGTAATAGAAGAAGGATGAATAGCAAATATTTATGTGAAGGTTTATTTTAAGATGGAAGCTAGCAAAAGTTAGTAATTGAAGTTTTGAGGGCATTGGGCGAAGAGGACATGCAAAAAGTGAAGAAGTATGCTAGGTGTATTCGGATACTTGGACAGTAATAGAAGATTGAATAGCAAGTATGGATGTGCAGGTTTATTTTAAGATAGAAATCAGCGTAAGCTAGTAAGAGAAGTTTTCAGAGTTTTCTGAATTTAGACGGATTTATTATAAAATGGAGCACATCGAAATTATGAATGAAATTTTTGAGGATCTTTTTTCAAAATTGACCCGTTAAAAGATAAAGAAAGACGCTATACTTGTTTAGGATACGTTAGCAGTGAGTGAAGAAGACTGGATAGCAAATACTGATGTGCAGATTTATTATAAGATGGAAGTCAACGAAAGTTAGCGATGGGAGTTTGCTTATAAAAATGGCTTATGAATAACTTTTTAGGCTTGTGTCATATATTTGAGCTGAAATGGAAGACTAATTAGCAAAAATTGATGAGCTGATAAGTCGATGATTGATTTTATGATTTTAAAAGATTGAAATCAGCAAATATTAGTCGTGAGTTTTTCTGCAAAATGAGACACATATCCTGGAAAAAAAATATTTGCATTTAAACTGGTTCAAACATTTCAAATTTTTACTTCGTCGTTAAGGTACTTGTCACCAGGTAAAATAATATATATATATATATATNATTTTAAATTATTTCATCCCTTACAATGCATTCAAGTTTGTCTTTTATTTTGATAAATATAATTTTTGTAAGTTTTTATATATATATATAATATAATATAATATTAAACAGTTTGTCAGTTTGAATGAAAAAGTACAAAATAATCTAATTTTCCTACTTTTCTGATTTATCATTTGGCTTTGAAAACAATGCTTATACAATGTGCATTATATTGGATCCTTTCATATATTGGGAGTTGATTTTCAGTAATGTATACAAGTATTGTATTTCTGTATTGCTTAGTCATTGAATGCGATGTCAGTTTCCAACTTTGACTTTAAAATATCTAATTTATATCATTTGGCTAAAAGTGCAGATATCTTAAATTGATCGTAATTACTGTTAATTTATCAATTAAAATACACATTTGTACTTAACCTCTGTCACTAAAATTTTTATTTAAAAGATTCGGACTAATACCAATTGTGTGATAAGTGAGTTCTGATTCCCTGAAATATACCTATTAATGTTGGGTATTATTTTCTCCCTAATAATAATGAATGCTGGTTTGAAGTCTGATATTATTCGATGATTGTATTGATTGGGCAGTAAATAAAAAATGTCATTATTTATTTCGATTAAAAGTATAGTTATTCATGTTAAAATTTATTTTTATTTTTGAAACTAAGCCCTTTATGACTAAAGAGTTATTAGCTTCAAAAGACGACGTTTGAATACGCATGTTTTTAAAATTAAACAACTTTTATTAAAAATTACTAATGCATCAAATGGAATTTTTTTTAAGGTTTCATTTACATATCGGCATTTATTATGAATAATGTATACGTCACTTTAAAACATAGTGTAAATTAAACTATTTTTAAAAATAAATGGCATTTGTTTTGAATCACCAAAATAATAATATCATTAGCGAATAATTTCTGGTCATTTGAATGCGGTATTTTCGACAAAGCGTGACTCTTAATAGTTATCCATTATTAACAAAGTATTTCTGATAATTAAAGTGTGTTTTATTTTATAATGACAGAAACCATGCTTAATCCTTAAGGAAAACTTTGATTTAATAGCTGTTTAATGAAGCATAGTACATACCGACAAAGCTGATGATTATATCTTCTAAATTTCAATTCGAGGCAAAAGAAAACCACCAAATTATATTTATAGCACGAACATCATCAAGAACTCTTAGTCATTTTGAAAGGGAAAGTCATACCTGTATTGGGTGTTCACAAAAATTGCCTGTTTCAGTTAATAATAGGGTGTATTCCTCACTCTGTGCCGATTGCAATTAAGAGGGCATAACACAGTAACATTTTCAAAAAAATGAAAGAAAAAATATTGCATTTTTCGATAGTTTATCATCTTAAGATTATTATATCAAAATATTGAATTGATTTTTGTAAAAATGTAAAAGTTACAGAATAATATGTCAAGCTCGTGGCACAGGACGCGTTGTGACATGAAAGATTATGTGAACTTCAGTTGATAAATGGACTTTCTCATTTCTGTAGAAACATTTCAGTAAAGTACTATTATTTTAACTATTTTATAGAAATAATTTATTTAGACTATAAAAGAAAAATAATAAATAATACTTTTAATGTAAATCGTTAAAAGTGCTCGAGAACTTTTGAACTTCTCGAGCTTCGCCTTGTGAAAAATAAATTTTAGTAAATATTCATTATTTAGCCAAAACAATTTTGAATTGTAATGTATGCGGTTTCTTACATCATTTTAAAGTTTGAAAATTAACATGGCAAAATAGAAAATTTGAATGAAATCGGTCGAATTGTTTCTGAGAAATTTAATTTAAAAAAATTGTACATCTAAAATTCAATTTCTCAGGAACCATTCAACCGATTTCGATCCAATTTTGGAATTTTCCATAAAAAATTAAATACTTTAAAATGATTAAAAAAGTTCTGTGGCTTTCGACTGTCATTTTATTTTAAATAACAAATTTTTTTGACTATCATTAAGCAAAAAAATAAAAAATAATAAATATTTACTAAAATTTATCTTTTGCGTGGAATTATCTTCGGATAAATGAATTTTACAATTGAGTGCAAAAGTTTTCAATTCGCTTAAAAAGTTCTCGAGATGTAGCGAAATACGCAAAAAGTAAAATTAACATTAAGGGGTCCAAACTATGGATCACTCTCTTGACAACAACTATGGGGACCATATTTCCCATATACAAATTGTGGCTACCCCCTATATTTCGGGGATAATAAAATCTGAATCTTTTGAAAAAAGGTATGTTTATTCAGAGAAATTACGCTTCTGTGTCTGATTTCGTTACTTAAAATATCGTCCGCACTAATTAATTAGAATATTTGAGGGCACCCCCTAAAACCATTAAAAATGAGACCTAGAACATGAAGTCCGTTTTTTTTTGGCACACTATACAACATGATAGAAAATGTATTAAGCTAAGTTAATCTCAATCGTTTCAAATTTCACAAAAATATCCTTCTTTTTTTACAGGCTTCTACTGTGTTGTTCTCCTTCAACCACATGGTGGCGTCGAATCACGTGGTTGTGCAAGGTGTGTTAACATTGCTGTTTTAAAGCTTGGGTTTATTACCACGTTGAATCAAACGAAATCAAGCGTTTGATATAGCGTGATATCTGTAAGCGACTTCTAGCTAACCGCGGTGGTTCAGGGGATAGAGCGCTCGCCTCCCCATGAGGTGCCCTAGGTTCAAATCCCAGCGGTGGATGGATGATACGAATTTTCCTCCTGGCTCACACTAACCACAGTGCTGACGTAAAATATCCTCATATGTTGATGGATAATGGGGTAGAATCCTCTTGTCATTGGACTAACCGTGGGGAGGTTTTCTTGGTTTCCTTCTTCCTGTAACGCAAAGGCGGGATAGTTGCATCATAAATTCCTCCACGAAGGCTTGTTTATACCAATGCTTGATCTAGCAGTTCCCTTATTCTCCGAGTTGGGTTCAAAATTACAAGGCTACGAAATTGGACATTGATAGTCGTAAATTCAGAATTGGGTCTGCTGTTCAACGCTGTTGATAAAATAAAATAAAACAGTGACGTTACACACGTGTATCGAACCTGATGGGTTGACCTACGCGAGAACGTCGCCTACAAATATCCAATTGAAGAAAGGATGAGATTTTTTTTAAAAATTTATATAGAATGCTTCTTGAATTCGATGATTGTTATAAAGTACTCATGTTAAAGGTTAGGAAGATACACGTATCTTATATTCTAATAAAGTTAAAATAAAATTGTGAGAAATAATTAAAAAAAAATAATTTTCCAGACAAAGGACAAAAAGCTTGTAAACTTGTTATTTAAAGGCAAATATTTTATAAATCACATATTAATGATGAAATATTTAATTTTTTTTCTAAAAAATTAGCCATTTACCTGTAATTCTATGTAGGATATAATTATATATAGGGTTTCCATGCTACTATTGTAAAAACGTAAAAACCCGTTACAAATCTGGGGTAAAAGGAGATGAATCAAAGAGATTTTAGAAACATTTCCATGCATCATTCGGTAATAAAACTAGTTTTGATACTTTTAATCCCGCCTTCCTCAGTAGAAATTTGTTAAAATTCAATATTTCTTTTTTTTTTCATAGTTAAATATAAGATTGAGACCTCCAATGTGTGTACTACTTTACCTCATTTTGCTAAGAATTCTAAAAATATATGAAAAGAGCGTTGATTACGAAACACCCTGTTAAGTTTAAAAAAAAAAAACCGCGTATACAACTGTTATTTTGAGCTTAGATGGAATTAAAGGGCTTATTGTAGAACAATTTCAATTCACAGAAAAGAAAAATTGAAAAAAAAAAGAAAAACATTTTTGGTTAAATGTAAAGGCAATTTTTCGCTTTTTACATTAACTTTCCTTTTAAAAAGTAAAACTGGAAAATTTTAAATTTAAACCATGTATATTTTGCTAAAAATATTTTTGTAACACCATTATATTAAACAAGTCTGTCTAAATTGATAAAAAATATTGCGCATTTTTATTGCTTTAAAAACAAAAATAAAAAAAAATATTTAAAATGTTATATTTCTTTATAAATATCTATTTAAAATCACATTTTCGACTGAAAAACTTTTTCATTGAAATAGTACACCCAATTGGTAACGTTGGTGTATTATGAATTTAATCCTAAATAAGAATCAAAACGTTAAAGACTTATTTAATTTTATTACATTCACGAAAAGGTAATTTACGAGATTGTGTATAGTGAATGCAGCTAAAAGAACAGCACCTGTCAAAAAGTAATTCACACAAAAGTAGTTCCTAATGGATTGACATAAAATAATTGTGACATAATTTTTGTTCATTCTATTTCTTTCAAAATTAATCTGTCACAGGAACTTAACATTGGGCAATAGCATCAAAATTATACACCTTTCTTTATTTAAAGAGCTGCCATTATATAAAGGGGAGATTTTCTTTTCATTTAAAGAATAAGCGTTAAACTTTATAGTTTAATTAATTTTTTATTCCTGAGAGTAGTTAAACGAGGGCATAAGGTGAAACCAATGATGTCAGTTGTGTAGTGTATCATATTGTTTTTGCATTGGCGTTTTATTTGATTGCTGAATATCAACTAAAAAGAATTTGCATCATTTCTGGCAATCGATTTTAAAATAGAAAACATATTTATCCAAATGAATTAATTCTTAATAAAACAAATAATAGTAATTCTTCAGCAAATTTTTTAGATTTGACTCTTAATATTAATGCAGATAAAAATATTACATTTAAACTTTTTGACAAAAGAAATGAATTTAAATTTCCAGTTAAAAAATGCATAGATTTCAACTCTAACTTAGCCAATAAGGTTTTTTCTAATATTATTGCCAATCAAATTCATAGATTTTACAGGAATAATTCTAACTATAACGAGTTTTTATTAGATACTGATATATATAAAAACGATTTAATTAATAGCCATTTTCCTAGTTCATTTCTTAATTTCTATTTTAAAAAAATCTTAAAAAACTTGGTACATTAATTTTTAATTTTTATTTAATTTTTCTGTTTTAAGAATAAGCTCTGATTTTTTCAAGGTAGGAACTAACTATGATAAACTATTCCTAAAGCCACTGGACGGAATAGTTTGGATGTATGACCTTTTATACTGGATTAGTTAAATATTTTTTAGTTACTTTTTAATATTTGTAGCCTCTTAAAATTAATTTAATTTTAATTGTCCAGTATAATAAACAGTTTATTTATTTATTTATTTATTTATTTAATTATTTTTTATTTTTGTATAAGTGGAATGGGCTCTGGTTC
>NC_092210.1:63226336-63272672 GCF_043381705.1 Parasteatoda tepidariorum | reverse complement strand
ATATATATATATATAACCATCAACTACTACTTCCATTTTTAATTATTTTGTTAATAAGTTTTTTCTCACTTCTTCAGTTTTTATTATTTTATAGTTAAGGTAAGATAGAAAAAGACTTATAACTAACGGCGGCTCCAAAAATTAAGGTTAAGATAGGAGTGATATTACATGAGCTATTTGTTCCAATTATAAGTATATAAATTAAGTAGTTGTAAAGCAAAGAGTAATGTATGTATATAAGTTGAATGGAATGCAGATTAATCAATGGTTTCTCAGAATTGCATTTTTAAAAAATTTAATTAAAGGAAAGCACCACCATTTATACATAGGTAGACTGAAATACATTAAAAGGGATCTAAAAGGCAAAGTGATCTTAAAAATGTCACGAAACCAGGGAAGCGCAGCAAGCAGTGAGCAATGTCCTCTAGTTACAATGTAATCTTTACACGACAATTTCCTTTTATATAATCTGGAATATTATTTTACGATTGACTTCATTTATATTTAAAGGATTTTAAGATGAATTCATAAAAAAATGTTTCCCTACTAACACAACACGCATCAAAAAGCAGTTTTATAAATGTTTAGTGTAATGCACAGTGAGCAAAAAAATAAACGATCTAAGTAACTTTTGATCTAGTGATTGGATCTTCAAGTTCTAGGAATCAATTTTAATGGTTCGAGGGGTTGACCTCAAATATGCTAATTAATTAGTGCAGACGAAAATTTAAAGTCACAAAATCAGACATGAAATGTACTTTCTCTGAATAAACATTACTTTTTCTAGATGGATGTGGATTTTTGACCCACAATATGTAAGAGGTAGCTGCAATTTGGGAAACAGGGTCTCAAAAGCTTGATCAGGAGAACGGTCCTGAGTTTGAACCCCTTAATGTTAATTTGGCTTTTCGCGTATTTGACCGTATCTTGAGAACAATTTTTGCACACTATTAGAAAATTCGTTTTTCCAGGGATAATAACGCAAAATGTAACTTTTGATAAATATTTATTATTTTATTTAATTATAACAGAAAAGGTATACAATGGTAAGGTATAAATTTCTTTTCATAATTTTAAAGAATGCATTTTAAAATGGCAAAATACCAAATTTGAGTGAAATCAGTCTAATAGTTTCTGAGAATTAGAATTTCGAAAAAGTCTTATTTTTAAAATTCCATTTCCGAGGAGCAATTTGCCCAAATTTCGTATTTTAAGATTTAAAATTACATTCTTTAAAGTGGTGTAAACAAATTGTGTATTTTACGTTTCAAAATTCTTTCGACTATTACAAAACAAAGTAGTAAAAATAATAAATATTTATTAAAAGTTATATTTCGTCTGGAATTATCCCTGAAAAAATGAATTTCATAATTGTGGGCAAAAATTTTTTAAACCACTTAATAATTTCCCGAGATATGTTGAAATACGCAAAAAGTAATCTTAACAATAAGGAGTCCAAACTTTGGGCCTGACCAACTATTGAGACCTCATTTCCCAGATTGTGGCTATATTTCTAGGGTCAAAAATTCACATTTTTTTATTTTGTGAAAAAAGTATGTTTATTCAGAGATAGTACGATATTGTGTCTGATTTCATAACTTAAAATATCGGCTGCACTAATAAATTAGCATATTTGAAATCACCTCCTCGAGCTTTTAAGATTGAGTCCTGGAACTTAAAGATCCGATCATTAGTTTAAAAGTTATTCAGTGTGATCTGTTTTCTTTTATTTTGCTCACTGTACATAAAAAAAAAGAAATCTTAATAAATGTTATTTTTGCTGTTTATATTTATATCTCCAATTTCAGTCCGAGTTGATTTCAGTTTTGTTGTCAAAACAACAGCAGAATCAAAACTCTCACCTACGATAAAACACGATGCCTTTAAATAAGTAAATCGAGGACGAATAATATTAGCTTTATGGTGAATCAGGATAATTTTTCACCCAACCTTGGAGTATCGTTGTTAGAATTTCAAGTACCCCGAACGAAAATCCCTAGGGATCAGTCGCCGTTAGAATCATTTAGTTTTCGAACCGAGTCTCGTCCTTTGCTCAATAACTTGCACTTCAGACTAAGTGTGGCTTTGACCAATCGAATTTTCCACGTTCTAATAATGGATTATCGAACATAGAACCTTTACTGTTTTACAGCTGTAAATTGTTTTGTGATTTTTTAGCTTTCTTCACTCGATAGGGATGGTATCTTTTTTTAAAAAAAAAAATATTAAATAAATGTTACTCAACCAGAAGGGAAAAATTCTTATCGAATATGATTATTAAATTGAATTTCTTTTGACTGTAAAAGAATAATTTTAAATAGTATGAATCAATAACAATTTTTTATTTCTGAAATTATCTTCGTAAAAAGAAAACTCGCTGAGAATGGAAGGTTCAGAGAAGGGATTGAAATAGATAGACGAGAAAGAAGAAACGGAAAATAAATGTTTTTTTAAAAAAAAATATTAAATAAATATTATTTAACCAGAAAGGAAAAATTCTTATCGAATATTATTATTTAATTGAATTTCTTTTTGACTGTAAAAGAATAAATTTAAATAGTATGAATTAATAAAAATTTCTATTTCTGAAATTATCTTCTTAAAAAGAAAACTAGCAGAGAAGAAAAGGTTTAGAGAAGGGATTGAAATCGATAGACGAGAAAGAAGAGACAGAAAATAAATATCTTTTTTTCTTTTAAAAAAAATATTAAATAAATGTTATTCAACCAGAAGGGAAATATTCTTATCGAATATTATTATTAAATTGAATTTCGTTTTTACTGTAAAAGAATAAATTTAAATAGTACGAATTAATATCAATTTTTATTTCTGAAATTATCTTCTTAAAAAGAAAAGACGCTAAGAGGAGAAGGTTCAGAGAAGGGATTGAAATAGATAGACGAGAAAGAAGAGACAGAAAATAACAATAATTTAGCCTTTTAGCATGCATAATTATAAAGTAAATAATAACAGATGGATTTAAAGCCCTTTAAAGAATTCATTTCAAATTCCTTTTAAACTTTAAAATAAAATTTTAGCAAATTTGACAGAATATCATCTATAATTAAAGTTCATCCTCAAACAATTTATTACTATTTTATTTGGTAAAAGGCATAGATATCAAAAAGTTAAAATGACCAAATAAATGGTAAAATGAATGACTGTTCTGAAGAAAGCTTTGGTAATTTTATCATGATACCTTAGAGCATGGCATGAATTATTCGGCTAAATTTACTATTCAGATTCAGTTTTGTATTTTTTACTAAATGTATGGAAATAAGAACTATAATTTTGAAAAACAAACTTTTCCATAAATCATTACTATAACGAACTGAAAAATTATTAAATGACTAGTTTATATACCGTATATTTTTGCTTTATTACCAGATTTATGTATCGTTTTTTTACCAAAAAAGTCTTTTGCCATACAAGTACAATGAATTTGTTTTTACTAAACTCATCAGAACTCCTCAATTTTTTTTTAAAACCGAGTTATTATGCTTTCCAATTCTGCAAATATGACATTCGTAAATGGTAGAATTGCGTTTATTATAATTGTTTCAGTAACCAGACTATTTAAAAATAAACGATCAAAAAATATTTGACTATAAACATATCCGATTTATAAAATTCTAGAAAAACATTGCGATGCGCTTTTCATTGTTTACGTAGTTTTTCTCAGAACAGGCGAATCGAAAGAAGTGACAGCTCTGCATACAAATAAGAAGACTGCATTATATTTAAAGAAGTATTTTGTTGAAAGTCTTGCCAATGTCACGACAAAGTCTTTCATCCACTTAACTAATGATTCAACATATTTTGCGAGAGGCACATTGCTGCTGATCCTTTTTCGCATTTTTTGTGAAACAGGTCTAAGAATTTAAGAAACAATAATGTAATAATTTAAGAAATGTTTGCAAACACATAATAATAATCTCAGACATGACAAGGCTGCTCTCTCTAAATGTTTTTCGTTATACACGCTATTTTTAGACAGTGACAGAGAAAAGAAGCGTCACAAGTTAAATATGAACGAATTTAACATAAATTAACCAACGTGAATACTCAGAAAACTGCCTGTTTCAATTTATTCTATATTCTTATGCCGTAATTGTTTTCGTTTAACTGTAACTTTCGTTTCTTGTTCTATAAATATTACATCCTAAGTAGTTTAGGTGTCAGAAACGAATTACGTATAAGACTTATTGCAAGAATTTTACCATTTTGTTCATAATAGCGGCTATTCTATTGAATACTTCAAGAAGAGGGGCTTCAGGGTAATACATTTAAATAATAAATATTTTTTTCGTGTTTTTGATTGCACACACAGATGAAATTTTTTTTCTTAAATGAATAAGTTGAAACTTTTAAAAATTAGTAGGATATAACACTTTTGCAATTGTATGGGTGAAATAAGCATTCGTAAACGTTAACTGGCGTTTTCTCCAAACACCGCTTTTGTATACTTATAGACACGAAATTTTTCTTAAACCTCAACTAACTCTTTTTCAAAATTTTAACAAATGTTTATTAAACAAAACTACATGTAGAACTTACGAATAGAAAATAACTATTAACCCTTTCCTTCTCGCTCTCGTTAAAATCACGGGGTGGTGAGCTTTCGTCTCCTATTTCTCGTGCCCGTGATATTTCCGGGCTAGAACGCTCGAAAGTAATACATCAAAAATGTTTAAAAATATTCGTCTCTTTTTTGGCCCGGAATTTTTTTATATCTTAATTTACACACTAGATGGCTGCACCAGACTATTATTTAATGTAACTGAAGATAGTTTATTTTTTAAACTAGCACTATCAAAGTATATGTATTTGCAATATCTATTTCGCACTCTTATCTCAGCTTCTTATGTTCTTAGTGCATACACGTGGTTCGTGTTCTGTGGTAAAATATTTGTTAATATTGTGTACATTATGGAGTCAGAGTTACATGGACATAGGGAGCACATATGGAGTTTTAAATTTCAAGTTAAAAAAAATTCCTAAAAATCAAAAATGAATGCCGATATATTTTTGCCTTTTCACATATTTTTTAGGATAAACTTTAAAGATCATTTTCTTGAAAATAATAACATCATTAAGGGGTTAAAAAATCGATTATTTACTTTCCCCATACTCGAGACTACTAAAAAAGAGCTACGACTTCTTAATATCTATTGATTTCAATTTATACTTTTAGGAAAATACTTTTCATGTGAGTATATTGTCGAATTATATAAAAATAGTTTACTTTTTTAAATTTATATCTGGAGTTAAAAGTTTTTGATATTTTTTAACTAAGTTATATATTTTTTTATTTTCAGCGATGGACTTTGAAATGAAGGTAAAAAATTTGTTACATAAAACTATCATAACTTGAAATCAACAGCTATTTAAAGACAATTTTGTTATTTTGAATCAAAATGAGTCAAATGTATAGTGTTTAATAATATGTTTTCAGATGTCACACATTATTATGCATCATGTATGACCTTGGTCAGTTTAACATTGATAATCTAGAAAAATATTGTCAATAAAATTTTTCAGGTGTCGTACCTGGAGGTGCTTGAAATGCTCTACTTGAATTCTTTTCACGATTCATTAGATATGGCGTGATTTACAGAGTTGGCTCTTACATATTCATTTTGATAAAATCAGTTCCTTAGGCACGTGGCATTAGCATTAAAAAATTTTACTGTTTAATTTATCATGGCTTTAATCTTAACCAATAATTTGTTAGACATAATTTGTTTATCAATAGTTTGTTATGCATTAGTAAGAGTCTTACTATTGTAACAATTTTTGTTTCATGATAATTGATTTTTTTCTTGATTTATAACATATAGCTTATTTTTGAATTTAAAATATTCTCAGAAGTCAAATAAAGCAGGATTTCTGTATAAATAAGCAAAAGCCCGCTTAGTCAAGTTTCTCACATTTCAAGCTAAAGAGTGTATTGAAAAGTAATATGTGTTTAAAATTGAATATGTTTAAATTATTATGATTTTTTTCCTAAAGTCATTGCAAATATTTTTATTTTACTTACGTTTTAAGAAATTCTAATGTTCAGATGGTTGATTAAGTGTAGTGTTTAAGGGCACGAAGAGCAGCTATTCTGTGCCGAAATCAAATGATATTATGTTCTAAAATACGAAATAAAATCATCTATTCAAAACTGAACCTGACACTTTAATTGGATAAAGTAGACAAGTATTTTATTTACGCCGCACTAGAACTGCTCAATGGGCTATTGGCGACGGTCTGGGAAACATCCCTCAGAATGATCCGAAGACATGCCATTATAATTCCGGTCCTCCGCAGAGAGGATCTCATTTGTGAGGCCACTTTCTCGATTTAATCATAGATCTGAAGGGGAAGGAAATTTTCTCCAGATCCCTATATGGCACTGCTCAGTGACTGACCACAGGCCTTTCGATTTTACAGATTTTACGAGCACGCATATCGCATGGACTGGGTATGTAGATTCTCGGTGGGTCTTAGTGGAGTCCAGGATCGAATCCTGGCCACTCTGGACTGAAGTCCGATTCTCTAACTTCTGGGATATCATGGTCCGTCCTTAATTGGCATTTTCTTTATTTACGTCTCACTAGAGCTGCGCAATGGGGTATTGGCGATTGTCTGTGAGGATTTTTGAGGATAACCCAAAGATATGCCATCGCAATTTTGACCCCCTGGCAGAGGGGATGGCTCTGCTGCTTTGGTAGCTCGACGACCTGCACGTGAAGTCGAGCACTTTACTCCAGAGCTGTTTAACGATGACCGATACCGTGCTCCCTGGGTCCCTACGCAGGTTGATCAAAGTGGTCACCCACCCGCTTACTGACAGCAACCAGTGATGCTTGACTTTGGTTATCTACTGGAAACCGTGTCTTTACGATCAGTCCACTGGGACACCCCTTAATTGGATAAGAAAAATAAAAAGTAAAATAAAATGAGAAATCAAATGATCGAATGGTTGATTAACTATAGTGTTTAATGGCACAAGAAGCAGTTATTCTGCTCTGAAATCAAATGATATTACTCTCCAAATAACAAAATAAAGTCAGATTAAAAATTGAGCCTAGCACCTTAATTAGAGAAAAAAAAGAGGAAATTAAATAAAAGTAGAAAAAATTCAAACATACCCGGGAGACGTAGATAAAACATTTTCTTGAAGAAAACACCCCCGCTTTAGAGAATATATATAATACTTTTATAATGTAAATTTTCACTAAGCTTTATTGTATAAAAAATACTACAATTAGATGAAGTCAAAAATTTGTCTACTTTAAAAATGTTCCAATATAATTTCATATTACTCAGTGCATTCGATGCAAACTTTTTAAAAATTAAGTAAGCGAAGACGTTACACCCCACTGTAATGTTATTTAATGAAAGAGCAGTCAATTAAATGAATCAATTCCTCCCAGAGCCCTCGGGGATTCAAATTATTTAGTTCTAGTAGATGTCTGACCTTTTCTCCAAGTTTGTCAGAACTGCCCAACGTTGACCTCTTGGAGGCGTTGTCTGGTTGAGGGTGAGAGAAAAGCAACCGATAAAACTAGAACGATATTTTGGTCAACCACGCAAGTTCATGGTGTATCAATCAGCAGAAATTTAACCGGAATATGATTTGGAAAGAATAAGATTAGGTTGTGTAATCTGTGCATTTCAGGGACATAGATACATGCAATTTATAGATTTTCGAATAATGGATCTACTCTACATAAAATTGATACTGGAATTGTTTTTCGGTTTGGTTTCGGTTTGATTGAGTTAGAGAAAAAAAAATAATTCTACCTGAATTTAGCATCACTGATAAACGTTCTAAGCTCACAATAGATCAAATAAAATTATTGTTTTTGCCAGCCACGAATAAGTGACGAATACTTTCATTAGTAAAATTGAGAAATTCAGAAATTGCTGGGTTTGATGACTGCTGAATCTGGAATAATTACACATGCTAAGCAATTATGTTATTTCGCGTAAGCGTAATTAAAACACAACTTCAGTATATTTTGAAAAAACACCATCTACCTTTGTTTACAAACGACTACTACACAAAAGTGCTGCTATGCAGAGACAACTAAGTTCTTTTATTTAATCTCGTTACTAAGTTAATTACAGGCGTGCAACAACTTATATTTGTAACGTGCGTGTTACAAACTTGAAGAATGAATACATTCACTGATGGCGTTACAATATTTGCCAAATCATCGTAATGAACTTCATGGAGTTTAATTTTGATAACAACAACCAAAAAATTAATGTATTTTAACGATTTATTTAGGAAATGAAATTCATTGTAGGCTTACATATTTGAAAGGACGAAAAATAGTATTAAAATTACGTAATTTTGAAAGAGTTTTGAGAAATAGCGCCAGGAACGAATTTTCAAATATTTATCATCTTTAACTAAATTCACTCTAATTAATTGAAATAATATTTCTGCTAGAGAATTTCTGAATGTTCTTAGAATATTAAATTGAAATGATAAAGCAATGAGTTTTCAAAGAACTGTATTAAAATTTTCTTTACCAGTATTTCAGTTTTAGGAAGAAGCTGGTCAGCTTACTACGTGTCATTTACTAAATTTTTTTTTAAAGTTTTTAAATTTGTGAAGTTGTTTATCGAATATTTTTGATTAAGGCCATTATAAAATTTTTTGTAGCTTTGAAATACGTACACATTTTTATTATGTCTTTAATAAGTAAAAATAAATGTGCACTTGACTATGGGGAAATACGAAAGATGTCATTACGCTTGCACTACTAAATGATCAAATTTCTTGCTTATGGTAACCCGTGCTGAGGCCTTCACTTTTCTAGGAGGTATTTTATTTTATTTTTTATAACCGTCGTTGAAAAGCCGACCCAATTTTGGGTTTACGACTACTAATGTTCGACTCCGTTGCCTTGAAATTTTGAACCAATCCAGAAGACAAGGAAACCTATGGATCAGTACCCCCAGAGGTTTTGATTTGTTATGGGAACATGAAGAACTTTGAGACTCGGCTGATTTAACGTGCATCAGTCATCATTTACTACACGGGGAGTCTTCGGCCGGCGAGGATCGAACCCACGATCTTTTGGACATGGGCCCAGTGCCCTACCAACCAGGCTATCCCGGCCTTCTAGGAGGTATTGATTATAAGCTCTTCAAGATTCATTTGTAGTCGTAAACCCAAAAATTGGGTCGACTGTTCAACGGCGGTCATAAAATAAAATAAAAAAAGCTCTTCAAGATTATGTAAATTAAAAACTTTAAATAAGCCGGTGTCTGAGAATATAATCACAGATCGTAGTACAACGCTGAATTATAACATCGATGAAATATCATCAGAATTAGCAACAAACCTCATAAGGTGTTAAATTGAACCACATTCCCATCCAAGTTCAACCATAGGGCTGTGTGATCAAGTTTAAGAAAGATTAAGTTACAAGAAAGGTTCAATTTTGGTATCATACAGAGGTTTTAGTAAACTTGAACAATATTCCACAAACTTGACCAATTCAATGAGATTTAAAAATTCTAAAAGTGTTTTTAAAAGCGACAACCAAAGTTTTTCTTACCATAAGATATTTTCAGTTTGTCCTTGAAAATAAATATTAGAATTCTACTGAGGAATCAAGAATATAATTTCTTTTGGGGAAAACATTTTAATGTCCCAGACTGAGAAGTGAATTCAAGAATACTTATGAGTAAAGTTATTCTCTAAGGGCAAAAGTTACTCTCTGTTTTACCATTTCAGCCCAGAAATTCCGTGATATTGCACTCAATTAGCTTTAAACAAGTAATCGGTTTAGCATTAAGCGAAACATTGATTTATTCAAAATAAAGTTAAAAAAAGCCATATTGGAACTTTATGTTAAAGGTGTTGCGCAGTTAGTTTCGAATGTTTAATCAACGCTAGATAAAAGAAATGTGATTTTGGTATGGTTGTTTTAAGTTTGAAATTTGAAATTCGAAACACTTTCATGTGATTTCGAAATTTTTACGGTTTTTCTTGTTAAGAGGAAATGTTTGAAGTGTACCTTATAAGGAATTTTAATGAATATTTTGGAAAATATGCCTTTATTTTTAAAAAAAAGAAAGCTTCACTGAAATTACAATTGCCTAAACTAACGTATTTATAATTTCCAAAAGTTACTGCATTTGTTCAGGGAAACGTAATAACATTTGTAAAAACAAAAACATTTGATCATGATAAGCATTAAATAGGCATACAATTGAACAAACATACAAAGCGCCTCAAAAATGTTGTGATAAATATTTTGGGGGGGTAGGGTTCTCTATAAGGGTTAAATATTGCATAGCAATTATGACCAGAAATGTTTGAAAAAAGCTGTTGCAGTGATAGGAAATCTAAAACGACAAGAGAATGAAAAACTTTTGTTGACGTCATGGTACAATTGGCGTGTTATATAAATAATGTTATGACAAATGGATGGAGTTTTAAATGTTATGACAAATGGATGGAGCTGCTAATCTATTTAAAATACAAAAACTTTAACTTTTTCATTTTGATAAATAAAGCTCTCAATGTTGGGTGATTCAGCAATTTCACCATTTATGATAATTATTTCGTCACGAAATCTCGTGAATTTTGACGAAACTGTTTCATTACACGTGCGTCATCTCTGTACATTCTCTAAATTTACATTATTCACGTTTCCCCCCCCCTGTTAGGGAATTGATACTGGCCTCTACAGTAACATTCAACTTTTGCAGATTTCTATAGTAACATTCATAATGTACAGGTCTCTACTATAGCACTGAACTATAACTATAACACTGAATTTTTTTACAGTGAATTTTACGCTAAAAGCAGTCTAGACTGATATCAATTAAAAGCCATGGTAGCTTTCTTTTCTATGACGTCACTACAGATTCTCCATTTTTTTTATGTCCCGCAGTGGACTGATCGTTAAGACACGGTTCCCAGCAGATCACCGAAGTCAAGCATCACTGACTGCGGTCAGTGTGCGGGTGGGTGACCACTTGGATCAGTCTGCGTAGGGACCGAGGGTGTGCGGTATTGTTCCTCGTTAAACTGTGCTACCGTAAAGTGCTCGACTTCGCGTGCAGGTCGTTGGGCTACCGAAGCGGGGATGTCATCCCCTCTGCAGAGGATCAAAATTGTGATGGCATGTCTTCGGATCATCCTCAGGGATGTTTCCCAGATCGTCGCCCATAGCCCATTGTGCAGCTCTAGTGCGACGTAAATGAACTATAACAACAACAACAACCATTTTTTTATTATCTGATTTTAAAACTGTAACTGTACAGGCAATTGTGCCCTTGCTGGTTAATCAAGTTTTCAGTACTCCTTTTTTTATTGTCGTTTTTAATAAATTGATTAAAATGATATGTTGCATTAAGTTTAATTCTTTTGATGAAATTTGTATTCTTAAACAAGTAAAATTAGTAATTTCCCCTATTTGACGAAATGTTCATTCGGAGCATTTTCCATGAAACGGTTTTGTGAAAAACCAAGAAATTTCATAAAATTTGAGGATCCGTTTCGGGTATTACTAAAATATTTTATCATACATTCCACTAGCCATATTTCAAAAGGAAAAAATTTAATTTGTGCGTTTTCGTTTTGATTATAATTGCTGTCTCGGATCTATTATTTCGCTGTTAGACTAATTTAATGCCTTTTTTGAATATCGTCTCACGCGACGCGAAATAAGCAAATTAGGTTGCTAAAGTATTATTCGAAAGAAAACTTTCCTCCATACGTAACACATGTCAACTCTCTTTATATAATTGCTTTTTTGTTTCAGTTGAATAACTGTATCATTAAAAGATTTCCGCTATCCAACACTTGCACGTTAAACTACGCATGACTACTTCAATTTATGAGTCAAGTAAATATTAACTTTATTTAAATGCATTTTAATTATTCTTTGATGGTATTGAATATTTATTAGTTTTTAAGCCCTTTAATGCCTGTTGCTTCTTTCAGCGAATGACACTAAAGAGGAATTACAAAGATCATATTTTACACATGAATTTTATATAATTTTTACTAAAATATTAATTTTATAAATGTCAGCATGTATCAAGCTTTTGGCTTAAATTACAGCCTTTTTTTTTAAATTTTCAATTCTGATTTAAAAGTAGTTTTTAAAGCTTTAGTTTAATAATAAATTTTATTAATTTATTTATATTAAATAATATATTCGTAAATATAACTGAAGGAATCTTTGTCCTTTATTTTAAAACAGTTTCAGATCTTGAAAATGTTTCGAAATTTCTCTTAAAATGGGGAATTTCGAATGATACTAATGAGGAATTACAAGGACTATATTTTACACATGAATTTCATATAATTTTTACTAAAATATTAATTTTGTTTAAATTTTATAAAAGTCAGCATGTATTTTAGCTGAAATTACAGACTTTTTTTAAATTTTCAATTCAGATTTAAAAGTAGTTTTTAAATCTCTAGTTTAATAAGAAATTTTATTAATTTACTTATATTAAATAATATATTCGTAAATATAACTAAAAGAATCTTTGTCTTTCATTTCAAAACAGTTTTAGATCTTGAGAATGTTTCGAAATTTCGCTTAAAATGGGGAATTTCGTCATACTGACTGAAATAAATAAGACATATATTATTGTCTTTTATTTATAGCTTAAAATGTTTTTTTCTTGAATATCATTTATGTAAGTAAAAATTTTATAGCGTTTTTCTCTAGACATTTTCATGTTGGAATCCAAAGTTGGAGGGAAAAGACCTTAACCCTTTCGCGCCGACTGTCACAAATACGTGGCAGCATAAAACCGTATCAACCAGGGTAAAAAGATAAAACTGGTAATCAAAGTAATTCTCTAGCAGTTTATTTGTGGGCGGAGTTATAATTGTTTGATTTATTTAATTCACCATTACTTTGTTCAAAATAAAACTATTTAGTTATACTTTGATTTAACATTGATTATATATATGATTAAACTAACGATAATTAAAGTAAAAGCAAAGTAATTCTGTCAAATTAGAAACGACTACATTTAAGTTACCGTTTTTTATTTAATTACGTCCTGATCCTGATTTTGTACGAATGCTTTTCTGAATCCCCCGTCCCCAAGGGGTTAAATAAAGTGATGAGTCTTATAAATTAATATATAGAGTGATTATGAAATAGTATTTAATATTCTGGAAAGCATGCTGCTTAAAAAAGCTTAAAAAATAAAATAAAATTTTGCAAATAAAAAATATGCTCGTGTTTAATTTTTGTCTAACATTGCCAAAAAAATGTGCTGGTGTAACTCCATTTTATTTTTTAATTTGGGAATCAAGTCTCAATTAGGAAAAGGTAGGTGCCATTTAAAATTTTTGAAATCTTTTCCCTTTAACCGTAACTGTAAGTTCTGGATTTAAACTACAATTCTGAGAACAATCTTTATAATGTTTGTCGGGAAAGTTAAAATGGCATGCATACTAGAGTGTCATTCATTAATAAAGTTATTCTACAATCACCTTTAATTTAAATTATCATTTCTAACAATACTATTATTTTGAATTATTTTAAACTCGAATTATTGAAACTGTACGATTACTTTCAATTAATTAATTTGAAAGTAATGGCATTTAAATGCAGCGGTTCTCAACTTTCTTCGGCTACGGAACCCTAAATGAAAGAGGTGAAATATTTTTGGCCAAATCCCAGCATTATAAAGAAAGATTATTAGCAGCTATAAATAAACTAGCTATAAGTAAACTATCTAAAAATGTACTAGTTCTTTCGAAAATACTTAATGTAAAGAATGAAATACTTTGACTTATGAATTTTTTTCTTGTTATTTGCATATGCAAAAAATGAATAAAGCAAGCTGAATTTTGTTTTTTAAAGAAAAACTCTTAAAATCGTTGATAATAGTTATCAGACAAACGTAAGCCTTTTGTACTTTATTTCGAAATTACACAAACATCGTTTTGAAATGAGAAGTTTGGCGAGAAACGCGATAGAACTTTTTTATAAATGCATATTTTTTTCATGATTTACTCAATAAATTTTTATAGAAATTTTTTTAAAATTTTAAATTTTTTTTTTAGAAATTCGCTTTACATAAATAATTCTACTTAAACAACCAAAATATTAAATAAATTAAGGATTATTGATTGAATATAAATATAAATATTAGGGTTTAAAAAATTCTAACTTTCGAAACCCCATAACCTTTCCACGGAACCCTGGGGTTCCGCAAAACAACTTTAGGGAACCACTTTTTCAATATATTTACAAAAGTTTTAAATAATACATGTACAAAATAATATGGTTTAAGTGGCCAGGAGATGAGTTAGAGGTTAAATTTAAAAGCAAACGCTTAATTTCTTAATCTACATAAAATAAAATATAAAACGAAGTAACTGTTTTTTAAAGTTGGCTTGCGAGAAAATATTTGGGAAATGGTTGAAATAGGTATGAGTACAGCCTAATTTGTAGTGCTTTTTTCTTTTAAAGTAACAAAAGTGCAAAAAAAAAGAGAAAAGAAAGAAGAAACAGTGCAATTATGAGTTAAGTAAATAGGAATTCCTCTGCATTTGCATTTCTGTGACATTTCCAAATTTTTTGATTAGAAGCAAGAGTGAGAAGATAATATAAAAATGGCTCAAGTTAACATACAGCTGCATTTAGAATGTTTTGCCAGAAAAAACTTTTTTTTACTATAAAAGGTGAAGCAAAATATCACAGAAAACCACTGAAGTAAAATACAAGTGAATGAATGAAGTAAAGAGGACTATAGCTGTCTTTGAAATATTTTGCCACTTATAAATTCTTTAACAGAAGGAAACAGTAGTGGAAATAACTAAAACAGAAATGAAAATACTTATAAGCAAGAATGTAGAAAATGTTAAGTTTTCATTAATCCCATGATATACTTGACATAAACAACAATACTTCCAAAACAAAACTAAAATTTCACTAACCACAAGTTTTGCAATGAAAATATTTTATTGCCCATTTAAACAAACAATCCAAAAACTGGAAATTCATTTTTATTCCTTAGTTCAATCGAGACGTTAAAAATATCCGAGAAATAATGGTTGGCGATGATGCAAGAAATTATATGGTTCAAATCTCATCATCACGATGATAATATACATTTTACTTTCTATCAGAAATTTAAAGATCGCGAAAATGAAAAAAAAAGAAAATGAAACTCTTTCTGGATCTTTATATGAGTCAGGTCTGGAACTTACGCAATTCAAATATGAAAGTAAATAACCAGATTTTGATTTGTGAGTTGTTCTATTTCTTTGTTTGGCCCCGAAAATGAATTCAATCTATCATCTTCATAAATGAGAAAACAAAAGGTCAAGGATATAAACATTTCAACTCGTAATACTTAACCTGGAAACTATTTTCTCTGCCCACACGGTCAACTATCTGAATATGGAGAATGCATAAGACGTTATTAGAATAATTCCATAATTTATTCAAGAAAATAAATATTATTCGGTGACGTGAAAATTCTTAATTGGTTTATTAACAAATTATAATTTTATTTTTGTAAAAAGCTTGAGACTATAAGAAGCCAAATTACGTATAGCTTTTAAATGTATGGTGCATCGTGATCAAAAGTGATTAAGTCAAATTCTATTAAGTGAATATGATCAACTAGACTTAGATCTTTTATAAATAGCTGTCAAGATTTTCATATAATAAATTTTATAATTTTTTGACCATGTTGATCAATTATAATTAGCTGTGTATATTGATTTGAGATTTAATTTCAAAAAAGTAACTGACGTTTAAAAGTTTTGAGCACTTAATCTTTTTTTTTTGAATGCCAAGTCAATATTAGATTAAATCAGGTCAGAAGACTTATTATACATTATTTAACTTGACTATACCCACGATGTATACCCATTTGATAAGGTGAAAAGGAATAAATTGAATATAGTTTAAAATATTTTTTTTATCGATACCTTTAAAGTTTTAAATTTTTTTAATATTAAGTATTGGTTGAAGCACTCCTTTAAATATGTATATAAAAATTGGGCATGCAGCTTCATCAGATAGAGTTAAAGACACTCAAGACTGGTCCAAAATCCATTTTTGAAACTTATTTTAACGGCACAAGAACTGCCACCTTATTCCCCAGATTTGAATTTAACGAATTTTCCATTTGCTCAATCGATGACAAGGTATTTTGATAAACCTCATAAGATTTTATCATTTCTAATAAATCCTTGCGCTAGAAATAGGACAAAATATCAGTGGATGAATTACGGCTCCTATAGCAAGAAATTTAGTGACGCGTTTGCAACTGAACTTTAACGCCAAAGTTGTTTAATGTTATTATTTAATTTTGTTGATTACAATTCAATTTTATTTCGCATTATTTACTAAAGTTTTTTTAATTTCGTTAGAGGTAGCAATATTTTTAATTTTAGTTTGAAAGTTTAGCTTTGATATTTCACTGAGCAATGAAATTATAGAGTGCATACCTCCAATTATTTCTTGTCACATTCTTTCAACAATGACTAAACTAATTTTATTACACATTGTGTAGTCTTATTTAATTATGATCACTATCCATACAATTCAGTTACTGGCAAAAAATGAAACTCATTATTAATGTTTATGAAAGAAAAATTATTTCATTGTTTTAAATTCAAAATTTCTTCACAATACAAAAACTTAAGCTGTAAGGTATACACAGGCAAGTTGTTCGATTTGAATACCAGGATGATAAGTAGTTCAGTTTCAAAACTGAATTTTAAAATCCTTGCAATTTTTTTAAAATCAAAATGCATTTTATTTTGGAATTTTTTTAAAAATTAAATGCAAATTTTCTCAGTTGAATTTAAATTTCTAAGAAAAGGAATATAGGAAAAGAATTTAGAAATTAAAATATATGCTCATATATTTTTAAATTTAATGTGTCCTCTAAGTTTAAAAATTCATTTAGAATAAACATTATTCTAAAATATGAATAGTTCAGATATAAATATTTATGAAATTATTATTTTTATAAATAAAAATTACGTGTAATTTACCTCTAATTTTTTTTAACATTTGCATACTCGAGATTTTGAATGGCAAAAAACAGGTTTTAGTTAAAAATATGTTAATTGTAGCAGAGAAAAAAACTGAAAGTAAAAAGTAAAGTAATAGTTTTAAATAATAGTTTTTTTAGTTTTTAAAGTAATAGTTTTTTAGGCCAACAGAAAAAAAAACTGAAAGTAATAGTTTTTTTTTATGAGCATAGCAAAAAAGCTTACTATGAACCTCTATACGTTCCATATTATTATGCATGTTGCGCAAAAATTAAAAAAAAAAAACAAAAAAAAAAAAACGTACGCTGTCAAAATATTTTTATTATGCAATAATTATATTCAATTAAATAAAATTTAAATGGCGAAGTTTACTATCAATTTTTTATATTTAATGAATCTCTAAAACATAACATTAAATTGAATTAAAACTAGAATAAAAAATAAAAAAAGAAATGAATCAGAAATAAAAAAGAGAAAAATAAGTAGTTAATGTATTAGAAATAAATAATGTTATATAGTATTGCGAATTATTATACTTTCAATTTCAATGAGAGTTAAAAAAGATTTGAACTCGAGAGGTCATGAGAGAAAGCTAAAAAAGGACAAGGACTAGTGAACAAGCCTGGGTATTTCCCGTTTATCCTCAAGGCATCGACGATATGACCGACATTCAATTATGTATTAATACTACAGACGGCGGGGTCACGGTAAGCCCTACAGCTTTTTAGCCCGCGTCATTTCGATTACTTATAATAAAATGCATTATTAGTTTTTTTTAAAAATTTTTCATAAATTAAATCCGCCCTTAATGTATATTTTATTAATACATAATTGGTAATGAATTCCGTCATAATATGTAAGGATAATCTTTGAGAACACTGTTAAAATTTTCATTCTAAAATTATGGTAAAATAACTGGCAGCTGTCTGTCCATCCGATTAACCGTAAAGTTTACGGTAAAGAACATTTTTTTCCTTTATGGTTTTGATACCATTTACCAAAAGTATGGTTATAAAACCATGAATACAAAACTGAACGGTTTTTTAACCATTTACAACTAGCGTTTTCAAAAACAGAAAAAAAATAGAATTATTTAACTAGACATACTAGCTCGGCTTTTAGCAAGGTAAGGAGAGTGCCGGACACTATAAATTCTTTATGTTTTAAAGGGAATGGAGGAAATATTGTGGTGTCAACACTAGGACTCGAACTCCAGTTCAGCCACTCATGAGATTGACAGATAAGCCAGCTCGGTTATGATATGTACACAGTAGCTTTATTAGGTGGTTCTAGTAGGCGCGATAAGATTCTGGTTGTTTAACCGTATTAGGTGAAAGCAGTTAATAAAGAGTTTTTCTCAAACTCAAAAGTTTGAATACCATTTTATTTATGGTTATTTGACTGTTTTGATTAAATATGGTAAAATAACCATTCAATAAATTGTTATTTAACTATTTTTTCCAAGAAATTTCTAACAGTGAAGAGTATGTAGTTGTGGTTGCATGAATAATTCTTATTTTAACCTTGTGATTCAAAACGTACAAAAAAGGTGTCTTTGAGGTTGAGATGTATAAAAAAGTACACCTAAGGTAGTAGAAAATGAGGTTATGTTTTACACCAAAAGAACCTTCGTCAATAAACACCTTCGTCAATAAACGTCAATTTCAACTTCATTTACACCTCATAAAATCAACCTCATAAATAACTCAGCAATACTTTTAGTTGAAACCGAGCGAAATTATTCACGCTTCAAATATATTTATTGGTATTGTTTCCAGATAGGAACTTTTTAAAAGCTTCCCAAATTCATGATTATAAACTAATTTATAATTATAAAACTGTTTAGTTTTTTCTTTTAAATTTCCCGTGTAGTAACACGATAAATGCACGATATACGGCAACAGCACAATTTATAGAAAGGTCTAATTTAAAAACCTTTGAGCAACAGCACGTTGTGAGATGGGAGACTCATGGAGGTTAAAACTTCAGAATTTCAAGTCCCGATTGTGACACCAGAATTCTGCACAATGTCGCTTTTAATTTTCAAACAGGCTGGTACTCATCAATCTGAGGCTGGTTTGTCTTCAAGTCGTTTCTGTGGATCGAACCCCAATACTTCACAATTTCAACTCGGTTCCTTTAACCACTGAACCTGAGGGGATTTAATTATAGACTATGTCAACCTTTAATGTGGCGTAACTACCACTATAAATATTAAATACCAATTCACTAGTATATAAGACATGTTAACTTGATTCTATCACGAGGTACCTTTTAATAGATGAAGGTTGAAACCAAAAGGTACCTCTAGATAGAATCGAGTTAACATGCGTTATATACTAGTGATTTGGTATTTAATATTTGTAGTGGTAGTTATGCTACAAGCCATTGTGGCTCAGAAACACTTTATTTCTTGCGCGACTTTTCATGGTTCTTTTTTTTTCAAAAACGATAATCCTACTTTTTTTTTAAAACTATACACTGGTATTTTTTTATTATTGATAAAACAAAACTATAAATGTTCTTGCACTTTTGATAAGACAGGAATTCCATTTTTTTGTCAAAAATATGTCTTTACAAATACTTCCTTTTCTCACAATCATTACGACTTATACACTTGTCACAAGAAAAAAGGACAGAATCAGACTCTTTCCTTAGGTACCAAAGGAGAAAACCACCAAGATCTTGAAATGCTTTTTTTCAGTTTCCTCAAACGAGCCAACCGAAGCGAAATGCATAAACAAAAAGACAACAGGCAACTCAGAAGAAAGTTCAATGATCCGACAGACGATATTGCTTCTGACAAGAAATTGCTGATCTGACCACAAAAACAACCGTTATGCTTTTTCTGTCAGATGCATCGAAGTGGCAAACGTGTTCTAAATAAACCCCATTCCCTATAGAAAATGGGTTTATTAGAGTGAATTATAAATACCTATTTTCTAGTATCTTTCTGTATTGTTGATAGATTGAAAAGATGTCTTTAAAAAGCAACTATTAATGGAAAAAAATATGTTTGAAGCTGTATGAGATAAACAATTAGAATTTCAAGCTCTAATTATATGAGATGGGTGATGAAAGGTTTTGAATAATAAAGGAGTTAAATAAATTTTTTGTTTCTTCCTTTAAATTTCCCATTTATTTTTTTCGCCTCCTGTCTTAATTGAATGGAAGTTATAGTTGTTTGAAGTTATAAGTCTTACGTTGAAATCAAGAAATTTAAAGTTAACTGCAACATTCTGAGCAACAAAGAAGCTTGGGTATTAAACGATATGTGTGTATATTGTCGACAAACCATGCCTAATTAAACGATAATAAAAGTTTTTTTGCAATTGCTAAAATTACTAATAGCGCAGCTTTAGTTATTTCCTTGAATGAAATGAAAAGTAATTTTAACAACTGAAAAATGCTATTGAAATGGCTTGGCCAATTTCAATAGCATTTTTCAGTTGTTAAAATTACTGGAAGATTTAACGTGTTGGTTGCAACAACATGTTAAATTTTCCATTCTTTTTCACACTGAGAAAAAATATGTCAAATTACCAGAATGTGGTAAAATTTACCGCATTTCTGGGTCTATGGGAACACCAAAAAGCTCATAATTTTTACCCAAGCGCTATGGTAAGATTTTTGTAAAATCAACAATGAAATATGGCTTATCATAGGTGATACATTTTGGTAAATGTGGTAAAATTTGGTAATTTTATCATGATACGTTAGAGCAGTGGTTCTTAACCTTTTTTAGCCGCGACCCAAATTTGAGAAATATGTTCATGTCGCGACCCAAAAAAAAGTCAAAATTAGGCTGAGTAAGCCACAATAACTTCGTCCAGGAGTTTTGTTATTTGGTGTCTTACTAACTTTTTTGGTTCGACTCAGCGCGACCCAAGAAATATGCTTCGCGACCCAATTTTGGGTCGCGACCCATAGGTTAAGAACCGCTGCGTTAGAGCATAGCTGAAAAACAGCTTTAAGGTTAAATTTATTTTTCAGGTTTGTATTTGTTACTTAAGGTGTAGTCCTAAGAAGTACAATTTTGAAAACTAGAATTTCTGATGAACTGTTTATATTACTAAAGGAGAATTACTAAATGAATGGTTTCAATAACAGGTATTTAGGTTTTATTAACTAGAACTCTGTTTTTTATTGTTATTTTTTTACTAGAAATACTATTACCATACAGTACGATAACTTTAGAATTTTTTTTTCTACGTACACGTATTTCAGTTGATTAAACAAATTGGTACTCAAATATTTTATGAAAAAAAATTCCACTTGCACTAAACAAATAAAATTTGAATATTTTCGTTTACTTTCATTTTTTTTAATGCTTCACCAAATTACATTTTATTGAAAGTACAAATCATTTAGAATAGTACAAAAGGATTTTTTTTACTAAATATTTTTTACATTTAACATTTATTTCTCCTTTAACACAATTTAATTTAACTTTTCTATCCTTGTATTTTTACTGTTTTCATCAAACATAACATTAATTTCATTAAATTTTACTCAACACAAAATGCAGATTTTAAAAATAATTATGTATATTTAATTATTTTAAGTATCTTTTTTGCCAATGCTCTTTTTTTACTGAGAATTCACTTACTTACTCTTTATTTAAGGTTTAAGAATCGGATAAAAATTTGGTAGCGTGCTGTAAGAACGCATATGTCGATGCTATCAGTGAAATGTAAGACAACAATCTAAACTTTCCCTGTAGGCGATTAAGGTGTGAATAGTCTCTTAACACCCATGTTACGATTAGAAACAACCTGTTTTTCTTTATTGTATGCATTGAAGAGAAACATTTCATAAAAAACGTAAAAAAAGAAAAAAAAAAACACTGTGAGTTCCAGTTGCAAGCTTCCAGACAAGTAAAAATAATGATCAATAATCATAATCTCGATGTAAATCTATAAAAAGATATTTTGATTTTCTAAATGTATCACTCGCTTCAAAACAAAGTGTGATATTTCCTCTTTTAACAAAAAATCACTCTTACTGGGTATATGAAATGAAAAACAGCTTTTTATAGACTGTGAAAAGTGTTGTTTTGGAATTATCACCCATTAAATCGTCCGTTTTCATAAAGATGAAAATTATTTTTCCATACCATAAGATGTTTTTGATGTTTTTTTCCTAATGTTTTGTATCTAATTTTCAGATTTATTTCAGTTACAAGCTATTATTAAATTTAGTTACCTTCCTTAACAGTTAAATGTATATCGTACGCTACCGACAGACAGTTCGTAAATGTGTTTTTTTTTATACAACGTTCATTCCCAAAGTGTCAAAAATTTATTTTTAAGCATAAAAATACATTTTAATTCAGACGAAATAAATTTAAAACCCTCGTCAAATATAAATGAAACTGTAAAATATGTTTGATACAATTGTTTTAAAAATCGTAATTTATATTATTTCTAATTTTTTCTTCGAAATTTCAGTTAAGTTTTAGTGAAACATTTTAAGCCTTTCTTTTGAGCCGAAAATTCTTCTTCGTACTCTCAAATACATTTAGAAACTTTAGTTTACTAAGCAAGTTAGCAAAGTTACGGCAATTTACAATTCCAAACTCTTCGTTCGTTAAAAAAACAAGGACTTTGAAACTTTCATAATTTTGAAAATTTATGTCACAAGCAAAAGTATTTCTAAAGGGCTATACAATTGTCTTGGTACAGGATTTCATGGCTTAAAAAGAATAGTTTAAAATTAATTCCTATGCTGTTAATACAGAAAAGGAAAACTATTAATGTTCATATTTGATTCAAACCAAAGCATTTAATAATATTTTTTGACTTTCTCCTTGTTGGGCATTTGCAACTAGATGATGATTGGGTCTAATCACGTGGTTGTGCATGGCGTGTTTAAAGTTACATATTTTATGTGGGTTATCGCGATTGATAAATTTCTGGATCAGATTTAATTGGAAGTGACGTTACGTATGTTTACGTCGAACTTGATTGGATCACCCACGCGTGCAACCGTATTGAGCTCGCTTGTTAACCAGAGTATTCGTCTTTTAGTTCATTGTCACCATTTTAAAAATGAGCGTCACATTAAAATCCCTTTAGTTTAGGGTATATCAAGTAGCAGTGCACATAAATTACATTGTCAACAGGAAGTTTTTCTACAAATATTGTTTTAAAGCAATTTGAATACATGTTTATAAATATTATTTTTACAATAATGTTGACTTTCCTATTCCTTTATTTTTTATTGGACATCTATTTTTGTGTTAAATTTTATCGATTTTGCTAACTGCAGTAGAAAGGGAATTTCGCACACCTGTTAAACTTTTTGTTAAGCTTGTTATCTGCAGCTTCAGTTATAAAATTTAAATGACGATATCGATGTTAATTTATCACCAAGCATATGTTATCACAATACTGATATTATGTAAATTTTCTAATCTGAGAGAGAGGTAATATTAAGATAATATTAAGGTAATATTCTCTCAGCAGAATGATTACAATGCTTGATGATCACAAATCAATGTATTTAAAAGTTTATAAACTGTTTCCCTATTCTAAATTTCTTGACCTTGATTCATATTTCAGAATAAGTGCTTACTCCAATCAATTGACAGACTCAGATCGGTATTGAGTACTTCTCAGATCAATAAATTTAGCTAACTGATAATAGAAGGAATATTTTCTCACATGACTTTCATTTTAGGCCGCAAAAATGGCTAATTGGTATTACATTTCCTAATAGGTAGATTAAATTCAGTGTCTCAGCATACACATTATAAGTCATTCCATAATTAGATACTTTCATACATTTCTGAATCCAAGGTAATATTTACTAATTAGAATGATTGCAATGTTTGATGATCATAAATCTATTTAAATGTTTATAAACTGAATCCCATTTCTTGTGTTCTTGGGCTTGATTCATGTTCCCGAACAGGGTTTTTCTCGGATTTATAAATTTAGCTAACTAATAATGAAAGGTTTATTTTCCCCCATAACTTAGGTTATTTTAGGCCGCAAAAATTTTAATTGGTATAACATTTCTTTATAGGTAGAAAAGCAAATCACCAAAACTTATATCTCAAAAATATTTCCAAATGTAATCAAAATTATTTCAGATTCTATTTTGTAAAAAATTATTTGTTCAAAAACTTATTATTCTATTAAATAGAAAAGACTAGAAGAATTACAATTCATACTTTACTTGAATCATAAGTGTTTATTGTCATTTTTTGGGAGCTCTAAAATAGCATCCTAAACTTACAGGAATTATTCCGACATACATTTTTAATACATTATTTTTAAGCATTCTTTTCTTTTAAACTTGGAACTGTGTGTCAAGCACGTATCAAGTATTTTGCTTCTAATGTATCCCTTACTGTTTACAGATCTTTTTTGTCTGCCCGCGTAATTTGTGGTGCTTCTTGTCGAGTGTGGCTCGAGGCCTTGTGCCTAAGGCTCTGCATTGCTTGGCGGTCATGATGGGGGGGGGGGCTTCTCGCGACGAGAGATCTCGCGAATAGACCTGGGTCACCGTAATAGATACCTTATAATGTTCCCCTTTTTAATTTCAAGAAAATGAATTAAAAGTAGTTTTTCTAATATTCGTAAAATGATGAGCGCTACGTTTGTAAATAATTAATGACTTGTATTGAGTAAATACAGTTCTAAAAGAACTGTTTTTGTTTTAAGCGTACATAGTTTTAGATTTTGATAGTTTCTTGACATTTTAATTGTATGACTCAAAAGTTTTTACATTTTAATTGCATGACTAGGAATTTTTTACTATATTCAAGAGTTTTTAAGGCATTTTTATTAATATACAAAATAGCATTCTGTTTGGTTTATGTAGGGCCTCTTAATTTAATAATAAATCAAAACTATTGAGTTTCAAAAATATTTTACATTCAGTTTATCCAATTCAGTTTCCACGTTTTGAATAGATGTTGGATAGTTCCTGATAGCAAAATTACGGCTTTCATAAAAATTATAAATTTGTTAAATCTGTCATTGGAATTCTTAATGTTAATTTACCTTCTTCTAAAGTAATATAGATATATTTTCCAAGATACATTCCTTAATCAATTATGAGTACTAGCTAATTGACACGTTTTAAACTAAAATATGCAAGTTCACAATTTATAAATATTGTTACTTAGTATATATAGTCGAAATATTTCCAGTTAATATTGCGTTTACTCTATACGAGCCAAAAATACTTTTTCACTAAACTTGAGCAAAAAACTTGAATAAGTATTATTTATTTGGAAATTGTTTACTTGAAAAATGTTTGTGCTTAAAATAAAACAAAAACAAGAATAAAAAGGAAAAGCTTTGTTTACGTAGAATGACGAAATTGAAACTTCATTCTTAGAAATAGTATTCAATTCTTTGTCAAAAATGTCCTAACAAAATTATGTGATGAATAGCATCCTCTCTACTTTGAATAAAGAAAATAAGTAATAGTATTATTTTAAATAAAACATCAGTTTGCTTGATTAATATTTAAAACATCAATTTGTCATAAAAATTTCTTTGTAAATCTTACGTAACAGTGATAAGAAAAACAAGTGGAATCAGTTACTATATTTATTTACGAAGAAGATTTTTAATTGCAGATTTTAAATATTTCGAAACTATAAAAATGAGGAATTAAGCAAGATTTAAAAAATGCAAAAATCAATGAAATTAAAGAAAAGGTAAAAACGATCTGATAAAAGATTTCATTGAATGTTCTATGGATTTATGTTTAAGAGGTTTTTCAATAAATATGTGAGTTCGTGTTACCTAATAAAAATTAAGACACTCGTGTTACAAAATAAAATAATAAAAATTAAGTTAATGTGACAAAATATTAATAAAAATTAAGTTATATAAATTTTTTAATAATTAATAATAACAAAACATTTATGCTAATTATTTTATTTAAAAAATAACAGGAATTATTCAAATTGGTAATTTTTCTTCTTTTTATTTCTCAAAAGACATCCTATCATTTGTTCCAAATCTTTTGACTAGAAAATTTTTTTCAATATAAGTTCTGTTTTTTTTCTCCAAATATTTTTAATAAATTCATAAATTATAAAATAAATTATTAAATAATTATATAAAAATAATTATATAAATATAAATTATGTAATAAATTATTTGAAATTATTTAATAAATTCATAAATTATATTTAATAAATTAACTTAATTTATCTTTTAAAAAATGAAAAGTCATTTTATTAAAATGTTTTTTTTTTTAATTGCGTCAAAAGCTTATCAATTAAAAACAAATAATTTTACAAAATGCATAGAAAGATGTTATACAAGATATCTATTGTTATAGTTTATTTCAATAAAATTTTTTTTTTTAGAGAAAATTAAGTCAAAAAAGCTATTTTTTTAATTTTCGTTTCAAATTCCATTTTATCAAATAGAGATGAGTTTAAATTCAATAAACATGAAATTTGTTTTTAAGAAAACGCATTTTTTCTATCAAGTAAATACTGTTAAAATGTTTATTTAAAATAGTATTTTTGTTTGCAAACATACTTTCTAGACTTGAGCTAAGTTATAAATACAAATATGTGGTTATGAATATTTTATTTAAAACAATACGCTGAAAATAAATGGAATGCGGAAAGCTCTATTTAATCTAAAGTTCTAAAGAAAGTTCTAAATAAATTTGTATACAGTTTTTTCTCTTGCTTTAATTTTGTCAAGAAATTTTTTTAAATAATATTAATAATAATATAAATTATTGGCACGAAAGGAATTTAGTAGTTTTATTTTTTTAGTTGTTTTAATTGCTTTTTTAATATTTTATCAATCATATGTAAACTCTAACTATATTTTATATTTTATTTAATCAGATAGTAAATAAATTAAAAAAATCCTGAAACTCATATTATGATTAATGAATAAAAAAAATTTACACATTTGTAGGTTAAAAATCCCCTATCTCTCCTTCTCAATCTCTTAGCTGTATACCAACAATACTGCCGCAAATATTTATTTTAAATGAATAAAAAAGTTTATTAAAAAAATTCTAAAAATTGTTAGTTAAAAATAAATGAAAAGGTATTAGTTACTTTATATTTAAAAAAAAATATGAAAATTGAATATAAGTTAAACTTACCACAAGAATGAAAGTCCCTAGAAATTCCGCCAAAGCTTCTCTCATTACATCGCTTTTGAGCTTCATGGTATTCAGTTTATCATTGAGCTTCTTCACTTTTGAGTGAACCGCTACAGCAAGAAAAGGCATAATTCACTATCTCATGTACAAAAAATATCGATGATAAAAATAAAGGAGTTATCTTAGGTTTCTAATCGGAATCGTTTTAAGAGAAAGATGCGCGCACTTCAAGTAGATAGAAGAAAGGAGATTGTATGAGTGAATTCCGAATTTGATCCTTGCTATCTTTTTTCCCCTCTCAGAATCAGATCACTTGGTCAAAATGATGCCCTAACTTTCATAGATGAGATCAGCGCCATCTCGTGTGTTCTTTTTAGATTTATATGTACTTTTAATAACATAATTTAGGTAATTAGCATAGAAATTTACTTTGTGCCGGTTGACCTGGCAGCTTGGAGATAGTTAAACTTTTTGGAAATACTCATTTTTTAATACTATTCTCTCTTAATCTTAAAGTATAAGGAAACTCTACATTCTTTTTGTTTGTGGTGAATATGTTAAAATCAGCATGTGAGATTTGCTTAACACATGAAACATTACTGTGGAATAATTTTATAACCCAAAAAATATTGATATATTAAAACGAAAAATGCTACTTTAAAGTGACCATGAATAACAATGAGTTGCAATGATAATATTAAACAAACAATACTACACTGTAAAAAATTCCAAATCAAATTACCGTAAAAAGTACCGGCACTCAATGTGCTAGTAATTTTTACCGTAAAATCTATTTTTACCAGAATATGTTACTGAACAAAAAATACCTTATTGTTTTCAGTAATAATTACAGTAAAATTACTGAATTCCTCTAATTAAATAAATATTACTGTAAAATTTGGAGAATAATATTTTACGATAAAAATGAATTTTGAGGTATAATATTTCACGGGAAAAATGGATTTTACTGTAAAATGGATTTTATGGAAAATGCTCCTTAATTGCAGGTACTTATACCACTTTGTACCAAAATTTGACCCGGAATTTTTTACAGTATATGAATGACGAATTTTTGAAGTAATTTTTTATATTTAATTTTTAACTCATTTCAATACTATATAGAACACATTAAAAAAGCTTTTTGGGATAGTCTATATGCGTTGTGTTGCATGATTGTGCTCGAAAATATTATTTTAAAGTTAAAAATAGTTGTATGAAAATGAAATTTTCGGAATCGTATTTTAATTTTTAATTAAGCTTTTTTATTTTTTTAAGTAAAATGAAGATCGTTCATTATATACATACGTTTTTTCGTTCACTATATACATGTCTTAGTGCTGTTCAAAAATGGTACTTTAAAGCGAGGAAAAAAATTGCTCAGATTTTAAGCAGTTTTTTTCCTCGCTTTATAGAATCAGCATTTATAGAATAGCTTGCTTAGATTTTGAGCAAGCTATTCTATAAATGCTGAGTTTTTTAATTTATATTATAACCGTTTTTTAATTTATATTGAAAATTTTTAAATAAAAGGAAAATATATAAAAGAAAGTTTTTATTCTACATGCTATTTACCTTATGTTATTTTGAATTATACCTTAAAGGGAGGAAAAGGTTTCAGTTATCAGTAAATGACTCTATAAATGGTGAATTTTCTGAATCAAATTTTTCTTTTTTGACTGAAAGTATGTTAAATAACTAATAAGATTTTACTTTAGATTAACGCAAAACATATTAAATAACTTTTTGAAAGTATCCAAGCCTAGTTGCAATGGATTTCTCATAGAAAATAGTTTGGTATTAAAATTTAACATTAATCGATAGCAAACTTAATAAAAATCTTATACTTAACGAATGTTGGAGTTTTTAATGTTCATATAATTATAAGGTTTATAGAAAAGAAATTTACAAAGATTTGAGATAATCACAGGTATAAATAAGAAAATCAGTTAAAAATTAAATGATTTAAAAGTTTTTAAAATTAAATAGACTGCGCAATGAATTTGAAAATATGACGTCTAGGGAATAGACTGCATGATTACTGTAAAAGCTTTAAACATATCTATAATTAATAAATGAGATTAATGTAATTAATATAACTAATTAATATAATTAATTAATGTAACTAATTAATATAATTAATTAATATAAGGAATTAATATAATTAATTAATAAACTTTTAATATTATATAATTTAAATATTTCATTGTCAAAGTAATTGGAAACAAGTTTGATGTTAGCCCGATTTCAAATTTAAGAGATTTTCCTTTTTCTTAAGGTACTTTAATTTAATTTCTTTTTTTAAAGGTACTTTAATAAAAAAGGAAAGGCAACTTAAATTTCATAATTAAGAGAAATAATGTGATTTTTAAATTTATGTCCACATAAACGTTAGAAAATGCTACTAAAATAATTTGGGGATATTTAAAATTCATAAATGAAAAATGTAAAAAGGAATTTTAATTTACGAATAGAGAACAGAAACAATAGATATTTTTCTTTTATAAAAAAAATACATTTAAGTTATTATATTTTGTAGAAGAAATTGATTAGTTTTATTTCTTAAAAATCAGCCCCAGTCTACCAATCCCAGTCTAATTATTTCAGAATATAAAGATTGTGCAGATTATAATTCAGATTACGAGGATCGTAAGGATTTCAGATTATAAGCAATCCGTGACGAGAAATCTCATCCTACCTTGCTATGGTTGCCTCCTAGTTATGAACTGGCTGTTCGTGCATATTTGAAACAATATTTTTATTCAGATAAATAATTTAAATTTTATGAGAATTTCATGTTTTTAAGTACTTATTGTTTATAATTACATGCAAATAGTTATTCCTGGGCCTATTACTGATAGGGACTAAATCAGTATACAAAATCAGCTCTGAAGAAATGTGAGTTTAAAACAATTGCCAATTTAAAAAAAAAATGTAAATTATAAGACCATAGGACTGAAGTAAAATATTACTACTCAATCAATTTTAAAAGTTACATGTATATTTGTGATCAGTTCATTAGCGCATAGTTATTGAAGTTTTTTAGTTTTATTGAATTACAAAATATTTACCACTGAAAATGGACAGCATGTTTGGTGATTAGTCCCAAATTATGTTGCGCGATTGCTTTTTTTTGCAACTTAAACTCTGAAATACAGCACGATTTGAAAATCACGCAAAAGAGAAACTATTTCAGACTTATATCTATATAGACTTATCTTTATAGACTTATATCTATATAGACTTATATCTATATAGACTTATATAAGATATAAGCCCGAAATTAAGCATAATTGCACAGAGAAAATAAACTTTCTGGTAAAATAACTGCACTGCATGTTAACAACAAAAAATATAGTTCTATATACTATTAAAAAATATAGTTCTGATCATTAAAACCAAACTATACGGTATTTAAATCATTCATTAGGTAATTTTTCCGTTGTCATGGTAACGGCTTACCGGAAGTTCAGGTTTTTAAGTTTATAGCTCGTATTACCACACATTTAGTAAAAAATATAAAACTGAAAAGTAAATTTAATTGAATAAATGGTTCTTATGCCATGATCTATGGTATCACAATAAAAGTACCAAGTTTTACCACATTTAGTAAATATTATTGCATACCATAAAGCCATATTTCATTGTTAATTTTAACAAAATCATCCCCAATCATTACCATTTAACCAAAATCAATACCAAAGTGCTTTGGTAAAAATTACCGAACTGAGTGGTCTCTTAGAGCCAGAAACATGGTAAATTTTACCATTTTCTGGTATTTTTGACCATACTTTTTTTCTCACCGAACTTATATCTGTATTATACCACTCAAAAAATTTATATATCCGGCTAATTGGACATTTAAACATTTCAAATAAAAAAATGAGCTTTCAGAACAAATATGCCACAAGTTTGTAAGATATTTAATTTGTAAGTAAAGTACAGCAGAATGAAAATAATGCCATCAATATACTGACGCAATCAAAATCTGTCCTTCAATTCAATAGTAGCATATTCACATTCAGTTTAGTAATGTTATCAATTATTTCAATATTTTTCCATAAACTTCTCCCTTTTGAGAAAAAAAAAGACTTTAGCTCAACAATAGTATAAAGGTTAGAAAAATACATAATATATGTAGATGTTTTTATTATTATTTGTTTCCGTAATATTTTCACCTGTTTTGGTTAGATAATCACACGAAGTTATTAGTAAATGGTTCATTTTGTATAATCTCCACTGACCCTTAACAGAGGTCTAGTCGTAAGTTGGATGACATCAGTAGAGTCAAGGTGTTTTTTCATAAGAACGGTCAAAAGGATGGCCGGTAAACTTTAGGGTCAATGATTAGGTACGTAATTTGTTCTTCGAAAAAAAACCTCAGAACTAGTTCGATTATGTTAGCATCTTTAAAAAAATTACTAATACATGAAGAAAAAAATCAATTGAAGAGAACCATTCCTTTAATCGTTTGATTGGTTTAAAATTTTATCTGAACTAGGCATTTCTTTTATTGTTTATACGAAAAATATCATAAATTAAAAGATTTGTTAAAGATGAAACAATGTAAAAACAGTTGCATATGAATTTTTTTTTCGTTTCGTTTTTTTCTGCATGCTTGTTAAAATTGTATTTTGGGGTGAAAAATTATATCTTTGAAAATATACTTAGTTTAATCATTTCTATATTAATATATATATATTAATTTTAGCAAAGATAAAGACATAAATATGCCAAACTTATCAAAGAAGAGAATTTATCTCACTTTGCTTTCTTAAAATAAATTCGGTCAAGAAAGCTTTTTTCATTTCCAAACAATATCATGCAGATGACCATCAATTACAACTGACGGATGGTAGCAAACAAATTGAAATTCGTGTGATAGGTCAAACATATCTTTTATTATTCGGCAATATATAACCAAATATTAACAGCGATAACAGAAAGAATAGTAAAAATATAATTTCACTATTGCAAATGTTATTAACTTACTATCAGTTGCAACAGTACAACAAATAAAGTAATCATTATAAAACTATTTTTAAACTGGAATTTTTTGGCAGTTGAATAATCCAACTAAAAGTTTGAACAATAGAAAAAAATCGAATTTTAAAATAACTTCATATTAAAAAATATTATTTCAACAGAGCAATTGTTTTCTCTTTTTCACAACATTGTTTCAAAAACTCATAAATGAGATATTTAATTATAATATGTCATAGTGATGTTTTTAATAGTGTGTAGTTATATGTAATTTATTAGATTTCATTAAATCTAATATAATTAGCTCAGTGATTCTGCGCAAGCTCTATCTTTCATGTTTTTGAAAATTGATTTCCACAGAATTTTTTGCAGTTATTTTCTTTTTTTATTTATTTACATAATTTTAAAAAATTACTAAATATTTTTCTCGTACTTTGAAACAGTCATAATAACAATACTCAAGTAATTTTAACTGAGAGAATATCGTAGTAGAGTGAAATTCCTCCAGGAAAGACCACCTCTAGGTAGCGACCTCTTCTATTTACGACTATTTTTAGGAAGGCACGTAATTTATTTTTATGGACTTTGCGTTGAAAAAAAAACTCTAAAGAGATTATTAAAACCCCTCCAAGTGACCGGGCAAAACTCAGCACCAAATGCGGAAAAAAGTCGCGTAAAGAAGCACGAAAAAATATCAAAACAAAAATATGAACAAAACAAATAAGTAGATTAAAAATGTCTTCAAAATAGAGTGAGGCTCTTATTTAGAGAGCTCTTTTTGACGATACAACCTCATGTTGATGTCAGAGTGCTCTAAAGACGATTCTTTCTACAATTTATTTTTAGAGTTGAAAGTTAAATTGAAAAAAAAAGTTATTTTGGAAAAAACTATGCATCTCAGACATACAAGCCTCCTCTTATCTTTTAAAGTTAACTAATTTTTATGATATAAAATTAATTGCAAACTTAAATTAGAAACATAATTGTTTATTTATTTAAAATAATTCTATCATTCATAATTGGTAAATTTGCTTTCACATATAATTATATCAGTAAGGATCATTTTTATTGAGGCTAAATTTTATTCATCGATTTGGTTTCTTGATGCCAACACAAGTGGTATTTCCTCCCCCAGAAAATGCCATTGACTAAAATTAAAGTCGTTTGCGAAAAATCATGTTGTTGTTGTTGTTAATTTACGTCGCACTAGAGCTGCACAATGGGCTATTGGCGACGGTCATCACAATTTTGATCCTCTGCAGAGGGGATGGCACCCCCGCTTCGGTAGCCCGACGACCTGCACACGAAGTCGAGCACTTCACGGTAGAACAGTTTAACGAGGACCAATACCGCACACCCTCGGTCCCTACGCAGGCTGATCCAAGTGGTCACCCACCCGCACACAGTGATGCTTGACTTCGGTGATCTGCTGGGAACCGTGTCTTAACGATCAGTCCACTGCGGGACGCGAAAAATCATGTACCTTCGATAACATTTTGAAGTCAGTAGAGGTAACCCCCAAGAACGACCAACCTCCATTAATTACCATTTTACTGTGGAGCAGAGAGGGTTCACTCCCGAGAAGTTTCACTGCATATTTAGAGAAAGAGAATTGATACTTTTCAAACATTTTCAAATAAATTTTTTTAAGTAATGATTTAATAATAATAAAAAAGAAACAGAAGAAATATATTAATTTTTTAAAAATTAGTTTCAGGAAGCTCTAGTTGCTTGGTTTTATGCAACAGCGGGTATTATAAATTATTTTTAAACTATTACCAAATTACCGTCTACTTACTACTAATAAGGTAACATAAATTTTTATAAACCTTGCGTATGCAAATTTTGTTTCATACATGTGAACCAGGCAATTATTAGTAAGTCCAATTATTATAATGATACACTGTTAAAATTTTTATTCTAAAATTATGGTAAAATAACTGGCAGCCGCCTGTCCATCCGATTAACCATAAAGTTTACGGTAAAGAATATTTTTTTCCTTTATGGTTTTGAAACCATTTATAAAAAGTACGGTTATAAAACAAGGAATACAAAACTATGCTGTTTTTTAACCATTTACAACTAGCATTTTTCAGAAACGTAAAAATAAAATTAATTATTTAACTAGACAAAGGAGCTCGGCTTTTCGTAAGGTAATGGGCAATGGAAAGTGCCGGACACTGGAAATTCTTCATGCGTTGAAGGGAATGGAGGAAATATTGTGGTGTCAACACTAGGACTCGACCTCCAGTTCTGCCGGTCATGAGATTAGCAGAGAGACCGCTCGGCTTCATTGTAGGTGGTTCTAGTTGGTGCAGTAAAATTATGGTTGTGTAACCGTAATAGGTGAAAGCAGTTATTAAACAGTTTTTCTCAAACTTAACTAACAGTTTGATTACCATTTTATTTATGGTTATTTGACGGTTTTTATTAAATACGGTAAAATAACCATTCAATAAATTGTTATTTAACAATTTTGTCCGAGAAATTTCTAACAGTGTAGTCCAAAACTGATTGCATTAGGAAGATAGAGGAATTTAATTCATGAATATTGTGTTGCAGATTGAATAAGTAAATTCTGAAATTTTGCTACCAAGTACGTTGGTTACATATAAAAGTCCTTTATGCATTTTGTGTAATCAGAATTTTGAGACAAACTTTCATTTGCTAAAAGACAAAGATCATCTAAAAGACAAAGATCATTAAGACAAAGATCATTTGCTAAAATGATTTTCATTGAAAAGAAGCTGAATATAAGCTAAACGCTGAATATTGGTGGGCTTGAGCAACAGTTTCCAAAACTTTTTGCGTCTGAGAACCCTTTAAAATAGAAATTTTTTCTATGGAACCACAATTCTGCGATGTTTATTTTTTAAATTTTAAAATAAATATTCATTATAAATGTCAGCATCTTGATTCAATGTATCTTCATTAAAATTTTCATCTTTATTCCTCAATTTGGACCCATGTGTTTTGCATACCTTGTTTTTTAAGTTTATGAAATATTAACAAAAAAATTTAGTTTTTCGAGTCATTTTATTTTTAACGATTTTAGATCTATGTATCTCACAAATAAATTCTTTTCAGATGAATGAAACGTGAGAAAAATCAAAGATACAGAAACCTAATTACGAAGCACTTTGAATTAAACTTGGAGTAAGCAATATCTTAATTATAAGCAAAACTTATGTTAAATATTGAAAATTGATATTTTAAAGATTTAAGAACAGACTTGAAATTAATGTAAAATCATAATTATAGTGAGGTATGCAATTGCTTCATTTTTGTAAAACCGCTTTGAAATATGACTTTGTGTAGGAAAGATAAAATCGAATATCAATGCTGCCTGCATCTTGCACCTATTTACTTTGTTTACGTAAGAAGAAATTCCTGCTTCATAAAAGTTGTTCTAAATAAACCGAAGCAAAATATTTGCGGCTTTTCTTGCTATTTCAGGATATTTGTCTTTTATTTCTACCCAAAACCACTCAATGGTATGTTTTCAAATTTTATTTTAAAAACTGGAACTATATTTGATAATAATCAAATTCTCGTATTCAAAGGCAGACAACATTTAGGACTTTATCGGAATATTGTAAGGGTTTTTCACGTATTCCACTTTTGAATTGTTTTCAGGAAAACATTCCAATAGTGATTTTTTTTTTCAAATGAAGCAAATGTGCAATAATATTATTGAGCAAATCATTTTCTGTTTCTTTATTTTTCTCCTTTGAAAGTTAAAAAAAGAAGGGAGAAAACATTTGAAATTTAGCTTTTTTGAACTTAAATAGAAAAGTCTAATATGCCCTTGAAAACTTCAATATTGTCATTGGCAGAAAAGATAGTAATATCTTTTACCTATTATGACACTGTAGCAGCGTTTAAATTCAAAAATATGCAAGCTAAAAAGAGTATTGCATTAGCCACCTAATATCACATAAAAAATGTTGTTAGTGGACAAAATGAAACCTAATTCTAATGTTAAGGATGTAAATTTCTTCGCTAATAATATCAAAATTCTAAGATCACTTAAGAAAATAGAAAATAGTCTGAAATTCAACAGTTTAGTTATCTTTTGCGGATTCTTCTAGTTTAATTGGCGCGGTTTCCAACCATTTTCCCCCTCTTTCTATTTAAGTAATAAAAACGGTTTAATTTTTTTTGGGAATAAAACCTACACGTTATTTCTAAACAGAAAAAGTTTTATGTTAGTGAAAATATGAAGAATTCATACATACTAGATATAAAATAAAATAATATAACATAATCGGCAAATCAAAAAATGCTTTGTTTCTACCCAGCTTTTTTTCTGTTTTCAACTTTGTTTTGTATTCCTTTCTGGTTTTTTATTCTTACTTTTATTCAGTTTGTTGTCGCGAAAATGCAAAATAACAAAATTAAAAATTAGAATTTGTTGAAATTTTAAAATGTCAAATAATTTCATGGAACCCTTTGAAGAACTCCGCAGAACCATAATTTGGGAACCTCTGAGCAAGAGAATTGATGTAGTTGGTGCCAGGAACTAATTTTTTAAAAATTTAATGTCATCATTTCAGCTTTGATGCAGTTATATTTTATTATATTGAAGTTTATTGTTTTGTACTTTTGTAATTTTAGTGACATGCTCTAATCTCATTTCTGCTGCATTGGTGTCATCTATGTATAATTAATTGTTTTTGAAATAAGAAAAGTTTTTTTCTGGAAAATTTATATTTCTAAAGCTTAAGATATCTCGAATTACAATAATCCAACAAATTAAAAACAAGTAGTCTTTCGATATTTTAATGCAAAATTTGTCTCTAATAAGCACTTAGGTTTGTAATTCAATGAAGAAAGAACAACCTTATTGCTTTTACGTTAAGGATAAAAAAACTGAAAAAAAAATCTAAATAAATTCCGGCATTATTGACTTCAAATGCATTATGATTTACTTAAAACTTTTCGGCAACTTTTTATTGTTGATGCATTCTCGTTTTAATTACGATTTTTTAGATTGAATTTATTATTATTAATTAATAAAAAGAAAATATGCGATTTTTAATTAACTGTTAGTTTAGTATGTTAACAAGATTTATAAAAAGCTCTGTGTGCAATTGAACTTAAATTTACAATATATAAGATTTCGAAAGTTGAAATCAATCGGATATCTACAGGAGGAAAGGGAGAAATTTCGGAAACTTTTATGAGTCTTACGTTTTCAACTATACACCTGTTTAGTTTACTAGAATTTATATTATTTCTTACCTACACGCTTAAGTAAAATTCAAAGCTTGGATAATAATATAAAAATAAATATACACGCTTATTTATTCAATGTGTGTTCTATAAATAATTTTAGAAAACAAGTAGCAATTTCAGTGGTAATGTAATTCAAAGCTTAGAGAACAGTATAAAATTAGATTTTGTTTTTATATGATTAATATTTTTCTTCGAAAACAAGAAACAATTTCAGAAGTAATGTAATTCATAAAAATAAGTATCTATGATTTTTTTCTTAATATGATCAATGATTGCTTTTAAGAAAGCAATGATTTTTTAAAAAAATAATTTCGATGTTTCCTTCAATTATAAATTAAAAAACTGCAGAATAAATGATATTAAAAAAATTATCTGCATCAGAAAAAGAGGTTTATTCTCAATTAGTAATGATAATAAGTAACAGGATGCAATAAGCACAGAAAAACGCTAAATTAAGGGCATAAATACCAAACGAACCTAAAAAAAGGACATTTTTTAGAGATAATTCATACTATTATTTAAATAGCTCCACTAGTGCCGAAGGAAATTAATCTGTTTGCTGACATACAAGTAACCAGATTAAGCAAAACATTTATAATAAATGTCTTTGACTTTCCAAAAGAAAAATAAATGCAGGAAAAGGAAGAGAACAAGTTCCCTTGGCGAATGAATCCCTTTATTTTGATGAAGCAAAACCATATTAATCCATTGAACTTGACCCATTTGAAGGACGCTGCTTCATATGTCTTTGTAGACGTGACTTCAATCTTAAATATTCTATTACAACTGTTGAACGCAGGCTACGCGGTTTAAGTCCGCAAGAAAGAGACGCATTAAACTGTAGTAACATTTGTGCGCCCTCGGCTATTTTTTTGCGTGCAGTTTAATGTCTTATTTATTTTCATTCGAATAAAGGGGATTTCATGATTTTATTGGATTCTTTTCCTATTTTAAAATAAACACTTAAGTAATTTAAAGAGTAAATGATTGTTGGAAATCGTTATTGTTTTCAACAATCATTTTCTCAGATGAATTCAGCTTTATTTAGTTGTGAATTTTTCATAAGTACAACTCACAAGTTTTGGTAAATAAATTCAATGAAGTTACCCTTTTTTTAAAGCTTAAACTGCTAATGTCTGAGGCCCTTTTCATTACCTTTCTTTTCAGTGATCAGAGCAGCTATTATGAGGAAAATTCTTTTCAATTTTATTCCAAAAATAGAATCAATGAGTTTTTATTAAAAGGAAATCTTGCAATAGAAATTTCCACTGCTTTCTGATCATCTTGTGTGCTAAAATCTTTTCTGAAGCTATAAGTTTGGTGAACAAATTGTTACTTGATCCCCACAAGCAAAAATTGTCTAATCAACATTTAAAATTTTGACTACTTTCTCACTAGTTGGAGTGTTTAAATTTTAACTGGAGCTTATCGCCAGGTTATTATACAGGTTTAAATTTTTTCCTAAATATTTTAAGCAAAATTTATCTCTTATCCATTTTATCACTTATCGAAATTTATCGCACTTTCTAAAGTAAACAAACTAACGAGTACAAAACTAAGAAGAATCAGAAGAATAAAATGAAATTAAAATTTTAAAATATGCGTTTCTCAAGTGAACGAACAGGGAAAAAAATAATTCTATTCCGAAAAACATTGTTTTAAACATTTTCTACTTCCTTTTAATTTTTTTAAATAACTATGCTGATAAGGAGGAGGATAGAGTTTGTTGCTTTTACTCAGTTTGACAGTATGAATGCATGAAAAAAGTTTTCGAACATTTTAAATGTCCCTTTCTAAATACGGGGTCTTTCATTCATACTTATAAAATTGATAAGTACTTCGTATGACATTCGATTTAATTTAAAGTTCATCTGCATTCGTATGCCGTAAGCTAAATGAAACATCCTCCTCTTTTTAAATGTCATTTTACAATGCGTCCAGCGTATTAAAAAAAAGTTTTCACTATTTTTCTACCTGCCTGATATTAAGGTTATTATAATCAGCCTACATGACTTTAGGCTAATTAAGAAATATATGAAAATACAGTTACTTGAACTCAACCAGACTGGATTTCATTAGGCTTTATTAAAATAAACTTTAAAAAGGCGATTTACAATAAACCTTCAATTAAAATCTGAGCTTATTGCAAACTGCTTGAATTAAAGCACGCAAATTCAGCAATAAATGCTAGATTTTTTGAACCAGCATTTCAGGATCATTGCAATGAGCCGGAAATGCGTCATACGGCTTAGAAAATGTTGAAGATTTTCCGATTAGACAGGCGCTTGGAAAAATAAAGGCGGATGCTTGCTGACAGCTGGATTATTCAATTAACCTATTGCTATATACAACTACTGTACTTTCTTATACACATAAGATTTCTTAATTGCAGTAAAAGTGAAGGCATGAAAGTTAAACGTGATGGTTTAAACATAAAATTATAAGGATTGTCTTATTCAACGTCTGTTATTTTGTTATTTTTTTCCCGTAAGTTTTATGTACCCTCGGTTGGGAACAAGTATGTGTAAGACATCACTATGACTTCGGGGCTTAAACATTCTTTCGCGGTAATGATTTGGTAAATATATAAATCTCATTTGAATTTTCCAGCAGTCCCTTTGAATATTAGATAATTCAATAAACTTAGAGTCGAATTAAATATTAAAGTTTCAAATGAATAGTAATACGAATGTTTAAAAACAGTACATTTGATGCTTTGACACTTGAAAGCAATACAACTGAGATATTTTATTTATTCTATTTATTATAGAACGCGCGTGTTGAGGAAGTAGTTTGAAATTATATCTCTCTAAAATAACTACTGTGTTTGTGAAAAACTGAGAAAAGTAGACTTTTACAGATGTGATTATTTTAGATGACTTTTAAATACTTGAATTTCGAGGTCATTGATTGAATAAGAAGTTTAAAAATAGAAGAAGTTGCGAAATTTAATAACAGCGAAAAAAATACACATATGTTTTCCCATTTTGCTGTGTTTTTATTATTTGCTAAGCTGTTTTTTTAACGAAAAATATATTTTGTCATTATATTACTAATTATTGCAGCACTGAAAAATTTATAACGACCTATCAAATATTAATAAATATTTTGTATTATTAGGTAATATGATATTCTTCTATATAATAATGCCATTCTTGCATTATCAAAAGATTTACGATGAATCCGTTTTTTTCATTATTCGAAATTGTAACAATCCAGAAGTTTGCTTAAGATGTTATAAAAACATTCTAATATTCTATTTTTAAGTGTAATTTTTTGTATGAGGGTAAAACCATGAGTTAAGCAAGTTTTCATTGCTCGGAAATGATGTTCTCTAATTCGTTTCTAGTTGTTTTCCTATGGGTCACAATCCCTATAGTCCTTATTATTTAACTAAAATACATGAATAAATTAAAAAATAATTATTTGATGTTTATACATTTTAATACTTACATATATATGTCCTTGTGATATAAAGTGGCGTTTAGAAATAAATCAGAAATTGGAAAAATAAAATTCCCTTTTATATTTACCCCACTGCTTAAGTACATACCAAATCCAGTCTCATTTATGAGACCACTACTTGTTTTCGGCGTTAGTGTGAAATAATCAATTTACAGAAGGCACTAAAAGCGATGGGTGTATAAAGAGGGATGAGATATTTATTTGACATTTAAAAGGATATGATCATTGACTTCCGAGACAAGAGTGGGACCAGACAATATACCTTCTATGGTGAAGTAATGTAATAAAAATCTTCGACGGGTAAAAAGTGCATTATGGACAGCAATTGATAAAAGTGAAAAACGGTTCTGAAGATGCTTTTTGGTCAGATAAATGTACAAAAGGTGACCAACTGTTCACCCAGACGAACCAATAGGCTACTAACAGTGTTTCCTCAACGATTGTTTAGTGAATATTGTTATTATTGGCATCCACACCAAACGCCTTGCAAAGGACTGATGCTGACCACCGTTCGTTGGGTGATCGAGGCTGGTATTTGCATGCTACTAGACATTGACTGAGAAATTACTTAACGGTAAATCATGTTCTATGTCCAATATTTGTTGTTGATATATTTGACATAAAATATTAGAGAACAAACACCATGCAACAATTGCTGAAAGGAGCCATGCTGATTTAGGAGCTTTGTGATACGGAGAATATTCTCATGGTATTTTCTTGGCGTACTAATTATTACAAAATACACGATGGGTCAACGCATCTGTGTTTGTGGATCTTGTCCGCCATTACTTGCAGATTAATTTCTCAGCACAGTGACATTATACTAGCTGGGTAATATAGCATGTCATACAACTCGGATGGGGTTCAAAGACCACCAGAGTGGGTTAATTATACTACCCTGGCCACCAAGAATTCAAATATTCTGGGATTACCTTGAACAGTTTGTTTGAACAGTGGTTCCTCAATCGCACAGCATTGCGCAGCTAGTCACTACAATGAAGTTTATACAGCACCACACCTCTTTGAGTACCTCTCAGTACATCCATAACTTCCTCCGATACGTTTGGAGACAGATGGCTATTCTTGCATTTGATAGAAGGTCAATTTGATGTGACTAGACCGGGCATCATGCTGCGTAAATTTTTATTATAATTAGATATTTGTGTTCTGGTATACAGTAAGGAGCGAAAGTTCTGAGACGATATGTTTGTCTGTTCCAACTTTTTCTGTGAGCGAAATTTCTTAATCATGTAAGTTGCCGCTTTTTACATGGCGAGCAACTAATAATAGATTTTAAAATTTTTAATTTAACAAACAAAGAGCCAGGGTGGTTCAGGGGATAGAGCATTCGCCTTCCAATGTAATTTCTTTTACAGGAAATCGTACATACAATTTAGCTGCATCCAGACGATGTCTTATACTGAGTTTACTCACTGTGAGTCCATGTTCGGTGGTCATCTCCTTGCATATTTAATTAGGTCAGCAACCGATTCTCTTTGGATTTATACGTTTTGACATTGAGTCATTTTTCTTTGGAGCTCCTAATCTTGGAAGACCATGAAGACTTTTCTCATCCTTACACTCTCTTACTATGTGCCCAACCGTTGATTTTGGAACTCCAAACTGGCTGTAGCAGAGTATCAAATTTTTTTCTCAGTTTCTCTAATACTCAAAAGACGATTGACGAAAGACTTTTTTTCTGTTTCCATACTAAAACTGATGAAATAAACACCAACATCTTCACATAAGAAATAGAATTCTAGTTCTTGAAGGTTTTATCAAGTGAGTTTCGCACACAACGACGAGGCTGTAAGTTGGATACTCATACAGAAACCAGTTGAATGATTTCCCAGCTTTATATCCGAAGCATAGCATATTCTAGAACATTCTAAGAATGTAAGAATGCGTAACACTAATTTGCATATTTGCATAAGTATAAAACCATTTGCATGCAGCTTGTACAGGAAGAAAATAGTGAAATAATGATTTAAAAGGAATTAGCTGGATTTTAACCTACATGTTTTGATTTGAATTCCTCTGCTCTCACTACCAAGCTATAAGATTACTTTTGTAATTATTATATATGTTTAAGTTAAGTATTAAAAACTTGAACTGTGTTGGACCGTCTCAAAACTTTTGATTTCAATTTTTCAAAATCTCCTTTGGTGTCTGTTAAATAAAAAATTTTCAAGTTTAGTTGATCTCCATGTAACATGATTATAACTACAAATTAATAATTGACATCATTAAGAAATTTTACTTACAGAAAAAGTTGGAGCATATTTTCTCAAAACTTCTGCTTCCAACTTATATAATAACCATGCTAAACTATATTAAACTTTTTGCGAAGGAAAAATGGTTTGCTTAAATTTTTGCTTTTATCTACCTTTATTGTAAATTTATCAAAATTTGCTTACTTTTTAGCTGTACATTATAGCCATTAAAAGAAACTCGCCACCTTAAATTATTTTATTTGAAATGCCCGAATTATTTTGTTGAAGCTAAATTAAACTACGCTCTCACATTTCATTTTCAATTTGTGTAAAAGCATATTTTTTGGAATTGAATGCCTACAACATTACGTCATTGTAAATAGATCGTGAAATTTTTCGATTCAGAAGCAAATCAGGTTCGACACACAAGCATGACATCGCCTACAGGTAACCAATTAAATCTGATTTAAATCACATGATGAGGCATAACTTCACTTCTTCTCAAGTTTTAAGTACTCAAGAAGTTAAATAAATCAATTATACTTCTTATACAATGTACCCCAAATATTTGAAAACGAATGTACATTTTATATTATTTTCAAACAAATTCTGTTGAACAGTAGTTTGAATATTAAAAAAAGTTAATTTTTGGATATTTTGAACTACTATTTAATAAGCGACATGCATAAAAAGGATTTTTGTTTATTTTTCCTAAAAGATATTTTTTTTCTGCTAATACCATCATAATTGCCATAAACACTTTTGTCTATAATAAGGAAAAAAAGTGCCAGCAAATAAGTATAGTTTAATCAAATAACAGAAAGATCAATAAAATGAATCATAGCTAGTTTCTTTTATAAACCTGAAGAATTTATTTTTATTAAGTTAGAAAAAATAAATTTAGCGTTAAAATAACTCGAGAAATGGAAATGGATTAATTAATTTAGCATTAATTTAGCATTAATGGAATGGAAAAATTAATTTAGCATTAAAATAACTCGAGAAATGGAATTGGTTTTGCAGTTGACCTAGCTTTTGAAGGAAACGACAGAAAAATATTGCATCGCATTGTATAAACTTCTTAAATCTATCTAATATATTAATTTCAGATCTCAATAATTACAGTTAAAATAATTAATATTTGCATAGCTCTTATACAAAAATTTAACAAATTATATCAATATTACACATACAAAATTAGTGTTTAGTTTTCGACTGATAATCATGAAAGTTTTCAGATTCTTTTAATGGAAAAACAATAAATTTAGACTTAAATTAAGATAAGCTGAGTGTTGATAGGAAAGGGAATTTAAGTTCTTATTTCGCACCCTTCAAATGACGATTTGTTGACTATTAAAATACACTATGAGTCGTAAAATGAAATGTGTGTAGGTTCTACATCAAGCTAAATTGCCCAATCAATATTTTATTGCGAAATAAACCCGTCATCAAAGTATTCTAACACGCAACTCTTTCTTGACATTTTAACGCATACTTAAAAGCTGTTTTACAGCCATTTATTAGAGTTTCATCAAGTTTCACAAATAAATGCATAAATAAAATAAATAAGGAATAAAATAAAATAAATAAAGAGTAAAATAAAATAAATAAGGAATAAGTTAAACTTAATATTTAAGTAATGGGATTTAGGAAATGACATAATCCTTGTAATTACATTCCTGCCTATAACTATTGTTAAATATGGTTGATAAATAAAATAAAATTCATGGAAAAGTTCGAAAGTCTAATGAAGGGAAAATATTTTTGTCAGATCTAAAACAAAAAAAGTAAGACTTATTATTTTTGAAGACAATTGAGGGGATCTTGCGTTAATGATTATATCTAGGTTATTAAAGTTATTTTCCTCATTTAAATTTACTTGAAATACTTAATTTTTATAATTTTAATTTTAATTTTCTTTTCTTTTTTTTAGTTTTGTGTCTTAGTTTTGTGTTTACGTCAAAAAAGTGTTGAAAACTCCCGATTTGGTACACAATTTTCTTACATCATTAAGGTAAAAACTTCTATTGGAATTAGGTAAAGAGCCCTATTTGAAATTTGAGCTCCCTAACTAGTTGGAAAAAATTCAAAACCTTGATTAATGATGAGTTTCATTTGGTGAATAAATTCCTTTTTACTACACTGCTAGAAATTTCTCGGAAAAATAGTTAAATAATAATTCATAATAATTCATAGTTAAATAATAATTCATTTTACCATATTTAATCAAAACTGTCAAATAACCATAAATAAAATGGTAATTAAACCATTAAGTTTGAGAAAAACTGTTTATTAACTTTTTTCACGTAATACGGTTAAACAACCAGAATTTTATCGCACCAACTAGAACCACCTAATGAAGCTACCCATTTGTGTTAAAAACCGTCTAGTTTTGTATTCATGGTTTTATAACCATACTTTATGAAAATGGTTTAAAAACCATAAGGGAAAAAGTATTCTTTACCGGAAACTTTACGGTTAAACGGATGGACAGACAACTGCCAGATATTTTGCTATAATATTTGAAAGAAAATTTTACCAGAGTAGTCAGAAAATGATTGAAACTTGTACTGCGATTTGGTACAATGCCCCAGTTTAGTTTTAAACAGCCTAATTGTACCTGAAATTGGTCAAAATTCGGCTTGATCATAATTATTTTTAACGACTATAAGGTGATAAGTTGTGCTTGTAACGGTCAAGAAGTGATTGAAATTTGTGTTATCATTACACAATGTGCTGCATTAGAGATTGGTAAAATCTAATTAGTTGGAAAATGATCAGAATTTTGATGCGTGATAAATTCTATTTGGCCATTAAATGATTGTAAATTTTACTTGTAGCGATCAGAAGACGATTTAAATATGCCTTTTTTTCAGATACAAAGTAGAAATATAAGTGCTCTAGCTAGTTGGAAAGCGGCCGAAATTTTGACGGCTAGATTCCACTTTCAAAAATATGAATTAGTAAAAATGGTGTAAATCTTAAGTTTTTATTTAATTTCTTTATACGAAAGCTTTTTATTTTATTGCATAAACTTAAAGTATTATATCTGTAACGTAATTGGATACCTAACCTTAATAAATAGCTTGCATTTCATTTAATTAGTTCTCCCTGAGTTTCCGTTATTTATGTTTATGGACATGGTTTAAATGAGTAAATATAAAAGTAAGGAACTCGTGGTTTCATATACCTTTTTAAGACAAATTTGGTGATGTCATAACCATGCTCAGCGAAATTATTAACGTGCGATAACCTAATTAGGTGCGATTAACATAGGAAACTAACCAATTCATAAAAACTTGCGATAAAAATAATTGGTATATATATA
>NC_092210.1:63197802-63223159 GCF_043381705.1 Parasteatoda tepidariorum | reverse complement strand
AGTGTGTGTGTATATATATATATATACACACACACCAATTTCTCTGAAAAACTCGTTCTTTGGGATGTGTAGCTTATGAATCGGTGATCATAGGAAGTTTTAAAGTAAACAGTTAGGTCCGCCGTGTATTCGAACGTACGTACGCCAAATTTGGTGCGTATCAGCTCAGAATTGCGGATTTGTATAAGGTATACATGCATGTAAATATTCTACATATTTATAAAGATTATTTTTTAAAAGTACAAGCGTGAAGCGATATAAATAAAGCATAATGTTTGCATAATGATCTTGTTAAAAAGAGGTCTGACTCGTCTGGTCATTTATTAGGAACACGAAGAATTGTTTCAGAGAGAAATGAAAATTACTTTTGCTTTTTCTTGAATTCTAATTGATTTGACCTACTACTTTAGTTCTGACCCTTAACAATTTCGATATATCTTTTGCTTAGTTTAAACACTTTTTAAATCACGTTTCTGGAGCTAAATCATGACTTACGTGCTCGAAATTAAATAACAGTAAAGATTTTCGCATTGATGCATTGCGTAGGCAATTTCCATTCCATCACTTAAGCATAAAAATTATGGACAAATATATTTTTAAATAATTATATATCAAAAAATATTTTTTTTAATCAAAATTGCATAAAGTTTTAATAAAAGTATTTGGTAAAATAATGATAATTCATATTATAACTCTTTGACCAAAGCAACTTATCGTTGGACTTTGAAAAAAAAAAAACGTGTATCATAATGTATAACACTAAAACGCAAATTATAAAAGTCCTTGAAAAATATGATTTTTTCCACCAAAATTATTACTCTAGTGTTAATCCAATAGGACGACTCGTTGTAACAAACCTTTTATGAAAAGGCAAGTCAAGTGGATTATTTCTATAGTACGTTGCTCGAATTAATTTGTATTTGTAAACAAACATGCAAAATAGCCATCCGCATGGCATTATTTTGGTTTAAAAACTATTTTCAAAAAATAGAATAATATACGGAAAAACAAATATGGTAAAATCACCTTATAGTATGATGACATTTCTGGTAACCCCCCCCCCCCAATAGTTCTAGTTAATAAGCGCAAAATATACGGTTTTAAAATCATTTATTTCGAAATTTTCCCGTTCATATAGTAACTGTTTACAAAAATTCTGGTTTTCAAAATTATAATTCTTATTAGCACGTATTCAGTAAAAATACAAAATTGAAAAGTAAATGTAACTGAATAAATGGTTTTATATCCTGCTTTAAGGTATTATAAAAAATTTACCGAATTTTTTCACATAGTATGAAACTAAATTTTATTTTTATTTTTACCAAAATCATTACCAAAGTTCTTCGGCAAAATTACCAAGATTTTTGGTGTTCTTTTAGAGTCATAAACAGGGTAAATTTTACCATATTCTGGTAGTTTTCACCAGACTTATTTTCTCAGAGTGGAAATGCGTATTGAATTTCTATATCATAAAAGTCTGCCAGCCTTGTGTAAATATAAACAGAGATTCAAGTCGTTTCATTGGATTATAGCTTGTTGCCCTTCTCTGTATGCACGAAAGAAAACCTAAAAACGATGCGAGGGAACTTTTTATTTGTGTACTTTAACGTGCAATATGCGTGATCAGAACATATTAAATGCATATTGCATTTCTTGGATATTATTTTAACATACTTTAACGGAGGCCAAATTTGATCAAAAAGCAGCCTTGTGTGTATTTTCATGAACTATATTCTTCTTTTACGAGTACCGTGTATCTTTTTTACGATAAAAAATAAGTATTTTATTTTTAAAAAGTAATTTAGTAAAATGAGAAGGAAAATAAATTTAATTTAGATCATTAGAAAGTAGAAGAAATTTTGATAATTATAAATTAAATTTCAAAAAAGTTGACTATAAATTCTTACATAAATTTTTATTGATAAATTTTATAGTTTTACTAGTAAAGTACAGGGATAATTTTTTATCGCATGTTTGAAATTTTTTTTTAAATGTAGGGTAAAACCATAAATTATTACCATATATGAAAATATTACCATCAAAATCATCAGTGTGATACTGTACACTGTAGAGCTCTAAACTTTGAACCGCTCTCTTAACTAAACTATTAGGACCATATTTCCTATATTTTGGAGTTCAGAAATCCAAATCCACTGATTAGAAAATATGTTTATTCTGAAAAAATACGTGTTTGCGTCTGATTTTGTAACTTAAAATATCGTCTGCACTAGTTATTTAGCTTTTTTGAGGTCACCCCTTTGAATCATTAAGATTGAATTCATAACACGAAAATCCGATTATTAGATCAAAAGATATTTAGGGTGGCCCATTTTTTATTTTGCGCACTATACATATTTAATTTCTTTATATTTCTTATTGAAAATAAAGTTTTGAACAACAAATTTTAAACTGCAATAATATGAGAACTATTTTAAAAATTAAAGAAGAGTAGCCATTTACTGTGAATAAAAAAATTTACAAAAAAAAGTTTGTTATTTCTTTTAAAATAATCATCAAAACTAGTTATAATAAATTAAAATATGAGTCTCATATAAATAAAAATGCATGACAAGTTCATACAATCTTTTTCTAAATGTCATCATAAGAATTTGATTGTTGAAATGAAGCAAAGAAGAAAAGCAATTATACGGGCATTATTTTAAATGTTCATAAAATTAACAGCAATTTAAACTACAGGTTGACTCCATTTTTAGGATACAGTTACAAAATCTATTAACATTTAGTCGAAAATATGAATCGGGTGAAATATCTTTACTCATTACTGTGCACAGATACTTTCAAAAGTCAAACAGTATTTCAAATCTATCCTAATTCAAACTATCACAATTCAAATCATAATTCAAATGTAGCATAATTCATGTAATTTATATTCATATAATTCATATTCATATCATATCATAATTCAAACAAATGTAAACAAGGATATATAAAAACCTTTTTTGTTTACAAGATTGTGCCTACACTTTATAAACAGTTTAAATTACTCACTTCTGTAACCGTAACCAGGGTTATCCCCAATCCCAATGTTCGCTGCTCCACTTACCCAGTAGGTGTGTTTGCAAGATAATTTGAAAACCATACTTTCAAAGCCATAAGCAAGTTTTTTTTAAGGAATTGTTTGATTTGCAGCTATTCAATTTTTTCAGCACCTGGCGCATATTCACGAAATAGGAAGGAATACCTGTGCATTGTACAGGTGGATCAACAGCGACTGGGACACGTAAGGCAATATAAATAAAGTTCATCAAGGAAAAATCTCCTTGAAAGGAAATTTAATATTCATTATGTTCTACAAAGAGTTTAATATAATGATAATGTAAATATTGTAGAATGGTCCGATATTATTGTTAGGAGTGAATGAAAAGATTAAATAGCGTTATGCTACCTATTTCTGCATCAATGAAATGTTTCTAAAAATTACATTTTTAAAAACATTTTATTGTTCATTTATATTGCTACACCGAAATTCGGAATAAAAATTCTGGTAGACATTCATTATTGTATGGTAATGGTATGTTAACAAAAAGCATAATTCTGGTTTATAAAACCAAAGTAAAAGGCCATTCACATTTATATGATAGTGGTTTACTGGAAATTCTGCTTTTCAAAATTATATTTCTTATTACCATACATTTTGTAAAAAATACAAAAGCAAATTTAACAGAACATAAGTTTTTTTTTACCATGCACTAAGGTATCATGATAAAGTAACCAAATTTTACCAATTTGACTTAATTTTATCACATATTATAAAATTATATTTTATTTTTAATTTTACCAAAATCATTACCAAATATGCACTTTGGTAAATATTACCGAGCTTTTTGTTGTTCCCATAGAGCCGGAAACACAGTAAATTTTACCATATTTTTGGAAATTTTGATCACATCTCTTTTCATCTCTGTATAAAGTTAAAACTTATGGTACTTCTTCCAGATTAGAATCGCATTTAAAGTGACTTTTTTAAAACTATATTAACTAAGCATATAGCCTGAATTAACATAACGAGTATTCAACTTATATAAGATTAATTATAAAAATTAAAAATAAGATTAATTATAAAAATTAAAAATAAGATTAATTATAAAAATTATGTGAACTTATTTAACTTATATAAGATTAATTATAAAAATTAAAATAAGATTAATTATACAAATTATAAAAATTGAAAGCTTAGTTTTTTTTAAAATGCAGCGGTAATAAATATAGACGAATAATATTGAATTAAGAGGAGACAAAGTGGGAAAATTTAATATATGCTTTTAATTCTCTTTAATAAATATTCATTAAGAACTGACTCTTAACATTTACTGTACTAAGGATTATCCTTTGAAGCATGTAAAATCCTAGATCATCTGATAAGTAAAATTCTACAATTAGCAAATTTTAAGAGTACAAGTAGTTTTATACATACTGTTTTTTAACCATACAAGTTTCAAATGCAAAGGTAAAAAACGTTCTTTACTGTAAACTTTATGGTTAATTAGAGGGACAGATTGCTGCCGATTTTACCATAATTTTAGAATGAAAATTCTAACAGTGCGGGAGAGAATTGCCCTCGACGGAACAAAAAGTTAATGGGTGACCAAACTTAATGTATACAAATCCCTATAAATTTTAATATTTGAGCTAACTTTTATATTCATTAATATTACTAAATAACTATTCGCAGTAACTAAGTGTTTGCTCCATTTTCATCTCTTTTCTACTGTTGGTATGATGGTGCCCAGATTGCATTATTAGGGATTAATTTTAATACTAGTCACTTTTGGTGACCATCTTCGTCACCTTTCAAAATTATCTTGCACAACGTATGGTAAACAACATATGGTAAACAAAATTATCTGGAACAACATATGGTAAACATTGCTCGCAGTTACATTATGTAAAAGCAGCGAATTTTTGATAGCTCCTGCTACTTAAACAGGGATTGTGAAAGGGAATTGGTTGCAAGAATATCCTTAATTTTATCCAACGTTATTCAAACGGGAAAATTTAGATATTTTGATATGTTCCAAAGATGACGCCATTCTGACGATAGGGAATTTTGGGGATTTTCTTAATGAGTATTTTTCTAAGAATTATTACCCATTAACTTCAGAAAATAAATAATCATTTAATTTGCATCTTTACTTTTTATGGCTCTTTGTGAGAGAACGATTTCTACGTCTTAAAATTAATAAGAGAAATCTATTTTAAGCTTATGATTTAATATAGCCAGTCTCGTATGAGGAGACATTATATATCTAACTAACTATCTATATATACAAATAATAAAATAAAATAAAAATAAAATAATATAAAATAGAAAATTATTAATGGGAAAAACCAAAAATCTTCCTCAAAACACATCTTTTGGTATAATTTAATGTGATATTTCTGAATAAGGAACAATTATCCTAAACATTATTCTTTATATANAGCAGAATTCGTATCAACCAGCCACTTCAGGGATTCAAACCTGAGTCATTGGTAGGTGAACGTGTAAGTTTAAAAATTAACTTCTTTTTAAACTCAGTTTTTGAACTTATTTTATGAGTTCTATAAACCTGCAGCTTATGCACAGTAAATAAAACTTATTATTTATCCTAATTTTCTCCGTTTTCCAATCTTTTTTTAATCCTTTTTTTTCTATATTGTATTATATATATATATACATATATTTACGCAAGGAGAAAAAAAATGCAGACTGCAATTGCAATAAAAAATTAAATAAAAAATTTTTAATACTTAAAATGAAGCTTTTTTAAAATATCTTCCCGTGTGCATGTCTCTTGATGATGACAGATTTCCTTGCCTAGTTAAAAATAGGTTTGCTCATTTTGATACCATACATGATCTTAAGTACAACAAACTATCAGAAACGCATGCCACATTTCCAATACATTAAATTGCACTAGAAATTACATGAGTGGGAAAAAATCCATGAAACACTTAACAAAAATCACATGCATAAAGAAAACAGATACATTATAGCATTTAGTTTTGAAACATGCATTTTATTTCAGAAAAATAAGCTTTTTTTTTTGCAAATACATTTGTGATGCTAATTTTTCGTTATCTAACAGTTTCTACGTATCTCTCTACTAGATAAATCCATTCTAGCTTTCCGAAACTGAATATTGATCTGTTATAATGAAGCTCTAATTACTAACTAGACATTTTAAAAGAAGCTATTTACTGATTCTATAATAGAAGAATATTGTTTGTGTGAATTGTTATCTATTATTCATATCATTTAGGAAAAGATAAAATTTATTTTTAAATAATGTTTACCTATTAGGTGATTGATGTTTTTATTTATAGGTAAGTCTTTTATGGAGCTATTTTTATACAGTAGTGTTTTGAAAAATATTTTTGGGATTGAGATTGATTTTAAAAAAAGGAATTTCTTTTAGCTTATTTCCTAAAATTAATATGATTTTTAAGACCAATTTTTTGGTGGGATGGTAGTTGGGATTCTGAAAACTTACCTACTGTAAGGACTTGGTCTTAAACTTATACATATATGCTTAAAAATAGCCGAATTTATAAATTCTATGTTTAAAATAGTGTGCTAATAAATTCGACGAGAAAAGATAAACTGGACGAACACGTAAAGCACAAGCCAGTCTTGGCTTCTCACGATGACCTCATGTTAACCTTTAATGCTACCTAAATTCATGTAAACAAAGCTTTTTATTGGTATTTTATTTGTATGTTCTGAAGTTATCAAGGTTTCTGCGTAAATCATGCTCTTTACAAAACTTTCAGCACAATTTATGGTTTTATATATAACAAGCAGCCGAGTTATATGCGCAAAACCGTAAAACTTACGATGTAAATACCAGTACTCACCAATTTTTTACCATTCAAGAACAAGCTCTGTCAGTAAAAGTTACAAAGTAATTGCGTAATATCAATGGATTTTACCCCACAAGAGCAAATTTTCGCTGCCTAAATTCCAAATCAAATCTGTATTCGTACCAGATATGGATATTTTATGTCATCGTAGTCGTTGCGAGCTGGGCACAGAATTCATATCGACTAGTCATCGCTGAGATTTCAACTTGGGTCACCTCATTGTGAAACGAGCGCTCTGTTCCCTCCGCCACCGCGGCTTTAATGTTTCATCATGAAGAAAGAAAATAGTAAGGTAAAGTATCAATTTGACGCTAAAGTCGAATTGCAGTTTTATATAGGCGCTGTTCGAAACCTTTAAATAATTGCTGAAAAGTAAGTGCAAGAACATCATCAATCAACCATGGCCAAGAATATAGCCCCGTTTTTAGGGTTCTATCTCTTACCGACTCTATCTTTTACGACCCAGGTAGGAATGCCTCATAATTTTGATCCAAGTCAAACGACGTGGACAGAGCCTGAGCTGTAAACCCTCTCTTTAATCTTCCACATCACAATCAATGAGAAGACTTTCAGACACGGCAGATTTAACCTGCATCATATGCTGAATATAAACGCTGGTTGTTTCGTCGGATGAGATGATCGAACTCACTACCTCCAGATCTCCAATCACCTGTGTGAGCTACCTCTTAATCGACTTTGCAACTGCAGTTCTCTAAGCGTATGCATAGGAAATAATCGTAAAATGACTTAAGAAAAGGCAAAGTTATCCAACAATAAGCCAAACTGTATGGCAAAAGCTAGAATTTGAACCGACATTTATGATTAAAAATGAACAAAACAGAAGTCAGAAAAATAAAGGGTATTTCTTACAGTATTTAAAAATTAAAAAATTTGGCAGTATAATTCTCACGGCCTTATAAAGGGTTAAGGGAAACAAAGGATGTTTCATTTCGATAAAATGAAGCTTTTAAGAAAATGAAGTAAGTTATGAATAGAATTTTGAATTTATACGCTTGAAGAGAGGAAGGATTTTTGTCATGGAAGTTATCAAAACCATTCTATACTGTTAATTATTTAGTTTGCTAAATATCTTAATTCATGGTGAATGACGGAATGAGTTGTTCCGTACAACCTGAATTCAGTGATATCTTTCATATTAGATGGCGTAAAAGATATTACTGAGTTGAAATAAAATGAAAGAATTCAATAATATCTTTCATATCTGTAGAAGGTCTAGTGAGGAGAGGATCAAGAGTCTCTTGTCTTTTTTATTCACTATTAGTTATTAGCATAAAATTCTTGCTTGTCTCAGCTGCATCGTCCCATCTGGCACCTTGGAGATTTTCTTTAAATTTTGAATGGGCACTTAGCCAATATTTCAAGATATTTCTGATCAAATATTTACATGCTCGGGAATATCATGCAATATAGTTTTCTATTCCTGATACATAGAATTTTTTTTCATATCATCTGAAGAGAAACCAGGGGGAACGGGTTCAGTGCGAAAAAAAAAGCGATCACCTCAGTAACTTTTGATCTAATGATTGGGTTTTCACTTACTATGGTTCAATATTAATGGCTTGAGGATCTAGTCTCAAACATAGTAATTAATTATAGTAGACAATATTTAAAGTTTCTAAATCAGGCGTAAGTTATATCTCTAAATTATTATAAGTATATCTCTATGTAAGTATGTCTCTATGTATCTATACGTAAGTTATATCTCTATTATATCTGTTACATTTATTTAATCAGATTTGAATTCTGGATTTTCAAATTATGCGAAGTGAAAATTATGGTTCCAATATAGTTCAGGTAGGAGAGCGTTTGTATATATTGTTAAAGTATGTAAAAAAAGAAAAAGATAAAGATTTAATTTATCAAAAAATTTTCAAAATAAATGCTTTGGAATATGCCCATTCTTGAAAAAATAGGAAGCAAAGGCAATGAAAATAAACAACAACAAAAAAATGTGACCATAAACCAAACATATTTTTTATCTAACACAAAGACGACAATCTTTGTATAGATAAAAACTGAATTTAAATTAGCTAAAATGTGTTTCATAAGTCAATGTGTAATGGGAAATAAAATAAATAGTTGAAAGGATCTACAGTTCATTGATCTTGACCAATAACATGCTCCAGTTATTACAGATGGATTTTGGTGAAGGAAAAATGAATGAACAAAAAGAAAGAGGAACAAAATACAGAAGGTTACATTTCTGTTTACATTTTTTTCATGGTCATATGTTATTAAATGATGAAAAATATACAATTCGTTACGCTTATTAATTTTTGTAGTTTGATAAATTGATTTACTTGCAGGAACTTTTGCTTTACCATTTTTTTTTCCGGAAACTATGCGGTGTTTTGTCAAAAACATAATATTAAACAAAAAGCTAAATAATCTCAAAGTATAAAAATTTTTTAAAAATAAACTGCGGCCAAAAACTATTTTATTAAATGTAGTTCCAGTTTTAATCCTTATATTAAAAGTTCATTGACCTAAGAGGAAGTTTCATTAAAATTTTAATTAATTTCAATTTAATTTACAAAATTATTTGAAACTATATCTTAAAATTTGATTTAAAGCCCTGTTGGGCTATCTATTATACAAATTCTTTATAGTGTACAAATTTTCATAATTAGCTTTTGCTCATAAGAGAAATTTAATTAAAACAATGAATCATAACTTATAGGAGAAACAAAGAGGGAGTTTATTAATTTTAGGTAAATATGGATAATTTTGTAAGATTTTTATACATTTTTAAAAATATTGCTACAATTTGTAACATAATATTGTATCAATATAATGACTCGAAAACTCGATATTTTTTTTTCTATGCATGAAAGCTAAATTTTATTTTCCCTCAAAAAGGTTGTCCTGTTTTTAGAGGATAACTTTGTGAACTACACTATTAAGAATATAGAATATAGAAGTTTAAACACAAAAACATGAGAAAGAAATATCAATTAAGGAATGTTAAAGTATTGCTTTTTTGTAATGAAAAAATTAGCAAATATTTTAAACCTACTTTTAAAGATATCTTCCCAATCATAATCATCTCCATTATCCATTCTATGAATAACTCTTCTGCGTGGTTGTATTCTAATCCGCCTAATAGTTCTTTGATCTTTAAATTTTCTATTAATTTCATCTTTAAATTCCATTTTTATCAAAATGATCTTCAAACCTCTGTGCTAGTAGGGCAGTCTAAATTTTTGCGCGGAGCTTAAAAAAGAAGATGGTGCTAATATATATAAAATCAATGTTGCCATTTCGTTTTTAAAAAAGTTCCAAATGTTCTTTATTGAACTTCCGAGAACATCCTTTTATCGTCACATGACAACTGTATCGTTGGCGTCTGCTGAAATTAAAGTGCTTATGAATTTTTAAGTAAACTAGCACCTTCTTAGAACCGTTATTGATTTGTGGTAAAACGTCTACAAGTTTTTCTTAAATTTGAATTTATTTCCGAAACAAAGCTTCCAAAAATTGCCGATGACATGCGTGTTTGAAAGAGGTCATTAAGTGTTTTTACGTTAATGCGTTTAAAAAAAATTATCATATTCAAAAAGACACGCGATTTTGTTTTTCACTGTTACTCGCATACTCGCAATATTTTAATGAAAGCAACAAAAAAATCGCGTGCTTATTTTTAGACACATTATATTTTTATTATCTTGTCATTGATTCTAAAATAATTCCAACGGCAGTATTTTCGATTGGCTGTAGGAATGAAATCAAATATCTATTCCTTTGTTTGTTAGTTAAGTGGAATTATTTATTACGGGAGTCGATATAATTAGATAGAGAATCTTTTTCCAATTTAGGGCACGATCTGGAGCTCCATTTAATTATTAATCTCGGATTTCATTTTAATAATAGATTGCTTTATAAATGATAGTGGTTGCCAGGTAATGGGATTAATGAGTTAGATTACAATTTTTTCCCTTAAAAAAGTTTCTAAACCGGCTTTTTTTAATTCAATGAATGCAATTAATTACCTCTTTGGTGGAAAAAAATGTGGTTTTATCTTAATTTAAACTTCATATAAAGTTTGGTTTCGTTTTTCACCTTATCGAAGGGATGCTGACACCATGATAGCTTTTCTACTGAACCATACTTTAGTTTCTGAACCATACTTTGTGTTCTTTTTTTTTTCATTACTGAACCAGCTTTTCTATTGAACCAGCTTTTCTATTGAACCATTCTTTTCCATTGAACCAGCTTTTCTATTGAACCAGCTTTTCTACTCAACCATTCTTTTCTACTGGACCATGATAGTTTCACTACTATTAAACTACATATCTCAGAATTTATCAAAATCAATTAAAAAGTATTTAAAATATATGTTTTAGAAACATTAACAAATTAAATTTGGAGTTTAATTGTGGTTACCAAATTATAGAAAAATACAGTTAGTAAAATAGGGAAAGTTTTTTTGGATACATTTTTTCTGATAGTAATTACACGGATCAGAATTTATTCTCTCTAGTGTTTGTCTAATTTTTAAAACCTAACGTAAATATTCGATTTTATTTTGTAATTAATAAAAATGTAAAAGTAATTATCAAATTTTACTATTATAAAATTGTTATTTTGTCATATTATTTTAAACACTTGATTGTTTTAAACACTTGATTTTCTTCTGAAGTTTTACAGAAATTTTCAAAGAATCAGCGGGGAATCATTAAATTAAAGGGGATAGAAGAGTAGTGTATTGTTTCCATTAAAATGGTTGATGTTTTCTGCTGTCAATTTTTTTTTCCTGAAAGATTGACGTTCCAAAATAGCTAAATTCAACAGAGTTTCCACATGTTACAGTCGTATAATTAGCTCCACTTAGATATACAGAAATTTGGTATTGAGTAATTAAGTTCAGAAATAGTTCTCAGCCATTTTTCGATATTGGTTGTAGTACAGTTGAACTGGCTTGAAATTTGACTCATTCAGCAGTTGAAGTTGATACGTTGTTCCTAAAAGTTCCTTTTTCTAATGGTAAAGGAAAATGACAAACTCTTACAAAAACAGTGAACAACAAGTAAGAGAAAAAAGTCACTATCTCATTAACAGATGTCGGGCACTCCAGTAGCGCCTCACCTCAGAGTCCCCACGCAGAGCCGAGCATCTCAATAGATGGTTCCTGTTCATAAGTTCATTATTCGAGCATAACGGGCAATTTGGGTCAGTGAAAATGCCGATGCGGCAGAGGTGGTTCGCCAGGCAATCATGGGCCACCCTGAATTCTGCAACAACTTTATTGCGGGGCTTATCGGCAATACCCTGTTCTAAGCTGTTCCTCCAACTTCTTGAAAAAATACGAGCGCTTTCCAGTTTTGTCTCATAAAATGTTAGATATAGAGTGAAAGGATTTAAGAGTGCTTTGCTGTTGAATTATTTGAGTGCCTTTCTTAGCCAGCATATCGGCCTGTTCATTGCCGTAGATATCGCAATGTCCTGGGATCCATTGGAGTGTTATTTGTCGCTCTTTTATCCTCCAACTCTCCAGGAGAACCTGGCAATTCTTATGTTGGGACAGGCCTCTGCGTTCCACTGTAGAACATGATGTGCTGCATGCCGAAGTTGGTAGATCTCTTAGCCGTCGAGACGTTTCCTAAACGTTCGGTAACGTTCCTAAATGTTACCGAAACGATATAGGACTGTACGCGTGGTACGATTGAAGCTGCGTAGCGTTTTAAGCAAAGCGGTATTTTAAGCCTCAAACAATAGCTAGCAGAGAAACAATTAGTACGCAATAGAATAAATCTGGTAAGAATAAACATAATTCTGGTTAATGAAACCGAAATATATAGTATTTGACTCGTTAATTAATAACTTTTCTTTTCATATGGTAATGGTTTACCGGTAATTCTGGTTTTTCAGTATCATAGTTTACTAAAAAATACAACGCTGAAAAGAAAATTTAACCGAATAAATTGTTTTTATGCTGTTCCTCAAGTTATCATGATAAAAATACACTTTATCAAACTTTATCCCAAGTTGTAAGGCCATATTTTATTGTTAATTTTTCAAAAACCATTACCAAAGAGCTTCAAAAAAAGTTCGGAATTTTTGGTATTCTTATAGAGAAAAAAGAAGCTGTAAGTTTTATCATATTCTGCTAATTTTGACCATACTTTTTTTTTTCTAAATATATATTTTAATATATATTCTAATGTATTCTACTTATCTTTTGAAAATGTAAAAATTTATAGTTCCTCCTTGGCAAATTTCACTTAAGAAAATTTAATAAATTAAACTGATCAAGGATCAGCGGTATTTCAGATGACTTTTTAAAAGGTATTCAAGCAGCTATACAACAATAAACTGTACACAAAAGTTAACAAAAACTCGCAGACAAGTAAAATATTTATGCATAAATAATTGTAATTCTATAATTGTATTCAATTTTTCATAAATTGCATAAAGAATTCTAATTCCAAATATGTCACATTTTATATATAATTACACAAAGAAATAGTAAGATAAAATTTTCGTTAATTAAATTTTATAAAATTGGTTTTTTCGAATTCGGAAGGTTAAAAAAACAAGATTTTCCTAATGTTAAATCCAAAATTTAAAATACAATGTTTTAAAAGGATAAAAACACAAAAAATGAATGGCAAAAATGCATTCAAAATATCTAAGAAAAACTTCATTGTTTCTACTACTTCATTGGAAAGTTTTGGTTGAAAACATCTGGTTTACTACCGGATATATCTTGTAATGAGATTTTTAATTGCACGCGAGCACGCCGACACAGAAGACATTAAGCAAACATCATGGAGGAATTCCCAGAATGTTCCAATATTTTATAGCTGATAATTTTTATGTTCTATATGGAGTTTTTATATCAAATTACACACTGTATGCATAACAATGATGAGTCGGTGTTTGATATTTGAGTGCTATGCTGCTATCCGTAGAGGGGATAGTTATGAAAATTAGAAAGTGTTCTTTTAAATTTTATTTTTCACTTGTTGCATAAACAATAATATTGACAACTCTTTCTGTTTCAAATAAATTATTATTAAAGCCATAAAATAGATTGTTTGTACAAAAGATTCAACAAAGTTTGATATCTAGTTCATTCTTATGGCAGAGAAAGCTGCGTAAAATACGTAAATTGAATTAAATAAAATAAAACTTAAAGAAGTATAAAAGTTCTTTTGTTTTTAGTGTTTTGACGAATCCATATTAATTAAGAGTATCATGTCTTCTTGATAAAACTTTTTTCTCACTGCGTAGTTGCTGCATGATATTTTTTTTTAAAAAAAAAAGAATATTTACCTGTTTATAGAGCAAGAACTTTCTCTAATTTTCAAATAATACGAAAACTTGCTAATTTATAAGTTTACTCTTATTGTCAGTCCAGTAATATTCAATATTTAAGCTTAATAGTTGGAACACTAATTTCCTTTTAATAATTGAGCAAATTAAAAGTCATTTTGGTTATTTTTTCCATTAATTTATTTGTAGCACTCCAAAAAGTTACCATGTAGGAAAAAACAGTCAATGCTTATTTTTAAAAAGAAATTTTTATGACGATGAAGAGAGTAATAATAGTAACCTTTTCTTGCAACACTTATCTTTTACCAACAATTCGGTCAACTGTTCAAACAGTAAACTTCAATTTCTAATATTAATGGATTTTTTATAAAAATATTTTTATTTAAGCTTATCATTGATTTTTTAATATTTAAACTATGCCGAAGTTAGTTTAATTAAAACCTATAATTTAAAATAACATTTAGGTAAAAAAAAAACAACGTAATATTACAATAATAACTGAACATATCGCTGGTTCAAAACTAAAACGACGCATCTGCAAACGCATTATGCCTGCAGATGTGTCGTTTTAGTTTTGAAGCAGCGATATGTTTTCAAATTATTTTAAGGTTGCCATGTAATTTTCTTTGTAATTATACATTTGAATTTTTTTCGAAATAGGTACTTTTGGTAGCTATTTTGGCCGAAAATGCTGTGCGCGGTTAGAATCAATCAGTCTGTGAATTTGCCTTTTTTGATACTAAAAGTTGCTGGGAATGAATAAATGTGACTGTTATGAAATTGATGAAACTAAAATAACTCCAAAACTAAAAATCACTACCTTGATCATGTTTATGTTAAGTCAATAAGCATTGTCATTGCTCCATTAGGTATTTATTTCCTGATACCTTATGAATAAATTATAACGCGGAGAAAAATTAATTTTTTCTCATATTTAAAACTTTAGTTTTTACTCATCAAAAGCAAACTGTAAGTGAGAATCGATCCAAACACTACTATAATCGTATCTTTCTTAAAGTATACAAGTTCCCAACCACAGAGAATAAAACTAGGTGTATCGTACAATGCTCTATCCACATTATCAGTACATTCCAATCCACGGAGCAATCTCATCTCTATTTTGTCGCAGAATGCATTTCTAAACCTGTCCGTTTCAATAGGTACCCTACCCGCCATGCATATGATCAATATTAAAGAAGATAATGAAAACACCAGTAGAAAGAAAGCATCGAACAAATTATCCATTCCCAGCTTTGGTAGTTTTAACCTCGCACAAAACCCTGTCATAACAAGGGAAATCCAAAAATGACATATAAAAACGCAGAATATGGGTAGAGAAAATATGCTCTGAATATGTTTGAGAAACTGAAGTGTTTCTGCTCTTTCATTTGCAAGTCTCAGTTGATAAGTTTTTATAAATAGATTTGGTCTAGTATCGATTATATCTTGAATTGATTTATTTAACTGTATGCAAGCGTGACGACACAGAAGACTGTATACAAAAATTATCAAGTTATTCACAGAATATGTCAGACTTTGTAGTAAAAATTTAATAAAGTCTATAGAGAGTTTCAATTGCACATTGCTTACTGTATATCCATAGGTTGAAAAGGAATCAGTCGGCATTTTATAGCGTAAAGCTGTTTTCACACTAGTGTAGAGAATGGGGACGAAGAATGCAACAATGATTAGTGTGGTCCTAAAGCTTGCAAAGGTCTTTTTCAAAGGCTGCGCAGACAGTAGAATTGAGAGCTCTGTTCGTTTCAGGCTCATCGTAATTAAAGCCATTAAATTTAATGTTTGGGCAAAACTTATCATTAAGTATGATTTCCAGGGCATTTCCTGCGACTTCAGAGCTAAGTAAGATGAGTATGATGCGTCCAAGTGAACCAACATAAACAAAATGAAAAGTGCATGAGCAGTAATTGGTCTCTTTTTGTCTTGAATGTCTGTGACAAATCCATAGTAATAAAGAATGCCAAAATGCTTTTTCAATAGAATTCGTTTGTCATCACGTTGCTGTTTCATGGTATTTATCAGGGAAAAAAAACTGGATAGTTTGCATAAACTTTCTCTGCTCATTGAAAGGTCTGAGAAGTTGTGACTATTCAACCTACTCTTATGTCTGCGAAATGCTTTTAACAATGCTAAGTACGTATCTGAATATTGATTGGGGTAAATCGAAATCTTAAAATTCAACTTATTCATATTTGGGAGAGACGTATTCATGAAAAATAAATTGAAAGTAAAGCTTTTAAATTCATTAAACATGTTTTCAGCTTTTAACAAATTATCTTTTATTTCTGTTCGATTTTGAAATTGCAGTATAAATTAATTTTCATAATGTGAAAAGTTAGAACATTAAAACTCATATTATGAGTGATTTCATACCCAACATCCGAAAATATCGTATAAATCTTTCAATATGCAATCATAAATTAAATTTATATAATGTTACAATCAGTTTAATTAGTTTCTCTTCAGTTGATTCCATTATTGATCAGCAGTTTCTATTTTATTAGTGCTAAACATGTACCTGTATGTCTATTATTTATGCAATTTCAATTGCCTGTTGAATTTTATAAAATTCTTTCTTTTAATGAAACAGAGATAGAATGAAATAACCATAAATCCATGAATGAGCACGAACCTTTTATTTAAATAAAAAAAACTAGTTTAAATGATATTCCGGGAGAATTTAGTGTAGAAATCTACATTAATGTACCATTTAAACAAAATGCTCCGTCTGAATGCTCGTTGTCACCCATAATATTTGAACTTTAGACTGACAGGGTTTCTTTCTTACATAGGGCTCTATTCAAGATTACTTAAGGCATTATACCTTGATTAACTATGTACTTCCCTTCTGTACCTAGCCTTAGGATTACTTAATGCTCTATATCTCGGAGAAGTGAAAGTGCCTTTCTGGAAGACCCCCCATTATCCTAATCTTATTTCTTATATTTTTGTACTGTCGTTCAAGATCACTGGAACTCAGATTATAGTCCCATAGTCTCTATAATGGTCAACTTCAGCAGGGCCGTATTAATCGTACGCGGGACCCTAGACCATTTAAATTTTTGGGGCCCTTAGATTAAATTTTTTTCTCGTATATTTTTTATTTATTCAAATATAAAAGTATTTATAGATCTTTTCATTTAAGAAAGCATATTTAAAATAAAAATAAATAATAATAAATTAAATTTTACTTTATTTTATTAAATTAGAACTCCCCCACCAGAATTATAGCTATGATAGAATTCGATACATGGATACCACTAGTTTCTGCATTTGTGACAGACCGGGAGAGTTGGATTGAGGTCACCGGGTTTTGAACATTCGTCATGAGAGCTGTATTAAAATCATGGTCGTAGTTGCTCCTGTGGTGCCTTTAGCAGTCGGGTGTATGCAAGCCGACGTTGTGCTTAATCGAGACGAGACTGTGTAGCAACAGTGCGAGGAGGTGGATAGTGTGGCAGTCACATGTAGCAAGTCAACTGTTCAATGTGGACCATCCACCGAAGTAGGCGTTTCCAGATCGAAGTGGGAGTTACTGTCAAGGTAGGCGTGTTCACATCACGTTTGAAGGCCACCAATGTGGGGAGGGTAGTAACAGATCATGTCAATCGTCATCTATAAAAAGGTACCCCGACATAGAGTCAAGTTAACATGTCTTATATACTAGTGAATTGTAATTGTAACTTTGTAGTGGTAGATACGCTACACGTATATCAATCTCTCAAACAGGATGATAGTTTGTTGTGAGAACCTTATTGCTGTGGGGGGGGGTCATATATAATATTGAATTCTCTACAAATCTCATATTGCTTCGTCATTTTTGGACAATCTTATTGTGATTTCTATCAACAATGCTGTGATAGCATCAGCTCAAGCCATTTCCTTTTGTGATCATCTTTTTTTTCTCACTTGGATGCATTTTAATATAAAATTTTCTTATGATTCGGTTGATTATTTGTTTTTAAAGTGTTAGACAGAGAAAATTTATTTCTTAACTTGATTTAACTTGATAAACTTGATTTATTTCTTAACTTCTTAACTTGATAAGCTTGATTTATTTCTTAACTTCTTAACTTGAATTTATTTCTTAACTACTCTGAGCGTATTAAACACGTAAAAAGGATTTTTATCGTTTTAATTTTAAACTGACATTTTTATTGAATTCTTTTTATGTAATAATAAATTGCAACTTTATACCCTATAAACACATAAGAATTTAGTTATTGTAATAATTAAAAAGTAAATTGCTAGAAATGATGGGTTCAATTTACCAAAAAAAGAAAAAAAAAAGAAAAAAGACAGGAGTATTAAATTTTCAACTGCATGCAGCTGAATCTTCATAGATATCCTTTTAAATATGTACTGTTTAATATTCTTCAAGTTTGATATTCTTAAGAAAAATAAATATACCGTTCTGTAAAATAAAATTTAATTCCGACAAGTATGATAAGTAAGTATAAACTAAATTCGATCGCAAAGGATAAGTAACTTGTTATTTAATTTTTTTAAGTGTACACTGTAAAAAAATTAATTCCGGTTTAAATTACGGTAAAAAGTACCCGCACTCAGAGTGCCAAAACGTTTAACCGTAAAATCGATTTTTACCATAAAATTTTGTGGAATAAAAAATTTATTAAATTTATAGCAATATTTAGTGTAAAATCAGTAATTTACTGTAATTAAATAAATATTGTAAAAATTAAGGCATGAAATTTTATGGTAAAAATGGATTTTAAGGATGTTTCGTTGAGGTTGCCAGTACTTTTTACCGTAATTGGATTCAGAATTGTTTACAGTGTGTTACGTTTATTTTATGCTTATTAAGAGTTTTTATTTACATTACTGCTCAAAATGTTTTGTTTAACAAACAGTTTCTGATATAATATTTCTAAACATTTTGATAATTTAACCAGACTTAGAAAAGTAATCAATAAAAGGTATTTGTCTCTGAAAAAAATGAACAATATGAATTTGACTTTATAATTGTTTTTCTTAAAATTAACAAAAAATGAGACAAAGCGTAAAATTGATCAGAACGAAATTTTTTAAATTTTTTGTTTACAATTAAAATTTGTTATTTGTTTATTATAAAAATTTACTTTTCGGTTCTTTTTCAAATTTCATGGAGGAACTTTAATTATCTGCAGCTAACGAGAAGAGATTCTTGATAAATATACCCACTGATACACTGTGGTTTATAATTATTAGTATATTATATCCTGATTTTATAATATATTTTAATTTCAAATATGTTCATGAAAATTCGCACAATAATAATTTTATTTAAATCGCATTCAAAGTTACAGCCATAAAATTTATTTCATCAAAATATTTTTATTGCATTGAAATTTAAACATATGTAAATTAATAAAGCAAACATTGCGCTGCCCCTAACTATTGCGGTTCAAAGAATATCTAATAATAATCAGACATTTCAGATATAATTAACAACCAGTAGCTCCAATATTTATTTGTAGACATTTTGCTGTTATATTTGACATGATTTTTACTTGGCCTTCTATCTAATTTACATTTAACTCACTCTACACATTATAAATAGAGTTTTAAAAAAAATCGAAACCTTAAGATTGCTTTCGATTTTTATAAAGGTTTTATGCAAGCTATCCCTAAACATTTTCACTTACATTTAAACGAGGAGACTTCGGTGGCCAATTCAAATCATATATTCTATTTTGTTCAAACTACTTTCTTGAAACCTTAGATTTAAGAGGAGATATCCTTCTTGCTGAAATATGAAATTTAAACCTCCTAAATGATAACCATAAACCTGCTATTCTAACATTTATATATGTATTTTAGAGTTCATATTCCTTGGAATAAGAATTAAATAATACTTGTATTATAGATTAAATATTATTTAATATTATTTATTATTAAATTAAATATTATTTATTATCTGCTGAGAATTAAATAAACTTCTATGAAAACAGCGCCCATACATTTACGGGTCGAAATGTGTTAAAAATACTTTAAATATATTTTAATTAATTAATAAGTTAATTAATCAAAAAATGATTAATTAAATAATTAATTAAATAATTAATTAAATAATTAATTAATTAAGTAATTAATTAATTAAATAATTAAGTAATTAATTAATTAATTAATTAATTAATTAATTAATTAATTAATTAATTAATTAAATAATTAATTAAATAATTAATTAAATAATTAATTAAATAGTTAATTAAATAATTAATTAAATAATTAATTAAATAATTAATTAAATAATTAATATGGTTTAATTAATAATATAGTTAATTAGAATTATGAGATACACGAAATATATTTTTAATACGTTGTAGCAAGAAATTGCTTGAATAAAAACAATAAAAAATTTGTGAATTTTTCTTAAATTAAAAAAAAAAACACAGTTAGCCTCATATTTAGGAACCATAGTGCATGCCACTGCTATTGTAATAGCTTCTGATGAAAATAATGAGCCTGCAGACCTGCAGTCGATAGAAAATTTTTGGGTTTACCTTGCCAGATAAGGTGCTGTTTTGGGTCCTCTTTTTTACATGAGGTGGCATAAGGGTTACTCCTTTTATAGTCCTCACACCCTATTTTTGAACCAATAATGGGAAACATTTAAAGTCAATTTTGCATTGTAGTGAAGGTGGGCAAGAATCTATTTTTAGTAATGTTTTCACGACAGCTCTCCACACAAAACTGTGATTCACGGTGTTCTGTGAAAAAGGACTTATTATCACTTCCTCATTTTAACTATCTGCTAAGGCCATTTTTTTGTGATAAAATATGTGAGTTTTTGAATTTATGTAAATTTCCATTTCCTATTTAATAAAGGACTGTTTAGTTTAAATTTTTCTTAATTTCCTGTATGCTTAATTACTTTAATGACTCGTTCATTCATTTCTATTAAGACACAGAAAACTTGTTGAACCGTAACTGTTATTTTATTTTATAACCGTCGTTGAACAGCTGACCCAATTTTTGGATTTACGACTACTATTGTTCAACTCCGTTGCCTTGTAATTTTTATCCCAATCCAGAAGACAAGGGAACTCTTGGATCAAGTATTGGGAGAAATATTGCCTTCGTGGAGGACGTTTTACTGGAACTATCCCACATTTGCGTTAGATTGAATACCACGAGAATCTCCCATGGTTGGCCTGGCGGCAAAGGGACCCATGATCCGCCTACCACTGAGGATATTTCACGTCAGCACTGTGGCCGGGGCAAGCCTGATACGGATTCGTATCGACCAGCCATGGCTGGGATTCGAACCCGGTTCACCTCATTGGAAGGCGAACGTTCTATCCCCTGAGCCATCGCGGCTCTACCGTAACTGATAGAACAAATTACTGAAGTTACAATCATTTTTATCTCTTAAACAACGCTTTTTTTTCATTACTCTTTGATTAAATTTTTCTGCTTCGCAAAAGATGAGCCGAACAGAACTTGTATAGAATTGTGAAGAAATGAATTTCCGAACGCAAAGATAACATTATTTTTCCTCAAAATAATCTTTCTTCGATAAACAGAAATCTTTTTTCGAATTAATATGAAGATAAAGCAGATATTGTCATTCTGGATATTCACACGATGACAGACCGTAATTCTCGTGGTTTTTTTTAACTAAATTTCTAGAATAAAATGTTCTGCTCCACAAAAGAACTGAACATAACTGTAATAAAATTATAATGATATAAATTTCCGAACTTAAAAATCAGATGATTTTTCATAAATTTTATTTCTTTTCATGCATAGAAATAAGAAAATGTGCTTCTAAAATAGTTTCAGAAGTCCCGATAATATATTTTTCTTCCTATGAATTCAAGCATGACCATAAGAGTCTTGAACTGTTGAAACTTTAGTCTTTACTCATCAAAAGGAAACTGTAAGTGAGAATAGTTCCAAACACTACTATAATCGTACTTTTCTTAAAGTATACGAGTTCCCAACCACAGAGTATGAAACTTGGTTTATCGTATAATGCTCTATCCACATCGTCAGTGCAATCTAACCCGCGGAGCAATCTCAACTCCATTTTTTCGCAGAATAAATGTCTAAACCTGTCCATTTCAATAGGTACTCTACCCGCCATGAATATGATCAGCATTAAAGAGGATAATGAGACCACCAATAGAAAGAGGGTATCATACAAATCTTCTGCTCTTAACGGCATTAGTTCTACTCTCGAATAAAGTCCCATCAAAGCAAGTGAAAGCCAAAAGTAGCAGTTGAAAACACAAAAGATGGGGACAGAAAATATGTACTGAATATCTCTGAGAAATTTCAGCGTTTCTGCCCTCTCGTTGGCGAGTTTCATTTGAAAAGATTTTATAAATATATCTGGTTTAGCATCGATAATATCTTGAGAGGACTTTTTTAATTGGGCGCAGGCCTGATGGCAGAGATAGCAATACACAAAAGTTATTAAGTACTGTACAGAATAAGTTAAAGAATGTAAGAAACATTTGATAAACTCTATAAAGAATTTTAACTGTAAATTAGTCACCGCATAACCGTAGGTAAAATAAGAAGTAGTAGAAGTTTTATATTTAAAAACCATTCTCCCGCTTGTGAATGCGAAAGGAATCAGAAATGCGAAAATGTTAATTGTGGTCTTCAAGCTTCTAAATATTTTCATTTTTTGAGCGAATAGTAGTTTTGACAGTTCTTTCTGTTTGAGATTCATCGCTATTAAGGCCACTAAATTCATTGTTTGCGATAAAGTTATTATCAAAGATGCTTTCCAAAAGATTTCCACTAATTTTACAGCAACGTAAGCTGTGCATAATACATCACACTGAACCAAAAAAAACAAGATCGGAAGTACTTTAGCGGTAATTGATCTCTTCTTGTTTTCAGGATTTGTAATGAATCCAAAATAATAAAGAATCCCAAAAGACAATTCCCTTGATTTTTTATTATTACGTTGCTGTTGCATAGTTTTTATATAAAAAAAAATCCAGACATGAGATATTAATTGTTCTTGTTTTTCAAATGTTACCAAAGTTGCCACTGTTTAATTCAACCTTATATCGATGATAATATAATGGAGATATTGATTTATCGATTACTTTAAAGAGATATCATTTAATTTAATTTATATATGTACGCATTTTTAATAATCAAAGAAAACGTTTTTAAAGATAATATATTTGAAGTTTTTTTTGCATTGTGCTAATACTAAATATATTTTTTTCTTAAAAGTTTCTTTTTTTTTTTTTTTAATCAAAATTCATTTATAAAAGTGACTCTTTTATTGTAGTACGATTGATTTCCATGATGAAAGCTTCATATCATCTTACAATTAGCTTGATTATATTTTGTAGCTTTTCCTTTATTAATTTATGATTGAATTTAGTTCAAGAGCTTTTTCTCTAATTGTGGAAAAAAAATTCTAAGTGACATTTTAGTGCACTTATAAACACCAACTTTAAAATTACTATGGAAACACATATCTCATTTGCAAACACATTATCTCATTGAAAACAGCTTAATTTAATAACCTGTAGACTAAGCTTAGTTGTGTACTTCTAGTCGTTATTAAACTTAAAAAATTAGGTTGTCCATGGAAATACTATTGAAGCCCCTTAAATTTTGCGTTTAAGAAATTTGTAAGTAGTTAAGTAACACAATATAGCGGCTAACTTTCTAAATTAGATATAAATAAAAAATATTTTTAATTAAGTAATCATAAAAAAATACATTTTTAATTAAGCATGAAATATATTTTCTGATTTTGTTGTGAGTGAATGAAAAGTACTAGTATGAATAACGTGCGATAGTATTATTATGAATATGCTAGCATTATTATGAATATATGAGCCAGTATTTGTTGGTTTTAGCCTACTTAAGGACGATTTACATTGACGCTAGATACGTTTCTTGAAGTTCGTCGTATCCCAACTGCTTATAGCGCCCTCTAGCAAACTGTTAGTTCATTCAGTAGATGTAAATAGTTGATACTCTACGGTATATTATGTAATGCCTTTGTAATAATTTTTTTATTTAATTCTACATGGTTATATCTGTCACATGAATGAATAATAATTCTTTGTGATTTATTGCTTTAAAATTTGGAATTTATTCTTTATTTCAATCGAAATTTTTGAATTAAGATTGGATTGTGAGAATTTATGATAGTTCCTTGAATTCTTTTCATATCGTGCGCTTATGTAGAAACATAAAGTTTTCTATTCATTTCCAAATCTTTTATTTTACATTTAATTCCGTAATACGTAAAAAGTATTACTTTCATATTTTGATTTACTCCTATCAATTTCTATTCTTTCATATAACAAATTATACTATGAACATAGAAAAAACAATCTACATTACGAGGGTTGCTATTTATATTTCTGGCCTTACATTACTTTTAACCGCTGGAGAAATGACTGGAGGTCTAGTGACAAGGGAAGACAAACTTATAAATTTTTTAAAGACCCAAGCATAAAGCGCCTGTAGGCCAATTTTTATTTAAACCAGCTCCTTACTGGCCACGGAGTGGGCCAGTAAGGAGCTGGGGGGACCCATCAACAAAAATATTTCAAAAAATCAGCTTCATGCAATTACTGTGGAGTGAGACTGGACATTGATCATCTACTTAAGCACTGTCCAAGATTCCGGGCACTTCGTCGAACCCATATGAATAATTGCGAAGAGGAACATCAATTCTTCGCTATATTGACCTGCAGGAAAATTGTGACTCAAATTATTAAACAAACCCTCGAGGACATTCTAGCCCCAGATCAACTGACCCCAGTCATGAACCAACAATAGAGCATGTCATCGTTAATTTTTACTAATCAACTTTTAGCCTTACATTTTGAATTTTTATCTACTTTTGATTTTAGACTTCATAGACTTCTAGTCAGACTTTTACTTTTAGACATTTACTATTTGGACTTTTAGCTTTCATTGATTTTAGTTTTGAGATTTTTTATCTCTTGTTTCCTTATTATTATAATCATTTAATTCTCGACATTTACACCGGCGCTATTGGGTTTCATTGCCTTTAACACATGTTTTTAATTGTCAAACTTTATTGTTAATCCACTTTTAACTGATCACCACCACTGTCATTTGGCGAAATTTTACTGTAACTTTAGTTTTTAGAGAAATTTTATTGTAATAATTTTACTTTTATCTCCGTATACCCCCCTGGGGTGGGTCGGAGTTCAACCTT
>NC_092210.1:63079931-63196498 GCF_043381705.1 Parasteatoda tepidariorum | reverse complement strand
GAGCGAAAGATCGAACTGATGGGTCATCCGCCGTACAGCCCTGATTTGGCACCCAATGACTTCTTCTTATTCCCACACATCAAAAATAAATTACGTGGACAACGATTTTCGACCCCCGAAGAAGCGGTTGATGCATTCAAAACGCATGTTTTGGAGTTACCTCAATCGGACTGGAAAAAGTGCTTTGAAAATTGGTTCAAACGCATGCAAAAGTGTATTGATCATCATGGAGAATATTTTGAAAAACAATAAAACCAATTTCGATCCTACATATTTGCTTTTTCATTATTAGGCCAGAAATATAAATAGCAACCCTCGTAAAAACACTTTTCTGTTTTTATTCTTCCGATAGCTTAAAAGCATTGATGGTGCATTTCAGCTATATTAATACTTATTAAATTCAACAATGAAATTAATTTAAGATCAAGATAAATTATGCGAAATTAAAGTATTTAAAATAAATCGTATTTTATTTTCATTTTAAATTACAAACGACATTTTTAACGAACTAAATTAAAGTATTTTATCTAACTAAAATAAAAATGACCGAATGATTGTAAAGAGCTTTATAGATTCAATTAAAAATAAAAGAAAACGATAAAATTATCAATATATCTGATTTTCAAACTTTTTGGCGCAGCGGGGAGTTAAAACCGTTTGCTCCAAACTTTAGCCATTTTGGCACGCATCGATTAAAAAAAAAATAAAGTAAAAAAAAAGTAGATAAATGAAACAATAAAAAATACGATTCACTATAAAATGAAGAAAATTGAGAGAACCAAAAGGCGATTGCAGGTTACCCATTGACAAAATGGTTGCTGTCTAATTTTTTTTGGAAAAGAAATTTTATCGTGTTTTCATCTTGGACACATTCTGTGTAAATTCAGCTCAGACACATTCTGCGTAAATTCTTTTGATGATTGAATAGACATTGAACAGCCAATCGAGATCAATATTCACATTTTCGGTTTGGTACAATGGTGTTTGAAGGATATTGTAAGCTGCATCATAGGCCCGTTTCGGATTCACAAGTTCATACATGAAATATGATTTGAAAGCTAGGCTTTTTTTCAATTTTACTTGAATAATGAATAAATCATTTATATTGTGTGGAAGACAGTCTATGATCTTGTATAAGTTATTGGGTATGTTGACATTGGATCCTTTTTTCCTAACTGGTGATCAACACCCAGTTCTCGTTTTTGCATGAAAGGAGTTCGGAGAGTCAATATTTGCTCTTCGGTAGGGTTCAATTCTCTCCACCACTTTGGTACTTTTGTGAGGGACGGGCTTCATGCTTGCCTTTGCGAATGGAATCCTTTCGTTTTTCCGTTTGTGTGTAACGCTTAAGGTATTCCCGTCTACGCTCTTTGGCTTTTTCAACCTCGGTAAGTTTAGGCCTTGGCATCGTTTTTTTCTCGCTTCAACTCTAACTTTTGGAACCGTGTCAATCAGTTTGGACCCTCTTTATTTGTGACATTCACCTGAATTACTATTGAAAATGATCCAGTTTGAACTGTATGTTAGAATTTCTGATTCTTAATTAAAACAATAAAAACAAAAATATCGTTCAAATGATGAAATTCTCTTTTATTCACAACTTAAGAAGTATTTATGGGATCTCTCTGGTTCCATATCTCAAAAATAAACTCACCAACTTAATGCATAACAAAATTAAAAGTGAAAAAAATAATTCTAAAAAAATTATCAAATAGCAGCAGTCGACATAGCAACGCATGCGCGCTGTTTACTATTACTCTTGATTATTGTAGTTTAAAAGTGAAGACGCCATGAAATCCAAACCAAGACCCATTTTGCCAATGGGTTTAAAAACAAAACAAAACAAAAAACAAAAAAAAACGCGTCGTTGTCTTACATGCATTAGAACCGGACACTGTCCATAAAATTACAAAATCACCTTAGTTAAAAAATGTGCACCACATTGAAATAAAATTCGAGTCCAAAAATTTGCAACAACTTTGAGACCAAGGGCATGATTGTAGTTATGTGATGAGTATTACGCACAATACTGACTAACTTCCCAACAAAGCCAAAGCCTGTATCTATCTATCTGGGACATGGGCGAGCATGGACAATCCGACAGTGAGAATCGAACCCCAATCCTTTGCAGCTGCAGCTCTGTTTGACTACTACAGAGGACATGCAGAACATCAAAGAATTAAGAAGAAATGAAAAAGTAATAAATAAGTATTCATGTTAATTTTTTTCATAGAGATTTTGATGCATTTTTGGCCTTTAAATATAGCCAATTAACAATCAAAATTTTTTTTCTTTCTGTCGTATGTTTGTTTAGGCAGTGGGGGTGCGATTGTTCCTGTTTTTTAGTGGCGCCATCTATGGCCAGGAATTCGACTTCTGCCACGCCATTCACACAACCACAACCCGTAACAACAATCAAAATTAAATGTGTTAAATGTTAATGTGGAAAAAAAACTTAAATTACCGTTACACACTAAACACTTAATTCTAAATGAAAATGAAATTTTGGATTTCTAGCAATAAAAATATGTGATGGGACTATTTCTGTTATGTGTCGTAATGATAAGCTCGCTTTTTTGGCGGTAGTAAGGAAATAATGATCTCTAATGGAATAATGGAGTTCGATTGCTTCAACCTCCATAATAGCGTTGCTTATCGAGACGTGACAGAGCTTAGTGCTTTTATTAAGGTTATTTTTAACAATTTTATCGTTAGAATGATTTTAAATAGTTATTCAACATGATGACAAACATTCGCCAGCATGATTTCAGTATGTTTGCAAGCATGTTCGGTGATTGTTGCTCCATTGTACCACAGTCGGTGTCTCGATTTAGATTTTTTTTGATTTAGATTTTTAGTATCACTGAAATCTTACCAGATTATTGTTTATTTTTAAAGAAATGCAATTATATATTTTTATGCCAATTTATTCTCAAGTTTAAAAGCAATCCTTTTAAACTTTGTAAAAAGTATTTATGGATTATTGGAAAGTACCATTCGTTATTTTTAGTTTCGATTAAAAATAAAAATCAGCATTGGGTGGCTAAATATTTTCTGAAATAAACATGGAGATATTGTATTAAATTCTTTTTTAAGTATCTATTTTAATGTGGTTTCAAAAAGTATTTGCCTTTTTATTTTTGAGGTAAAAATATGCATTTATAAATGACATTATAAATTTGTTTTCATACATATGGAAAGAATTTATTTTGTCTACATCATTGATTTATTTTTATAAATACTGAAATCTACAAACACGAATTAGATTGATCAGCTTTTGTTCTAACTTATCACAAATAGAAAAAAAGAGCAATTACCTTTTGATCGCATGAGAAAAACGAGCAAAATACACATTATTCCGGCTGAGTGAATTTTGTAAATCAACTTTTAAATGCGGGTATACATTTTACATGATAGAACAACGATTCATTTCAGAATGACTGACTGAATCATAAACTGTAATTGATTGAATAATGTCAATAACCGTTTATTTGTTTTCATCTATGACTATTCCAGTAATACATATTAAAAGAAAATCATAAAAATGAACAATGATGGTCAATATAATTCTTTTTGTTGGAATAAACTACATGTGTTTAATACTTGATGTCATGTCTTGAATAAAAAATCAAAGATTATTTCTTGTTTTTTTCTTCTAGTATTGTAAAGAAATAAATATATAATAAAGAATAATATTAATTTTTAATGAGTGTGAGTTTTACTGTTAAATGAATGAATGCGATATATGCACTGCTATTATTAAAAAAATTCATATTGTTCTTTCTCGAAACGAAACATTTTGTATTTTGCTTATAGACGAATAATTGTTTACTTAAAAATAGTTTTAAAACATCATAACTAACATTTTGAACGTTATTAGACTACGACTCTACGAATTTTTCAACAACACACGCAGCATAAATTATCACAAACGCATGATAAATATATTTTAAACATTTGCAGTGTGTACACTGTAGATTGTGTAAAACGTTCATAATGTATAAGAAGAGCATTAAGAAGAGCATTCGAAGTTCTCGCCAAAAAAAGTCAAATTGTGTGCAGCGCGCCAAAAAAAAATTACCATTCTGAGTAACTTTTGATCTAATGACCGGATCTTTACGTTCTAGGACTCAAAGGTTCGAAGGAGTGACCTCGAATATGCTAATTAATTAGTGCAGACGATATTTTAAGTTACGAAATCAGACACAAAATTTACTCTTTCTGAATAAACATACATTTCCTTTCAAAGGATTCGAATTTTTGACCCCCAAAATATCGGGGGTAACCACAATCTGAGAAATATGGGCCCCATAGTTTAATTAGGCGAGCGGTTCAAAGCTTGGAACCTTTAATGTTAATTTGACTTTTTGGCGAATTTCGTCATATCTCTTGAACTTTTTAGGCGAATAAATTTTGTTTTCATACAATCATAAAATTTTTTTATCGAAAGATAGTTCCATGCAAAAGAAAAATTTTAGTTATTATTTATTACTTTGTATTATTTCATTAAACAATAGTCGAAAAACTTATGAATTATTGGGTATAATGTTTTTTTTACATAATTTTAAAGTGTGCAATTTTGCATGGCAAAATATTGCATATGTTTATCCAAAGATAATTCCATGTAAAAAATAAAGTTTAGTAAACATTTACTGTTCTTTATTATTTTATTAAACAAATAGTCGAAAAACGTTTGAATTGTAAGGTATACATTATTGACATCATATTAAATAATTTCACATGACAAAGTAAAAAATTTGAACGAAATCAGTCAAATAGTTCCTGAAAAATGGAATTTTGTAAAAGTAGTATTTTCAAAGTTCGATTGCTTGAGATTTTTGATTCCATTTTTCAGTACGTTTTAGCGTCTGATGTAGTAACTTAAAATATCGTTTGATCTAATTTTTAAGCATATTTGAGGTTACCCCTTGGAAAAATTCGAATGAAATCGTAATTGATTTGATTTTTTTTTTAATAGTCTCTGAGTAATCGAATTTTAATATACGACTTTTTTAAAATTCGATTTCTCAAGAACGATTCAACAGATTTCCTTCAAATTTTGTATTTTGCCATGAAAAAATTATAAACTTTAAAATTATGTAAAAAATTGTACACCTTACAATTCAAAATTTTTTTGACTATTTAATAAAATAATAAAACATAAAAATTTGAAATATATGACTAAATAATTTTTGCATGAAATTATCTTTGGATAAGCAAATTTTACAATTGTGTGAAAAAGTTTTCAATTCACTTAAAAAACTCTCGAGATATGGCGAAATTAACATTAATGGATTCAAAATTTGGATTGCTCTCTTGACACAACTATGGGGCCATATTTCCTAGATTGCAACTATCCCCGATATTTTGGGGGTCGAAAATCAACTCTTTCTTGCAGTCAGCTCAAGTTTTACGCTTTGATTAAAAAAATATTTTTTATGAATAAGTTAAAACGTTTTTCAGTAAAGTTACTACTAATAATATTTATTAAATTAATAAATTTTGCTAATAGTAAATTTAAACGTCAGTTTTATTTAATCACTAGCTGGATACCCATTCTCCGTACGGGAATGAAAAAAATTAAGCAATCAATAAATCAATGCTGAATCATAATTTTATTACAAATGGAAACTCTCATCATATTATAGATTATTTTTAGTTCTAATTAATTAATTAATTTTCAAAATGTGCAAAAATATATATATCTTTAAAAAGTAAAGGCGAAATTTCATTATATCATATGTTAGTTTCAGTATTAATTAATTAATTAGTTTTGAATGTGGGCAGAATTAAACAACTTGAAGAAATTAAATCTTTGAAAATTTCAAAAACGATTATTATGCCCATTTCAGCAATCTTGTAGTCAAAACTTTCAAAGCATTGTTTTTAATCCTATTTAATAAAAAATAAAAGAAATAGTTTTAATTGAAACTACTTATATGATATTAATTAGTGTTAGTGAAACTGTTAGCATTATAAAACTGTTAGCATTATAAAACTGTTAGCATTATAAAACTGTTAGCATTAGTGAAACTGTTAGCAAAACGCGAAGAAAAATATGTTCATTACAACATTCGTAAAGCAAAGGTAGTAAAGGTTTTCGATACGTAAAATAAAGTAAAAGCTACGTATATTATTATAGATATTATTTTTTTATTCTATTTGATTTATTATAATATGTATATTATTTTTTATCCTGTTTAATTTTTTCATATTCAATTTTTATCTTATTGTTTCTAAGCCTGTTCAATAAAGATAAAGGTCTAAGTTATACTATTTACATAAAATGAATTAATGCTTAAAATTGTTAGTTTCACAAGAAGGATGATATGTTTTTTATAACACTTGAAATTTTTTGATAGGCAGAGTGAAGTATTAGCGATGTTTATATTGCTATTCAATTTTTATCCCTTTTTTATCCTATAGATAAGGTGATATATTTTTTATCCGATAGCTAAAGTGAAGTAATAGCAACGTATATTATTTTATATGTCATTTTCTATTCTATTTAATAAATTATTATATGCATATTATTTTTTATGATATTTAATTTTTTCATATTCGTTTTTTCATCCTATTGTTTTTAAGTCTTTTCAATGAAGGTAGCAAAAAATAGTAAGTAAAACTACTTAGATTATAATAATATAATTAATAAAATTAATTTGCGCTTAAAATTTAATGTTTAACATGAAGGATGATGTGTTTTTAATAACATTCGAATTTTTTTGATAGGCAAAGTAAAGTAATAACGACGTATGCTACCTTATTCAATTTTTTATTCTGTTTAATTTTTTCATATTTAATTTTTAATGCTTAATTTTTATCCTATTCTTTTTAATCTTAATCAATAAAAGTTAAAAAAATATAGTTTAAAATGAAACTACTTACTTAAAAATAATTTGTGTTGAAAGTAGTGAACTTAAAATGAAGGATGATATGTCCTTTATAACATTCGTAATTTTTCGATTTGTAAAGTAATGTAAGAGTGATGTATTTATTCCCCTTAAGCCAATCACGAATCCAAGATTTTTAGACACGCAAACGTAAGCATTTCTGATGCTTTTCTTATCCATGAATTTAAACAATGGAAAATATTTTTCCTTTTCTATTGCGCAATTTTTAATGCTCAAATGTGCTTTTAAATACTACAGTCTTATATGTAATTAAGTGTTCTTTAATTAAAAATTAATTTGCATAAAAAAATCTTTTTTTTTAAGTAAATATTTTAGTTAAATAAGCAGTTTATAATTTTGTGCTTAACCCTATTAACGCCAAAAACTGGTCTCTGCAAAACTTATTTTTTTTTTGGAAACGACAACACTAAAATAAAACAAAATCGATAACCATAAAATGAATAAATAAACAATGTCTAGTAAATAAATATCAAGTAAATAAATGATCAGATAAATAAAAAGAAAATTTCAAGTAACTGTTTTAGTGATTTTCTTTTAAAAATAGCTAATAGTTGGGAATTATTTGATATTTTACAGTATGTATTTGATATTTTACAGTTAAATTATTAATTTAATTATTATTTAAACATTTACAGATTTATTCATAATGATCAGAGATATAATTTTTGTGCGGTGGTTATAAGTTATTTATTTTTAAACGCTTCAATACGATTTGAAGTTCACTGTAGGAAAAAACGAAACAGAAGTTTATCCCACGATCGGCATTAATTTTTTCAATAATAAATGAAATCTCAAAAATTTTAATATTTTGTGTTCCATGGCACCCTTAAAAATTTCAGATTTCGTAATGATATCATAATTTAATTACTGATATTTCAGAATATACTTAACTGTTGTAATTTGACATTGACTTATGCTGCACTTAAAAAATATTTAATTCCATGTACTGTAGTTGATATTAAGCAGCCAGTTTCCATTCAATGCTTTAATACATTTTAATTTGTTTCACTTTCAATTTTTTTGTGTTAAGTTAAAAGATAATAAAATTGTTTTGATAACTTATGAGAACTCTGGACGGAGAGAAAAGTTCTGGTAAAATTGCAGCACTGTAATGACATTTCTTAAAAAAAAATTCAAAATTATGGTTTTTTATTACAACACCTTTAGTAAAAAATACAAAACTGAATTGTAAGTTTAACCGAATAAATCGTTTTTATACCATGCTCTAAGGTATTAAGATAAAATTTACCGAATTTTTTCACATATAATAAAACCATATTTTATTGTTAGTTTTACCAAAATTATTACCAAAGCACTTCAGAAAAAATCACCGAAATTTTTGGTGTGCACTGTATACAGCCAGAAATACGAGTAATTTTACCATATTCTGGTAGTTTCGATAATACTTTTTTTTCAGTGCATATGCGTAGAATAAATTCATGTTAATTCATGCGTAGAATAAATTCATCACTACTGTTAAATGAAGAAAATCATTTATTTTAATAAAAAAAAATTATTTATTTTTAATTTAAATAAAGACAATTAGTTTTAACAAATAGTTTTAAAAACGAAACAGATGAAAAATTTTAAAAGTTCTTGCATTTTTCTAAATTTTTTTAAAAATATTTTTCTGCTATTCGATTTATACAATCCTGTTCATACAATTCATATAACTTTTCTCATTTATACAATCCTACTTTTATAATCTGCTCTATAAAAAATTCCTGATCAAATTGCGGTAAAAGTACCGGCACTTTGGTTTCTTCATCCGTAAAATCTACTTTACCTTAAAATTTACCGCAAATTTACAGTAATATTTATTTAATTAGTGTGATTCAGTGGTTTTACGATAATTATTACTGTAAAAATTATGGGATATCAGATTTTTTGTTCCGTTACATGCTCTAGTAAAAATGTGCTTTACGGCAAAAAAGTACTAGCAGTCTGAGCGTCGGTACTTTTTACCGTAATTTGATCCTAACGTTCTTGCAGTGTGACACAAAAACAGCTTTTTAAGTAAATTAATATATACCTTACTATTACTTAAATTAATACTATTATTAAATAAATTACTATTATTAAAATTAAATCTCACTATTATTTCATATTTTTATGGGAATTATCAAATACAATTAATAAAACTATCTTTTTACGCTTTGCTTTGAATTATTTTTCTCTAATTGTCAGTTATTTTTTGCTTTGCATCATTAGCTTGTTTCTGCATAAGTTTATCAGCTATATTAGGCTATGCAAAATAAAAGATATAGTCCTTCACATCTTCTTTTATTTTCCTTTCATACACGTGCAAGGAACAATACCATTCCGCCTAATTGAGATACTATCCCACTACTTTAGGGTTTTTCTTCTGATTTAAGCGGTTACGGGAAGGATATTACCTCCAAGTTTCTGGGTGTGACCAGTAGAAAAAAAAGATTTAAATAATTAAAAATTCCATGCACAATCATTTTTGTGAAAATATGTTGTAAATCATCTTTGGAAAGAATAATCAAGAAATAACGACACCCTTTTTTGTGTAGGCAACAGAACCAAAATAGAAAGAATAGAAGAGGAAAAAGGAAATAGAAAATTCTATGACAATACACTGTTAGGAATTTCTCGGAATTTTTTTAATTAGCAATTTTTTTAATTGTTATTTTACCATATTCGAACAAAACAGTCAAACAACCTTGAATAACATGGTATTCAAACTGTCAACTGTAAGAAAAACTGCTTATTAATTACTTTCACCTAGTACGGTTAAGCAACCAGAAGTTTTTCTCACCAACTAGACCCACCAAATGAAGCCACTAAGTTTTTGCAGACTGGTACATGGTATAGCCGAGATGACTAATCTGTCAATCTCATGACCGACAGAACAGAGGTTCGAGTTCCAGCGTTGACACCACAATATTTCTTCCATTGCCATCAACATATGAAGAATTTCCAGTGTCCTGCACTCCCCAATTTGTGACCCTGGACTATCAAAATACGATGCACTCTTTCACGCATAGATAGCAGTACTACAAAGCTGCTAAACTATCTGCAATGTTCAGATAAAATTCTGTTTTAGAGTTTTGAATAGTTAAAGGATCGCATTCATGGTTTCTTAACCATACTAGTTTTAAACGGTTTCAAAACTGTAAAAATAAAAAATGTTCCTTTATCGTAAACTTTATGGTTAATTGGACAGACAGACTGCTGGCAGTTATTTTACCTTAATTTTAGAATGAAAATTCTAACAGTGCGACAACGGATCAGAAAAAGACAATGCAATTAACTTTAAAAAGTCCAGAATGAAAGCTGTGTCCCTTTATTCTGCGTTAATTGGAAAACGTTTATATCCTTGATAAATAAATAATAATAAGCCTGCAAAAACTAAAGGATAAATTTTTTTTATATGAGACAATAATTCAATTTTATGCATATAGGTCTTTTTATTTCAGACTTGATCATGGCACACACATGTCTTGATGACGCTGTAAAATTTTTCCCCATACTTAATTCAATTCATCAACTTCCTGTTGTGAGACTTATGAATTACACTAAATATATACATTATGTTTCAAAAAATATCGGCTAATGGGAAAGGAGAAAGTATGTAAAAAAAATCAAAAATGCATGAGTATGAGTTCATGAATGTCATCCAGATTTGCTTGATGAGGATGCACAATATTCAGGAACTCTAAACAAAAATCATTCTTTTACTGCATTTCTACACATATTATACAGATCAGAATACATATTATCAAAATAATCGAAGAGAAATTGTCAGACAGTTGGATATCGCCACTGTTTGGGTTAGTGCACTTGGTGAAACAGACCAGAAATATTCCAAGAGCAATTCTGCTGGTCAAAACAATGAGCATCTCCTGTTGTAGTATTGGTTGTTAATGTGTAATAGGTGCAGAAATATATTGAAAATAAAATGATGCGAAATGACATTTGTTTAGTGTTTTCGTATATTACGCGCAATTATTAACACCTCCAGAAACTCTGAGCACACTGTAAAAAAGTCCGGATTAAATTGCAGTACCGGTACTGGTACTTTTCTATCGTAAAATCCATTTTTACTCGAACATGTAACGGAACAAAAAAAAACTGTTAAACCGTAATTTTTTCAGTAATAATTACCGTAAAATCATTGAACCACTCCAATTAAATAAGTATTATAAAAATTATAGAATAATACTTTACGGTAAAAGGGATTTTACGAATGATGCACCCAAAGCGATACTTTATACTGTAATGTTATCCAGAATTTTTCAGAGTGTAACATTTGTTCCGATAGTATTGACTCGTGGTCCTATTAAATTTTTTTCATTATTTTTTGCATCTGCTTTGTCCCTTGATTTTGGCCCGGTTTTTCTTAATCACCCTTAATAAACATAAAAACAAAACCTTATAAGTGAAGTTTCAAATTGAAAATAAGAAAATAAACTTTAATCATGAAACAATATAAACAAAATTTCAAAAATCTCAGAAAGTAAAACACAGATATAGTGTTTTTTTTAATTTCATTTCAGTAACAAATGACAGCGACAAATAAAAGGACAATAACTTTATTCATTCACTAATAGACTTGAAATCCAACGGAAATCAATCTTTTTGAGTATATTTTTGAATTCCAGGAGTATCTAGATAAATTCAAATATTTTTCACATTTTTCGAAGCAAAAATAAGGAGCCAAAACTTTAATTAACTAAATAAAATATATACTTGTTTTATTCAGCATGGCCATGAGCAAATTTGTTGAACTATTAATTACAATCTTTAATTTTCGGAAAGACACGAGAAAAACACTTTAAATTGTTACATAATTTGATCTAATTCCGCTAATGCCCTATTTAAGAAGATTAGAATATTTTTCAATTATTGTGTAATAAGTTCACGAACATATATGATTAGCCGGTTTATTACAAGTGCATTTTATCTTCCAGTACCTACACAATCATACGGACAACCCTTCTGGCTACAAAACTGAAACCAAACCTCTCGGAGATGTTATTTTAGTTTAAGAAGCACGCACAATATGTTAAACTTTTTTCATCGATTTGTTGTAGAAATCATCACTAAACAATAGCGAACTGTTCCAATAATGCCCGAGGCTGTCCAAGCTTTAATTGCAACTGACCTAAATAATGACCTCTTGTCTCTAAATTTGTAACTATACAAATCAAGGTGGATTGTATTGTAATTAATTATCAGGTAGTGTCGTAATACTCTAAGAATATGTGAAAATGAAATTAGTTTTCACTTACGCTTTTTTTTTTGCATAATTTTTACGTCATTTGTAGTTTGGGTCAGTTTTTATGTATAGTGGTTATTTGTATAATTCAAATTATGCATAAACTATGAAATATGAATGATATACTTAGACAAGAACTAGCATTAGATTTATGGTCTAACTTGAAATCAAGATTTATCACGTATTCATAAATCTAATGAGAAAGAAGGGGTGTTATGTACTATTGTACATTCGAATGCTGATATTGTTCCAGAACAGGTGTAATAGAATATGAAAATTACGTTGAACTAAAAAATATAAAAAGTAAATCGATACCATACTTTAAAAAAAAAGCACATCTGATTTAGTTTTATCTAAAACAAATTTTAATTTCAGTATTCTGGTTTATAGAACCTTACCTTTTCAACCTGCACTATAAAAAATTCTGGATCAAATTCCGGTAAAAATTACCGGCATTTTGAGTGCATCATCCGTGAAATCCATTTTACCACAAAATCCATTTTTATAGTAAAATATTATACCATAAATTTATAGTAGTATTTATTTGCTTAATAATTCAGTGATTTTACGACAGTTATTACTGTAAAAATTACGGCATATTAGATTATTTGTTCCGTAACATGTTCGGTTTAAATGTATTTGAATGTAAATGAATTCTGTTAAACGTAAATGAATTTGTCAGAGTATGACACAAAAACACGCATTTTTAAGTTAACTAATACTTACTTTACTAATATTTAAATTAGTACTACTATTAAACCAATGGTCTTAAGAAACTGATGTGGTTGTATTGTAGATACTTGTATAATTCAAATTATGTATATATTTTGCAATATGAATGACATATTTAGGCTAGAACTAACATTAGATTTATGGTCTGATTTCAAATTAAGATTTATAAACTTATCTTAAATCTATTGGGTGAATGTGCAATGTTTAATGAGCAATTGTACATTAAAATGCTGAAATTGTTCCAGAACTAGTATAATAGAATATGTAAATTACGTTGAACTAATTAGTATGAAAAGAAAAACAGTGATGCTGTAGTTTTTAACGGAAACACATTTCATTAAATATGGTTTTTAGAACAACACTAAAATTTATTATACCCTTAATCTAACTATGAATAAAAGTTCAATGATGACATCGTAGTTGATGGTGCTGTCGGTATATTTTTAATGGTCGAAAAATCACATATTAGGATCCAGTTTTCCTGTCTTAATTTCCACATTTTTTAACTTGTCATCAGCATGAAATTAATCAAAGTCATGAAAGGAATTATTTTCCTGCAAAATATTTTTTATCCCAAATTTAAAGTAATTTTATAATATTTATTTTATAATATTTATTTTATAATATTTATTTTATAATATTTATTTTATTATATTTATTTTATAATATTTATTAAAATATTTATAATATTAATTTTAATATATTTATAATGAAACTGTAATGTTTATCTTTCTTATTTTACTCTGTTATATTTTGATTGTTTTCTAGATTAAGAGTTTAAAAATTAATGAGCTCTTTCTTTATTATAACGCTGTTCTGTGATATTATCTTATTACGCTACACTTTAATATAAACTTATTTTAATCGCTGTCTAAACTTATTACGATTGATCTTTGGCGTAAATCATATTAATATGTTACTATAAAATACCCCGTTAAAGAGATTATTTAATTGATTTAGAATTTAACGACAACCTTCTATAAAATGTAATGCATGCACATATTGTATTTTATACTTCAGCCAGTTAGGAAAGCGAAAATATTAAATTACGGCTTTGAACTCGCCAAATTTGTTATAGCAATAAGCATTTAATTTCAAAGGCTATTTTTTTAAAAAAAATATTACCAAGCAAAGTTATTTATGTTCACTAATAGATGATAAGGGAATCATAAGGGAAGTAGATACGAGATCTTTCATACTATTTGCCAATAAAATTTGACTTAAAATAAACATTTAAATTAAAGAAATGAATGTTGGATGTGGGGGAGTGGGGACACTAGCGTATGCAAACATAATTCATAATATATAATTTAAGTGAATAATTCCAACAAAAAAAACTGTTTTTTGATAAGAAAAAGTTATTATGAAACAGCCATCGGGTTGGTGAACGATAAAGCACAGGGGGCTTATCTTTCTATTTACAATAAATAAAGAGAATATCAAGACTGGCTTAATACAATTTCTGACCATTAATTTTTTACCGTTGCGAAATTTTCTTTGATTTTTACAAAAAATTATTAGTTTTTTATTTACAAATTGAACATATATTTTAAAGATAAGGCTTTTAAATTAAATTAAAAAATATCGTTTTTTTAAGTTTAATTTAATATATCTTGATGAAGCAAAAATGCTTTTTGTGCATAACCAGAATTTTGAGTCAGTTCATTTTATATAGTGTTTTCAAACTTAATAGCAAGTTGCAGAAGGCACCAAATTATGCAAAGTAATGCTTTCTTTCTTTATCGTTTGATTTTATTGATACACTGATAGAATTTCCCTTCTAAAACTATGGTAAATTAATTGGCAGGAGTCTGTCTATCCAATTAACGGTAAAGTTTACTGCAAAGAAAATTTTTTATCTTTACGGTTTTGAAACAGTTTATTACTAGTACAGTTATAATAAAATGAATACAAAAGTATACTTTTTTTTACCATTCACAACTATCACGATTTGAAAAACGTAAAAAATAAATTTAACTGGAGATATGAGAAGCGCTTTTTGTTAAGCAATAAACATTGGAGATTACACGACACAAATTAGGGAGAGTAGGACAATGGACACTCTTCATGTGTAGGGAATGGAGGAAATAATGTGGTGTCAACTCTGGGATGAGAACCCCAGTTCTGTCGGTCATGAGATTGACAAATTATCCTGATCGGCCATAACATGTACACAGTTGAAAGGAACTAAGTGGTTCTATTAGGTAGGATTAATTGGTGCGATAAAATTCTGGTTATTTAACCGTATTATGTGAAAGCAGTTAATAAACGATTTTTCTCAAAGTTAACAGATTGATTATTTGTGGTCACTTGACTATTTTGTTTGAATATGGTGAAATAACAATTAAATAAATTGTCATTTAACTATTTTTTCAGAGAAATTTCTAACAGTGTATGATATGACATTTAGGATTTTCATGTTGAATTTCGCAAGTTAAAAATTTTTAAACAGTTTTTCTATAGGTAATTCGTCATAAATTTTCCTAAAATCCTTCCCTTAAGCATGTAGATGAATTCAATACACAATTGTGTACGTCAGTTTATTGATACACAAAATAAGCTACACTGATTTCATATTGAAAGATGGAAAAAATGAGTATAACGAATTCACGTTTAAAAAAAAACTATGTAAACAGTAACCAACGACTTTATAATGCTGCTCCGTTATAATATTTTTTGATTTTTACTCAGAAACAAAGATTGGACCATATATGTGCCCTAAAGGTCCAGCTAGGTCCAGCTTTTTTCAACCTACATATTTAAAAATATCAAAATATCTAATTCACAAAGAATATTTGACTTTTAATAAGATGAAAATTAAAATGTAACATAATTTTTGCCGTCACAGGAAGCAACGCTTTGTCCAAATTAATAAACAAGTTGACAAATTTCTGTAAAACTTCAACTACTGCAATAAATTATTAAATATCGGAAATATTGAAACTGGCCATGTCTTCTCTATGGCCATCTGACCTATACTTACCCTAAATTTAAAAAAAAAAATTCTATACTTTCAAAGTTATGTTTTAATTTTTAAATACATGGAGTTTAATATGCAAAATACTTTATTTCAATTTAATTATTTAATATGGCATTTATAATTTACATTCTTAAGTTAATATTCTCAAAATAATATCGTGATAAATACATTATTTAATAAAATCTAAAAAAAATAATAAATAAATAAATATAGTCCTGTCACAAGTAGGAGCGGAAATTTAGATAAAAGTTAATTTAATTGTTTAAAGTCTTTGAAATATTAGTTGTCTAGTTGAAAAATAGGAAACTTGATATTTTCGACAATGGCCTGTGTTCAGGCAGATCATTAAGATTAAGATGATAATTTCCTTCAATACAATTGAAACGTTGTTTCATTGCTTTCAAGGTCATATTGATATGCCTGAAAATTTTTTAATATTTTTGTAATCATATCCGCTTCGAAATCATGCAAAATAAATATAATGCATACGTTGTGTTTCGTAAGAATTAAACATTAAAATTTGCGTGATTAAAGAAATAGTTACTGAACAAAGATGTTCAGTAACGTATCATAAAAGAAAGAGATGATGTAGGCATTAATTTTCTAAAACACCAGTATGCGTTTTAGCTTTTCGTAAATAAGTATAACTCTTTCATGTGTTAATGAGACTAGATGTAAAAGTTTTATCTTTTTAAAATAATTTAAATTCTATGTAAAACTTTGTAAAACATTGTAATGTTACTAATTATTCGAAACACATTTACGTGCTTCACATATTGTGATTCTTTTTGTTGTTTATATAAATTGAAATTTTATATTATTTAAAATATTTAAATTTTTTGCATATTAATTAAAATAGTACTATGTTATTTTAAATGATTTCATAATTATATATTATTTTAGATATTTTTATAAAATGCTTATTATAATAACCTTTGCTCCATAAATAGTTTTAATTAGTGACTTTATTTAGCACACATTTTTTTAAATAATACAATTATTTTATTTTTTTATTTTAAATATTTTACTAAATAATTTTTTTGAAGCTTAGAAGTTTTAATTATTAATCCAAACAGTTTTGCATAGATCAAACAAAACATTTATACTGCAAGGGAGAACTTTCAACTTTTTATTATTTAAATACTGATAAAATTTTGCTTTATTTCAAATTTATTATTTTTTATTTTAATTTTATAAGAATTTATATTTTCCTAATAAAGTTTTTTTTCTATCTTTTTTATTTTTATTTTTATTTCGTATTTTTTACTATTTAATTTTATTATTAATTTGTTTCTTTAATTGCTTTTGAAACAACTACAATGACCTTGAATACAAAAGCGAAAATGCACTATAATTTTATTTTTTCCCTACACTATTATTCCTACATCTGTACCTTTTTTCCAGGTACCTTTATGAAGGTACCTTTTTTTTGTCTTTATTCCTCAATTCTCAGAGCCTGTTACTGATGATAAATCACGATTATGGTAATAGACTGTATTTTTTAATCTTTTGCAAAAAAATTTGAGATTTCCAAACAAAATTGTATTTTCATATTTTAAAAACAAAAATAAGTCACGTTAGGAAATGTATAATTTTCATTACACGCTTTCAGTTCCGTACTTTCCCAAAATTGTCATTGGCTCTGATGCACATAATCATACAATAAATAGCAGACTATTTAAACCTTAGGGCATGTTGACCTCGTTTCACCCCTCATTTCACCGACTAACCCTACACTTCGCACCACGCCCCGTCTCTCAAATATGTTTCCTTTGAATTGTATTCAAAACTCATTGCTTCTAAAACAAGATCCCATTGTAACACTTGAAGCTTAGTCATGTAAATGCGTCCTACAACCTTTTTTATAATTATAACTTTCTCTAACAATAATCTTTCTCTAAAGTTCAATAATTCAATCTGGTCAAAAACAATAGAAATTATTTATACTTATTAGAATTAATTGCATGTTTGGTTTTTTCCATTTAAGATAATTAGTCTTTAAGAGTTGAAATTAAACACTGCAGACGAACATTGCATTAATTTTTTTTTAAACTAAATTTTTATTATAATTTAACTATCGATTATATTTATTATAATTTAACAGTCGATTTGTATTATTTTCCTTATATTATAATATGTTTATCAATAGGAAAAAAATAGATATTTATACAGGTTAAACCTTTTTTGATAAAACACTGGTTTTTTAGTGCTTGCTATCTTACCTCTTATAGACTTAAGTGATAATTTTAAATTGTTCAAGTCTATAAAAAATCTCTACTTGAATGAGATTAATCATAGTTAGAGTTGCAAGTTTTTGATGGCAAATTATTATTATTTTTTTCTCCAACTCTGCGAATTTTTCAAAATAATTTGCTTTAAATTTGAAACGTTTAGCTATTCAATTTATTGCTTACATTTTAACGGAAACTTACTACCATTCCAAATCTCTACAATTGATAAAGTGTAATTGATAAGATATTTAGGAGAATAGATCAATATCAAATAAATGATAAAACAATAGATATGTGGTAATTTCAGTTTTGTTAAGCAACGTGGTCTATTCTTCGTGGTCTCCAAATAAATTTAAAAGGATACCAGCACTGATTATTAATTGATAAGGATACCATACCTCCGTGAGGTACAATAAGAGTACCTAAATAATAAAAATTTAATGCCACCCCTCTCTCTTTAGGAAATTCATTGAATTGGGATGGTGAGCTTATAATAGGCCACGGCCATATTCTCGATACATGACATCAGTGCGGCACCTGGCGTTGTTGTTGGTAAGTTTATCATATACCGACTGTGTTGCAACCTTTGTGTTGAAAAACATGTAGAAATGCTGGCAAACCAACATATAATACCTTTCTTGATAGCTATGCAGATGAGAAAAAGTTTTGCTTAGCATATTTTTAAGGCTCATCCCATTTTATTGTAATCCCCGCTGAGGAGAATTCGAGAGATAAAAAGCTACGACTTTTAAGAGATGTAAAATCAAATTTTTTTCCCTTTATTATTATTTGCATTATGTTTATGTCTTTCAGTATGTTGTGTATTCTTTTGCATTCATGTTCAAGCCCACGAATTGTCCTTTTTTCCAGAGACAAATTCGCAACCGTAGTCTTAGTTATAGGTAACATCCTTTGCCACAAAAGATGAACAGAGAAAATTTTATTTTGCGATATTGTTTTTAAACAAACGTAAAAATTATTCGAAAGAAAAGTTTTCCCATTATCACTCAGTCATATTTTGAAGATTATATTAATTTTTTTTTATCATCTAAATTTGCAATACACTGATATAGCAACAGAAAATATTATTTGTTAAAGGTTTATCTCGGACCAATGATTCTTCGTGTAAATTGATAAACGAACGAAAAATAATAAATATTGATCAATTTCTACATTTCAATTCATACATTTAAAAAAAGTGAACTTTGATGAAAAAAAAAATTAGATTCACTTATGGGAAATCTTTAAGTACTCGGTAAGGTAAGATTATCATACACCGGCATCTTATCACACACAGCTTATCACACATCATTCTATGGGAAATCCTAAACTGTTTCATCTCTTGTTCACATAAGGAATACAGCTTTTTAAATATATTTATATAGAATTATCTGAAAAATATTCCTACTGAAATTGATGTACTATTTATTTCGCTCAGAAATAAAATATAAAACCTTTAAACAAGGACATCACAATGTGCTAGTGGAATTCTCAAAATTATTCTCTTCAATAGTTTATTAACTTTTTTTCCACTTACTGATATAAAAAAATAATACCTTTTTAGTTAGCATCATTTTATGTAACACAGAAATCTTTATCATGTTCTGTTGTAAGTCATATCGCTGGTTCAAAACTAAAACGACTCTTCTGCACTCACTTCTCATGCTATTTGAATGAGAAGTGAGTGCAGAAGTGTCGTTTTAGTTTTGAACCAGCGATATAATGCTCTGTAGAAAAGGGTTCCTCAAAATTGAGCAAAAATGTGTCAAAATAGTTCCAACACAAAAAATAGTCGAATTTAAAAACCTCATGTAATCACAATTGAAACATCATATACTCATTTTTAAGCAAAATGCAATAGGCAGAAGGAATGCGTGAGCGAGATATTCGTTGGTTACCTGCAGGATTCGAATCAATGACCTCTGTGTACGTAGTAGAATGCTCTAGCCACCAAGGTGGACATTTCAGAAATTATAAAATTTTATATAGTGGCCGCATCAATGACATATCATTACATACTAATTTCCAATGGTACAAAATGGCTTTCAACTCGGAAAATATGGTTTCAATAGCTCAGTCAGGAGATCGGTCATTTTAATCCCTTAACGATCGGTTAATTTTCAAGAAAACGGTCATAAAAGTGCCTATTTTTTGGCTTTTGTATTTGTATTACGTATTTGATTAGTGCTGACATCTAGTATAAAATAAACTAACTATCTACAATTACCTTACAGATATCCTGGTACTGCCATCTGGTGTGTAAAATGAGAAGTACAATGTTTTCCGGGCAAAAGAAATGAATTAGTTTTATTCTTATTGGCGCGTTACTGCTGAACACTCCAGCTCGTTAATATCACGGGAGCGAGAAATGGAGGGCGAAACCTCACCCCGTCATTTTCACGGAAGCGAGAAGGAAGGGGTTAAGTCCCCCTTTGCTCACTTCGCTACACAATGAAAACCTTTTAATGGATGGAAATGTCATGCTGCGTCGCTATGGTGGCCATTATATAAAGCCTCTTAAATCTTTCTGAGCTGGTACTATGGTGGTTTGAGCAACCTATTATGAACCCGGAGGTCCTTAGTTCAAATCCTGCCGTCATCTAAAAAAGATTTCTCACAAACATTTCGCCCTTCACATGCAAAAATAAGTATATACTATTTCACTTTTTAGTACATGGGATTTTCAAATTCGACAATTATTTCTTTCGGAAGAACTATTTCCACACATTTTTTCTCTCCTTTTTTACAATGTGCTTTTTTTGGTTTCTGATCGAAAAATAAAATTTAAGAAAATCTCACCACTCATGGAATTTGTCATAAATGTTTCTACTGGGATTCAGAAACAGTGATTAGGTATATTGATATAGGAGAACATAACTTATAAAAATAACATCACTTCATGTAATATGGATAAACTATTTCTCACCGATGTTTCTTCTGAAATTCTTTAACTGCTAATTCCGCTTTTTGATCAAAAAATAAAACTTTAAACGATTAATGATCCATATATGCGATGAATTTTTCATAAATGCTTCTAATCTAATTCAGAAATTTTTCTTCTTGCTGATGTTAAAGAAGATAAAACCTTCGAAGATAAAAAAAAAACTCGAATGCATTAAGGAACTTTCTCAATGATGTTCTCTAATTCTTAAACTGTTTATTTCGCTTACTGATCACAAAAATGAAACTTTAAATGAGGATCTCTTTTTATACAGAAATAGGACTATTTATAAACGTCTTTTAGTGTTATTCATAAACTGTTTTTCGTCTTAGAGTACAAAAAAAAAAAAAAAAAAACGAAAANAAAAAAAAAAAAAAAAAAAAATAGAGTTTTGAAACCATAAGATCCTTTTAAGCGGCTAAGGAATTCCCCCAAAATGACTGAGTTTTGCTTCACGAACGCAGATTAATAATCTGATCCGGAACGGAAATTGTTCATCAACAAGATTTCAATTTTAAGGCCGGCAGAAAGCAATTTTGAAATGGCCACAAACAGAATGCGATCATGAATGAAAGAAAAAGTAGATAAATAAAATGTGGGCTAGTAGGTCAGTCTTTTAATGTTCACAACGAGTTGTGTGCTTGACCCTCGTGCCCATCATCCTTTCGTGTCACGTGATCAAAACTTAACACGTTCGACTGTGTGAATGATCTTCAACTTGGAACTATATAATGATCACAATGAAAAAAATATTCTTGATTTAGTAGGAAGAGAGTATTGATTTTCTAGTAAGCTGATTATCGATTAGTTCGTTTCTGTGATTCCGCTTACTTCCAAATGTTACAAAGTGATGATAGCACCGTGGAACAATCTTTTTGTTGCGGTAATATATGCAATTGATCTTAATTAATTTGTGTTTGGGGATTTCAAATCGGAAATTAGCTTTGTTTGAAAGTTACTGATTTTTTTTTTGGAAAATGATATTTTTAGTTTATTTTTTAACTGTTTTCGGAAAAATGTGTAGGTGTATATACATACATATATATTTGTCTGCTGCTTTGAAAATAGAGCTTAAAACAAAAAAAAACATAAGACCTTAACCAGTTCTCCAAGAATTTGAGAAATGTTCGTAGCCTGTAAAAGTTTCTGGTTGACAGTAAAAATATTAACAATTTTTACTGTTTCCAGTTTTTTTTCCTCCAAATTATAATTGATAACAATTTTGTTGAATGCATCTGTGCATAAAATCGCATACTTAAATTTGTATTTATTACAAAATGAATAAAACACTTATTAAACATATTTTTAAGAAATATCAAAATTACCAAAATCTATGAGTATTCAAAAGGTATGCAAATAAATATGCATGTTTTTGCAAATAAATATGCATATAATTTGAGAATTCGCGGTTACACGTAATAAGGTTAAATATAGCGGGTTCTATTATGTAAAAGTAAATCGGGACGTAGCTGATTGCTGTGTATGTGTACAAAAAAATTGTTTCTTCTTATATTTTTGCTGAAATAAAAGTGAATGGAGCTTGTTTTTCTATTTCAAGTTCGAATTGCGCATTTAAGTTAGTTAAAACCACATGTATTTCTTTGTAAATCCATGTGGTTTATCAGGAACAATTTTTACAGATTTTTACATGGCTTATGACCAAGTTCGTTCAATTTTGCCCCGATTTCATTGAAAGCCCATACGGTTTTTTAGCAAATTACTCATAGGGACTTTTATATGGATTTTTAAAATCCCGATACATTGAATAATAAATTAATACATAGGTGAATATTGCATCGCACATTTGAATAACTTTTTGACACAAGCGTTCTATTTGAGCTTATTCATTTTGTGGATTCACATGTCTTTTTAATCACTTTTTGGTCAGTTATGTCCATGTAGTTTTTAAATATTCTTGATATTTTTCTGATATTTTTAAACCGTTAAAATAACTAGAATTTCTATTATTGACTACTTGGCTGTTCAACATTGGTCATAAAATTAATTTAAATAAATAGTTCTGTCTATAACTTCTTCCGCTTTTAAGCAATGTATCAGACTATGTTAATTATGTTTCATAGACGTTGTATATTATAAAACGCCTGATCAAATAAAATTTGAAAAAAAAATCAGCATTATTTAAAAAAAAAAAGAAAGTATCAGACTAGTGCAAAAACATGATTTTGGACGAAATTTTTGAAACTGTGTTTATTATAAATTTAGAATTTCTTTAATTTCATTAGCTTTCTGAAGGTATTTTACTTTTGTTTAGAATCCAATTATTTACAAAGTTATAGCAGTTTTTGTGCAAGATGATAATGGATAGACTAATGATTTAAAATTTTTAAATGCTTCTCAAAAGGAGATTTTTCACGTTTTACATTACTTAAAACACGGTATCTCATGTTGTTTTCGAAATAATTGTGAGCAATTTTTCATGACAGTTCATGATTATAGCACACATGTTTTGAACTACAGACTAAGATAAAGGAAGAAGAGTTTTTCATACATAAACGTATTTTTTCATATATGTTTTTTCGTTAAGACAAGTACATAAATTTTTTAAAACTTTATTTTTTAACTACATTGATACTTTAAATCAGTAGTATATGCATTTGCTTTTAAGATAGTAATTTAAAACATAGTTGATAGATTTCCAAAGAAAATCCTTAAAGGGTTTTTAGTTTTGTACAATATAAATTTTTTTAGTGTGCCTTAAATTCTAAAAATGCCTTAATTCACCTAAAAATGGCAATTTAAAAAAATAAAATAATAAAATTTTTTTTAGCTAGTTTTATGAGCTTTCATACACAATAAGACAGATAAATTAGTTTTGCAAACTTTTCTATTAATATTCAAAAAAAAAGTTGTCGAAACTAGTCGGATAGCATAATAACATCGCCAAACATTTAATGACTGATCTCAGCTATCATTATGTACAAAAATGTTAAAAATTACAAGAAAATAAGAAAAGTAAGAAAATAATCATGATAAGAATGAAAGTAAAAGTAAGAAACTTAGTGAGAAAATTTAGTGCTGTCATATCTACGATAATCATCGTTATCAAACACGAATCAATTTTTGCAATTCTTTCCTTATTTTTCAAAGTTTTTCCAAAAATATATTCTTAAAGACGTGATGTTGTAAATTTTATTATCTATTCAAAACATTTCCAAAATTTCCTGCTAACTCACAAAGTAACAGTTAAAATTTTATAACTATAAAGATTATACTGTTACGTGAATGCATGCGAGGATATAATAATTATTTATCACTTGAAAATCTCATTGTTCACAAATGATTGTAGCATTTATTCAGTTTCGTACACCTTTCAATCACGTATACTGCAGAAAAAATTCTGAATCACACTATACGAAAATACCGTAAAATTTATGGTTTTAAACTAGCAGCCGTGTTGGTTGTGCAAAACCGTAAAATTTACGAAGTAAATCTGTAGCCTTAATGGTTTTTTACCATATAAGAACAAGTTTTTTCCGTAAAAATTAAGAAGAAATCCGTAATAATCCGTAATTAGACTATATATATGGCTTACCAGAAATTCTCAAAATAACCGTATTTTTAACACACATTTTCCAACCAAAAAAAGCAAAGAAAAAAAAATGTGAAAAGTAAACTGAATAATTGGTTTTTATGCTGGGCTCTGCGTTATTATGATAAAATAACCACATTTTATCTCTTTGACCAAATTTTATCACATGTTATAAGACTATATCATGTTGTTTAGTTTACCTAAACCCTTAACCAAAACGTTTCGGTAAAAATTATCGAGCTTTTTGATGTTAACATTGAGCCAGAGGCACAGTGAATCTTGACAATACTTTTTTCCTCATTTTACTGAGTATACTGATGAACATAAGATATACTTCGTTCTACGTATGAATAAAGCTAAGCAATTTGAAGAATAAATAAATAATATTAAAAAAAATCTATAAACAAGGACCTTCTTCTGTTTTAAAATACAAAATGGCCGAAAAAACACAAGACAAACAAGTTGCAATATGGAAAAAGGATGTTTCACCAATAACAGTTTGCTACCGTAATAAGGAAGGCTCTTGTTTTATAGAACCAACACTATCGTATATGTACTTTTTGTGACAATATTTATTTTTCATTGAGTACCAAGTATATTTATTTATAGTTTATAGTCTGTAAGTTGCTTTTAAATTTGAATATAAAAGTGGAATCAGGTTTGTTTCTAGTATGGGTCTTGGTAATTAATTTAAAAAAAATATTTTTGAAACCAAAAGTATTCACAAATAGTAGTTTTGAGAAAAAAAACTACGAAAATTATTCATAATGTAGAAAATAAATTTTAAATTAAGACTCAAGATTATTGTAGTACTTAGAAATTAAAGGATTTGAAAACTAGAAAATCCTTTAAGACGAATATATAACATAAAATCTTTTATTCTATCACATGAAAAAGTGCAGCTCACCTATAACCTTTATTATCTTATGCTTTTTTCCTGTATAATTACTGCAGATGAAGAGATAATAAAATCTAAAGCACTATTTCCATTTATGTAATCTTCATGGCAGAATCGATTTTAAAGAACGAGAAAGGTTAAACAGCTGAATAGTAAAAAACAACCTGTCATAAAAATATGTAAAAAATTTTACTTAATTTTATGAGATCAAGTCATCTCTTAAACTAAATATATATTCTTCCAATTTATTTAATCAGTTGTTGGAAGCAAACTTTCACTTGAATTAGCCTCGATAAATGAATTGTTAGAGATGTTTTCGTTTTTAATTAGTCCTAGGGGTGAAATGAAATGATATTGTAGGACATATTTCTTTAAAGCCATGAAAAATATACTTACTAAAAATCCTAGTATTTTTCGTTAATGGTATCATAAATCAAAAAAGTAATATTTCGACAAATCTTAAGTTCTTCAAATTTCTGTACCCATATGAAATATGGGTACAGAAAGATAGATGCAATTTACTATTCAATTTTGCGTTATTTAGCATTAATGATAACCTATACAATCGTTAAAAAGTTATAATTATAAGCAAAATTGTTTTGATATATATGTTACCGGCAAAGTATGAAATCCGGCATTATATAGAATGCCTAGGCATTCTATATAATGCCTAAAACTAGCCGGCAAAGTATGAAATGTTTTATATTTCACGCATTGCCTAGGCATTCTATAGAATGCCAAATGAGAAACCGGCAAAGTATGAAATAAACGTCCTATTGAGGTTATTATGCAAATGATGCGCATGTTACTGTGAATGACCGAAATCGGTGGTTGTTGACTTTCACCGGTGAATGTTGACAATCACATAGTCGCTTTGGTGAATGTCCGAAATATTTATTACATCCGATTTGATATTAATTTATTCGTGTATATAATTACATTTATTCGATATTTTAATACTTACTGACGATAGATTAGAAGAAACATCAGTGTTTGGAGTATCGGGCAAATATATACCGGGCAATGGCACTTGACCTTAGAAAACATCAGTGTGGGGTGTACCGGGCTAACGTATACCGGGCAGTGTCACTTAACTAGACCTTTGGTAAATGTCCGAAATATATACTAGGTCTAGTTAAGTGCCACTTACCGGTATGCCCGGTATATATTTGCCCGGTATACCCTACACTGATATTTTTTTAAAGTGAAGTGCCATTGCCCGGTATATATTTTCCCGATACTCCAAACACTGATGTTTCTTCTAATCTATAAGTCATTGCGTTTTCTTTTCATATTTTCAAATCAATATAATAACATAAAGATTCTAAAGGTCAGTCAATGATATGTGTTCCCTTTTGTTCAATGACCTTTTGCTATCTTTCGGTGAGCTTCATAACTCCTGGTACGTCGAATGATATGTCTTTATTTGCGAAAAATTGAACAAAGTGCTAATTTACTGCCTCATCTGAATTCAACGTTATTTCAAGTAAGGAGTTTTGAAAGGATCAAAACAAGTGAAAGTCTGACTACATTATGTCAGGTGAGTGTGCTGGGTTGAGCAACATATCCCACCCTAAGTCTTATAATTTTTGACCGGCCGCTAAAGATGGATGTTTTCTAACTTTGTTGTGAAGGAACAGTACTACTTATAATTGACGTGCTCTGGACGTTCCTAGTTGACAGCTTCAGTCAAAGTGCCCAATTGCCTATAGTACACACCCGAATCGATAGCACCATTCCTTTGTTAGAGCTCCAAAAAAATTACCTTTCTAATTCAACTATATCGATGGAATAACCTTTCCTTAATTGCGGTAATTCTTACCGGCATTAATGCTTTAAGTTCTGCTTTTGAAGTTGTTGCCGGTAATTCATCACCTCCGGACCAAAATCGTTTGAGTACCACATTGTTGTAAACAATCCATTTTTCATCCCCAGCTATCATTCATTTAAAAAAAAATCGCTCTCAGCACATTTCATGAGCATATGGCTGTTGTTTATTCGTGCCGACAATGAATTCTTCGAATTCACGAGGAACTCAAATATTAAGCTTGCTTACGTATCCCAGCTTCATTAGGTTGGCATGAACAATTGTTTTAAAATGCTTTTTAATGTATCTGAAGGGGTTTGATTGAATAAACGTCTTTATTTTGCCATCATCAATCTGGGTTAGCCTTCCTGATTCTAGGAGCATCTTTCAAATCAAAATAATTAGCGTGGAATTTCATGAACCAGTTTTAGCACACTGACGTTCTTGTAGAGCTTCGTCACTGTAAACTTTATGTAATTTTTTCCAAGCTTGAGGCGTGTTTTTCCCTTTACTGAAATAAAAGAGTAAAATGTGGCGAAAATGAACAGTTTGCTTTTCCATGTTCAACGTGCTGTAAAATCTCCGAGACTCAAAAAAATCGATCAATTTTTTTTAACAATGAAGTTTAAACTGCTTGCTATGAATGGCACAACAACTACTATTGCAGCTACTATTACAAATGTTATGCAAAGAAAGTATTTCAGAAACTGCGCACACTACCGTTATCTGAGAAAACACAAACAAACAGCAATGGCTTTTTAGTCAACTCAACAATAGTTACGAGGTTCGAATTCTATCTTAGTCAATTTCGTTGTCTAGGCAACGTCATCATTTCATCCGATGCATGGACACGAAGAGAAGAAAAACTTTTCCGGAAAATTCTAGATTTAAGTTTTTATTTCTAGTTGTTTCACTGAGAAATTGGTACAGGTAAATATTGGATGGAAAATCACAGTTATTTAGTCCATAGACGCAGATATCCTTTTATAGTATCCTTTTCCTTCACCTCCGCATGCTTTAAGTACCAGATGATTAGAAGATTAAATAAAGGTGAATCACCTCATGAATGCGAGAGATCGTAAACTAGTTGTAATAATAATAATCTTGAGAAAATACACTCCTCAAAAGTGAAATTGCAACACCAAGAAATAATGCACGTAGCGTCATGCGAATTTCAGAAGCGATAGTAGTGAGATGGATATGCAAATGATTAAATTTGCGCACGCATCTGATCACGTGGTACGCATGTTCGGACTATAAAGGCCAGCAACTTTCCCTTCTCATAAACGGCATCTGAGGTTATGCGTAGCATTTGCGACTTTCGAAAAATCGTAGAAAATGCCTCTGAGACGTCGGCGAGCTCAATACCATCAGTTAACGACCGGGAAACGTGAACGTATTATTGAACTCCATGAACTTGGTTTGTCGCTGCGCGCAATAGCAACTCGTGTTGGGCACAACGTGAGTACCATCCAACGTTGTGTCACACGATGAATTCAGGAAGGATTACGTGCACGCCGAAGAGGAAGTGGTGCGCACAGCGCACCACTTCCTCTTCTCCTTCCTGCGTCAGAGCGCAGAGATCGGCGTATTCGCCAGTTGACTATTCGAGACCCTTTCTCCCCGGCACGTGCCTTCCGAAGCCGGTTGCCTTCAGGAGCAGGTGGATCTGTGTCCACCCAAACCATACGCAACAGATTGCATGAAGTACAGTTACGTGCACGGGTACCAGCAACAGGGGTACCGTTGACCGCTTTACACAGGGCTAGACGCCTGGCGTGGTGTCATCGTCATCGTACCTGGACCATCCAATGGCATCGGGTATTGTTCACGGATGAATCTCGTTTCTGTCTGTGGAGAAATGACGGCCGTCGACGGGTATGGCGGCGACCCGGAGAACGCTACGAACCAGCCCATTACGCCGAGCGTCACAACGGTCCTACACCGGGCATCATGGTTTGGGGTGGCATAATGTTTGATCGCAGAACGCCCCTGGTACACATTCACGGCAGTTTGACAGCGGACCGCTACGTCACACAAGTTGTGTATCCCGTTGTTCTGCCCTTGTTGCAGGGCGCACCCAACACGGTATTCCAGCAAGACAATGCCAGGCCGCATGTCGCACGGCGAACTCTTAACAGCCTGACTGGATTTGACATCCTTCCCTGGCCGGCAGCCTCTCCAGATCTGAATCCCATAGAACACCTATGGGATCTCATTGGACGTGGCATGAACAGAGGACCAATGGCGCAAACCATCGATGATCTGCGCACAGCAGTGGATGTGGCTTGGCAAAGGTTACCTCAGGCAACCATCAATGGAGTCATTGATAGCATGCCTCGCCGGATTGAGGCCTGTATAGCTGCCCGAGGTGGCCACATTAGATATTGAATAAATTGCTTTATAATGATTTTATTAGTCTGTTTTTTTAATCATTTGCATATCCATCTCACTACTATCGCTCCTGAAATTTGCATGACGCTACGTGCATTATTTCTTGGTGTTGCAATTTCACTTTTGAGGAGCGTAGTTTATCTTCATCAAACATAAAATACTCAGATAATGTGCAGAAAGGCGATAAAAAAGCACCTACCAGTCTTTTGAGTTAGAGCAGGAAGAGAGAAGAAGAGAGAAGAACTTCTAGAAGAGAGAAGGCTTCCGCACGGGATACTTAATACCAGCGCCCCGCTGCGTAGTTTATGTTCGCTACATTGGAAAACTAAATTTATTCGTGCGGAGGTCTTCTTTGTTCTAGGTGCTGTTGATTTAAGCCAGCAAAGATCGTGGTTATAGGGTAAAGCTAGGTGCAGGGCACCAAGTAAATTTAAAATTAATTAAGGCAATGACTAAAGGATTATAAATGGAGTTAATGCATCATGAGCAATACCGCACAGTATTTTTACAGTAATATTTATTGTAAACTCACTGAATCACTATCCTTAAATAAATATTACTGTAAAAACTGCGGTATAAAATTTTACGGTAACACTTGACTTTATCGTAAAATGTATTTTACGGATGCTCCACGCAGGATGCCAGTACTTTAGACCGCAATTTGATCCAGAATTTTTTGCAGTGCATGTAAAAGTAAGTGGCAGTACATATTTGTTTACGCAAAGTAACTATTTTTGCTATTAGCTATCATTTGAGATTTAAAAGGCACTCTCTTTAGACTTTCGATTGAAATATAATTATTTATACGTTTTAGTTATCATGGTAAACAAGCTTGTCTCGTTTCTTGGAGAGAGGAATAGTCCATTCAAAATGGACGATGGTCACAAAAAGGTTAATTAATTGAGCCCAAAGGGTATACTTTTTGCCTTCATATTATACTAGGATTCTTGAAATATATAATAAAAAATGCGGAACGTCCTGCATCACAATTATTATTTAAAGGTTTTCAGCAAAATATTTAGTTAATATATCAAAATATCTAAATATATCAAAATATATATATTTTGTCTTAACACTTTAAACCCTAACTTGCTAGCTTTCAGACGTTATAATTTGTACCATAATTAGCAATTTATTAAGTATGCAATATAAAGTTTTTGCGTAATGGAATCAAGGATATCTTCTTTTATTTGTGACTTCAATTTTGAAAATTAACAGTTTTTAAATGTTAATTTGCATATTGAAGTTATTAATAAACTGTCTACTTTATAAATTTCAGTTGAATATGCTGAATCATTGTACTTATGATCATCGAATTTCATTGTATTTTTAAAATACGTAATTAGGGTCATTATTTCGACAGAATAATACACATTTAGTTTATAGTCTATAATTATGGAATTTGTGAATTACGTACCTGCCATTAAACACGCAATGCATTGAAAAGGAAAGTCTTGGTTTCATGAGTAATAATTGCTACAGTGAATAATCCGATGATTATGAAATACCACATTGATGATGTTTTTAGAGAAACAAAGACTTACAGACTAATGGATATTTATTAATCATTTAGCAAGCTTTAAAGTGTAAGAAGGAATTGCAAAATTACAACTTACTTTTCTGACGCCAGATACAGAATGATATTTGAGACCAAATCAAATATATATATATATTACAAATGTTATGCAAAGAAAGTATTTCAGAAACTGCGCACACTACCGTTATCTGAGAAAACACAAACAAACAGCAATGGCTTTTTAGTCAACTCAACAATAGTTACGNAATGTTTGAATCGGACTTTTCAGAGGTTAAACTGTAGAAACATAAACCTGGGATCATTTTGTAGATAATGATTCCAGCTTAAACTTTTATAATTGAAACTTCAATGTCAAATGATCAGATCAAAGGATAAAAAGTGTTTTACCGAGTATTCCAAGAAAAAATTTAATTTTTCAAGGAAAGAAAAAATTGGCGTGAATTTAAACTAATTTATTTTTTATTGTCATAAAGCGGAAAAACACGCACTTACCTCAGTTGTGTTTACTGGTAATATTAAGTTTTTATACTTATTTAGGTCTTGAAATTATTTTCGTTTGTGAATTAAAATAACTCTTTTCGGTACGCAACAAATGTGTGGGTGTTTCTCCTCCCTTAAAAAAAAAATCATTAGTCCAAAATTCTAATGCAAAATAGCCGTAAAATAACCAATCATAAAAAAATGTACACTACATCGTCCTACAAGTTATATAATTATTGAATTAAAATTTAAATAATCCATTTTTTATTAAAATTGAAATTTCCTAATTTAAAGTGCAATGTGTATGAACATTTAAAACTCTTTAAAAATTGGTGGATTTTAAATTTGATCTGCCACTTGACAGAAAACTTGATACACGCTCTCTAAATATAATACTTACTACTATCTCATTAGTATAGAGAGGTGTAATTGAAAAAAAAGACTCTGACATAGCACTGTAGAACTCAATATATTTACTTTTGCAAAAAATTTAAGAGCTTGAGGCTCTATAGTGATAAGCTTTACGTTTTTCAAATGCAACCAGTTTTACATCACAGTGTTACTTCATGGTATACTACATGTCACGTATTAATACTACAAGTTAGTGACTACATAAGAATAATTGGTGTTTTTCGCCTAAAATGCTCACCAAAAACACACTAATAAAAATTTATAAAAGCGGGCTATCATTAAATGGCATGAAGTCTTTCAGCTGTCAACTTGTCCTTTTTCCAGCCTGCTGGCATCAACTATCAACCAAGCTATAGCAATATATAGAAATTATCTTAAGATTGCTCTTCGAACTATAAAAAATTCAAACTATTATTTTAAAATGACATTAAAATAAGAAGAAAAACATGTTTTTGTTTGAAATATTTAATAGCTAAAATACATAAAAGGAAACTATTGGGAAAATGTGCTCTTCATGGATACTTGGATTCTATACATACATGTCATTATACACACAGCCAATCACAATATAATCTTGATCCGGGAAATCAGATTACTTTAAAAATACCATCCAGCAAAATCTTTCTATAAGATAATCGAACAACTTATTAATCCGTAGTTTTCGTTTAACTTGACAAAGGATATAGCATAATTGTCTTCTGATAATGCTTCCAATAAGATAACCAGTTTATTTCAGAGCAAGCAGCTGATGCATAACTTTTCACTTGAATCAAAGCCAAAATACCACATTATAGTTCCTCTAGGATAACATGTCTATTTCAGAGCACGCAGTTCATGTATAACTTCGAACTTGGATGAGAACAAAGCCAAAATGTCACAAAATAGTTCTTCCAATAAGATAACCTGTCCATTTAAAGCACGCAGTTCATGTATAACATCTCACTTGGATGAGAACAAAGCCAAAATGTCACATAATAGTTCTTCCAATAAGATAACCTGTCCATTTAAAGCACGCAGTTCATGTTTAGCATCTGACTTGGATGAGAACAAAGCCAAAATGTGGCATAATAGTTCCTCCAATAAGATAACCTGTCCATTTAAAGCACGCAGTTCATGTATAACATCTCACTTGGATGAGAATAAAGCCAAAATGTCACATAATAGTTCTTCCAATTAGATAACCTGTCCATTTAAAGCACGCAGTTCATGTATAACTTCTCACTTGGATGAGAACAAAGCCAAAATGTCACACAATAGTTCTTCCAATAAGATAACTTGTCTATTTAAAGCACGCAGTTCATGTATAACTTCTCACTTGCATGAGAAAAAAAAGCCAAAATTTCGCATAATAGTTCTTTCAATAAAATAACCAGTTCATGTATAATTTCAGAGCACGCAACTCATGTATAATTTCGCACTTGAATGAGAAATAAGCAGAAATGTCACTTCGAAATTTTACCTACTGTTAAGAATTAGCCTAAAAACTTAAGCTTTTATACTTATAAATAAACAAATTTATAAATTCGGTATCTTCAACTGAAAAAAAAAATGGAGGAGAAATGAGCCAATGAACGAGTGCACAACGCACAGGAGAGAATAGTTGTTCACCAGAGTTGGTCTTTCTTCTTGACCGTTTACAATTACTCATCGTTGAATAAATAGAGCCTATCATTTTTCAAAAATTTTTCTGAAGTTATCTGAAGATGGTCGCACAAATCAGAGGAAAATAGTTTTTTTTATCACCATTAAAAATTAAAGAAATTTGTGGGAAGTATACAAGGGTTAACTAGTTCTGTCAGTTTCAGAGTACGCTGCTTTGGAACGTTTTTTAACTTGACAGAGAACATAACAAAACTCCATACGTTACAATGGCTCCAAATGATGAAAATATGAAATTTTTATTAATTGTTACAAACCCCCATACTGTTAAACCTTTGAAGCTGTTGTTAATCTTTATTATCCATAATGTTTCTTCACATACACTGACTCCCAAAAAACGAGAAGCAGCTATTTCTTGTTTCACTTCGTCCAACTCTGATTGTAAAAGTGCAGCTGAACCTGTGTGTAATATAAAATACACGGCATTAGCAAAGAAACAGAAATATATATAAACGTCTAAGATCGAAAATTCCTTTTTAGAAATTATATTTATCATCCAATTAGTACAGAAAAATAAGAGACTTAAAATTTTCAATAAATTAGCGAACAAGCTGAACGATAAGCATTTATCGGCTTTTCTTATTACAACTATACAATCGAGGTAGTATTCACATAATTCCTGAAACGACACTTCCGATGTCTGTAATCTTTCAACTAATCCTTTGACTATATGACGTAGTGCTAGACAGATGGTTGCAAATGCAACCATGAAGTACATCGTAGGCAAAGTCAACGAAAGACGAAAAACAAAAGCAAAAATGGAGACCAATAAATACGCATAGATTGATTTGATTGGAGGAAGTATTGGTGATAAGTGACTTAAAATAAACTCACCAAATGTTTTTTCATCATTTTCCGTTTTGGATAAGAAAACAATCGTATATAAAGAGACATCAAGTATAAAACACATGGCGCACAAACTGGCAATAACGTTTTTGGTAAGATACTTTGGTTTCTTCGGTGTATTATTATACAACTGAGATATGGCTGTAACAATCTGCGCGATTTCCTTGCGTTTAAAATAAATCCCGAACTTTAGACATAAGAAAGAAATTTTTAAAATTTTATTAATCAGGCTCGATTTCAAAGGCATCGCATTTTTACCAAAGATCATGTCCAGACTATGGGCGATGACAAATAAAGTTTGAAAACCTATGAATATTTCGGACAATTTTAATGGAATTGATCCTCTCATTCTTTTCTTTTTGTTTTGTCCCGAAATGTGGGCAATAGGGCGTAAGTCTAGTCCAGTTCCTAAAAATGATATTATAATAGGTTGAACAACTGATTCGAAGGTGTCTTCGTTTCTTATATCTTGATTTAAAATTGTATTCATATTTGTAATAAAACCTGTTTTGTACTTCGACGCAGTTCAGAACATGAAGCTTGAATAAAATTGCATTCAGAACATGAAGCTTGAATAAAATTGCATTCAGAACATGAAGCTTGAATAAATTTGCATTCAGAACATGAAGCTTGAATGATTCTTTTGGGGGATAACGTTAAAAAACAACAGATCTGATCAAATGTGATACCACAAATTTTAAAGTGTTACTTTTGTTGCTTAGACGGTTGCTAAGGGAGACGTTTTCATGGTACTTAATTTGCTTAATTTAACTATGAATTTGCCGCCTTTAATTTATAGATTTACAGTTTAATGAGAGACATTTTTTTATTTTATAAGACAGTTAAAAAGCTTTATTGTCAAGAGAATAAAAAGATTTTATTATTCTCAGCTTTATAGTGTGATGGCTCACTTAAAGTAGTAAGCAATAAAATAGGTGAAGTCGGGAATAGGATATTTAAGTGTAAAAGGAGATTGCAAGGATAAAGAAATTATATTCCTTCAATTTAATTTTTAATTATTTTATACTCACCAAATAACAGTTTTACTTTAATAATGCACGATTAATTTAAGCAATAATCCTTTTCAATAACATACTTTTCCCCAGTGGTAAGGGATCATAGAAAAGAGATTATGTAGAAATTTTGATCGTGGGAGACGTCAAAATTTCCCAACAATAGAGTTTTCAAGAGCCATTTCTCGTATAAAACTGTAAGGAAATTTTCTGTAAGGAAAGTAAGAAAAGAAATATAGTTTAAGTGCCTTACACTCACAGTTATAACTTTATGTTGCATATATTAATTTTCTGTTAAAAATTGTCTTGACTTTAAAATGGAAAAATAGCTTAAGAATTATAAAAATTGTTTAACTTCTTTTTAAAAGATTATACCCCCTAGAATAAAATCAAGGAATAATTCACAAATTTTGCACATTTTTTTAAACGCAGATAATGCAGCGTTGGATTAACATTTAAAGCTTTAAAAATTGGATCACTAGCTCTTTTCCTTTTACAAAAATGTGGCTTTTCATGTGGTTTGGATGTTTGCTTCATTAAATGTGGTTTGGACGTTTTGCTTCATTTCCGCAATTAGTATAGAGGGCGCTGAATAACCATAGACAAAGTTTAACCTAACATACATGACTAACTGTTACAAACTCTTAAAAATTATGCAAAAAGCAAACTATTTGCTAAAAAGCGTTGTTTTGAGAAATGGCAGATTATTTGAAAAACTGCCTATCAAAATTATTGACTGTAGCGATCCACCCATACGAACATGCCATTTATCTGTTCCACATTGACCTTTGTGTCCTTGGCATTTCAACTCCTTGTGAGTATAACTGGCATTTCGTTATACCTCGGAATCACTGAAAATGTCTCCAGTACTGTCTTATCAGCCTGATGCTTTTTAGGCTCATTAGAATCAGCCCATATGTCTTTAGGCTAAATAGAAAATGTGTGAAGAATCACTCGGATAGACTGAATTTGTTAAGTGAGTCTAGCATTATGCCGGCGCTTTGAATCGAGAAGTACGAAGAATTATCTCAAGTTTTTTTAAAAAAAAAGAACTGTAACAAGATTGATGATGTGGTAAAAAAGCGTGTGTTATAGTACGACTGTGGAGTATGAAGTTATATTAAAATCTGCTTTTTAATTCTGATTTTCAGATTACTTTTTCGAAAACATTCCTAGTAATAACGTATAAGTGCTTGTTAACGCGTCATCAAGATTTAAATTTTTTTTTTTATGTGGAAATAAGTAATGTGGTCTTGTAAGGTAAAACTTGAAGAAAGGACCTCTTGAGTGGGAACTCTGATGTTGTTGTTACCTCTTAATAAGGATCACTTTAAGGGTCACAGAAATTTTTTTCAAAAATTAAGATAGTGGTTAAGAAAGGCAAAATTTAAATACTCTTTGTTAACATATTTTCTGATAGTTATTGGGGAAGAAAAGGAACAACATGCTTGAAGAAAAGCATATGCCATGGTGCAACCAAAAGGAATTTCGAATTCAAAGAGTTTTCGAGTGTAAGATAAATGGGAAAAAGGAAGATGACGCAGCTTACTAACCCAAAAATTTCCTTGGGGTATGGGAGAGGTAGAAATCAATGAGAAAGAAAGACAGGACCATACAGCATTAATGAAAAATATAATGAAAATTTCTATCATTTCAATTCTTGAATTTTTGCATGTTACATATCAAATAATTGCTACAATGAATAATCCGATGATTATGAAATACCTCATTGATGATGTTTTTAGTTAAACAAAGACTTACATACTAATGGATATTTATTAATCATTTAGCAAGCTTTAAAGCGTAAGAAAGAATTGCAAAATTACAACTTACTTTACTGTTATATATATATATATATATATATATATATATACTATTATTATTATTATTTTTTTTTAAGGAATTATTTTTTAAGAAAAGAAAAATTGGCGAGCATTTATACAAATTTATTATTGCCATTTTTGTTATTTTTTATTGTCATAAAGCGGAAATACACGCACTTATCTCATTTGTGTTTACTGGTAAAATTAAGTTTTTATACTTATTTAGATCATTAAATTATTTTCGTTTGAGAATTAAAATAAATCTTTTATGCACACAAATTTTCGCAACAAATGTGTGGGTGTTCCTCATCCCTTAAGGCAAAAAATCATCAGTCCAAAATTCTTATGCAAGGTAGCTGTAAAATAACCAATCATACAAGAATGTACACTTCATCGTCCTTCAAGTCATATATTTACTGAATTAAAATTTAAATGATCCATTTTTTATTAAAATTGTAATTTCCTAATTTAAAATGTTTTGTGCATGAACATTTAAAACTCTAAAAATTGGTGGATTTTAAATTTGATCTGCCACTTGACAGAAAATTTGATACACGCTCTGTAAAACTAATACTTACTACTATCTCAGTAGTATAGAGGGGTGTAATTGAATAAAAAGGCTCTGACATAGCACTGTGGAACTGAATATATTTATTTAGGCAAAAAATTTAAGAGCTTGAGTCTCTATAGTGATAAGCTTTACGTTTTTCAAATGTGACCAGTTTTACATCACACTGTTAGTTCACGGTGTACTACATGTCACGTGTTAATACTGCAATAATTGGTGTTTTTCACCTGAAATGCTCACCGAAAACGCACTAGTGAAAATTTATAAATGCGGCCTATCATTAAATGGCATGAAGTCCTTCAGCTGTCAACGTGTCCTTTTTCCCGCCTGCTGGCACCAACCATCAACCAAGATATAGCAATATATAGAAATTATCTTAAGATTGCTCTTCACACAATAAAAAATTTCAAACTACTAGTGGGCAGAGCCCCCTGCTTGCTAACGCTCGCCAACCCCCGAAAATTGCTACGCAATCTTATATGGTTTGATTCGCAGACCAAGCTCGTTTCGCTCGCTACTAACTTAGGTACATTGTAAATGCACAAAATTCTTAGAATTCAGAACAATCATTCAAATCCATATAACAAATTTTTTTAAAAGAAAAATTACATCTTTTTAGAAAATACTAAGTCATTAACATAAATTTGAATTCAAATAAATGACATGTAATTTGTTAAACCTATTAGAAATGCGCTATTGTATAAAATCTTAAGATAAAATTTCTAAAACTGCTATCTCTTTAAAAAGGTTAAAACTTTGGCTATAATTAAGTCTATTAAAAATTGAAATAAGTGAATTGCAATGAGAAAACCTGCATAAACAAATAAATTCTAGTAAAACAAATAAATTCGTGATATAAATCAAAAATCGTCAAATAAATTCCTAATATATAAATTCGTGAAAAAAAGCGCTTTCGACAGAATACTAAAATAGAGATCTATCGACAAAGACTACTCACTTCTGCCTAGCTTTTGATCTCTCTGGTTATTTCAGTTTCCGTTTTTAAAAGCGCTATATGTTGAGCCATCTCAGCTAGAATTGGCATGTGACATTTTCAGCTGCAATCATTGGTCGATTTTCTAGCGTTGCCATTCGGGGAGTTGTAATGAGGCTTTTCTTTGTCGCCGTGTAAGAGAAATATATATATATATAGATTATTTTAAAATGGCATTAAAAAAGAAGATAAAAATGTTTTTGTTCAAAATATTTAACAGCTAAAATACAGTAAAAGGAACGATTGCGAACATATGCTTTTCATAGATACTCGAATTCTATACATACATGTCATTATACACACAGTCAATCACAATATATTCTTGAACCGGGAAATCCGTGAAAATACCATCCAACAAATTCTTTCTATAAGATAATCGGACAACTTATTAACTAGAAGTTCTTGTTTAACTTGACAAAGGACATAGCACAGTTGTCATCTGATAATACTTCCAATAAGATACGCAATTTTTTTTTCAGAGCAAGCAGCTCATGCATAACTTTTCACTCGATTCAAAGCCAAAATGTCACACAATAGTTCTTAACCTGTCTATTTCAGAGAACTCAGTTCATGTATAATATACTATATATATATAATATATCATTTGGATGAGAGCAAAGCAAATATGTCACTTAATAGTTCTTCCAATAAGATAATCTGTCTATTTAAAGCACGCAGTTCATGTATAACATTTCACTTGGATGAGAACAAAGCCAAAATGTCACTTAATAGTTCTTCCAATAAGATAATCTGTCTATTTAAAGCACGCAGTTCACGTATAACATCTCACTTGGATGAGAACAAAGCCAAAATGTCACTTAATAGTTCTTCCAATAAGATAATCTGTCTGTTTAAAGCACGCAGTTCATGTATAACTACTCACTTGGATGAGAAAAAAACCAAAATGGTGGAGAAAAAAGCCATAATAGTTCTTTCAATAAAATAACCAGTTCATGTATAATTTCAGAGCACGCAGCTCATGTATAATTTCGCACTTGAATGAGAGATAAGTTGAAATGTCACTTCGAAATGTTACCCACTGTTAAGAATAGCTCATAAACTTGAACTTTTATGTTTATAAATAACCAAATTTATAAAAAAAAAAAAAAATAGAGGAGAAATGAGCAAATGAACGCACGCATAACGCACAGGAGAGAACAGTTGTTCTCCAGAGTTGGTCTTTCTTCTTGGTCGTTTACAATTACTCACCGTTAGATAAATAGAGCCTTTCATTTTTAAAATTTTTTTTCTGAAGTAATCTGAAGATGGTCGCACAAATCAGAGGAGGGAAAATAGTTTTTTTTTATCACCATTAAAAATTAAAGAAATTTGTGGGAAGTATACAAGGGTTAACCAGTTCTGTCAGTTTCAGAGTACGCGGCTTTTAAAAGTTTTTTTTAACTTGGCAGAGAACATAACAAAACTCCATATGTTACAATGGCTCCAAATGATGAAAATATAAAATTTTTATTAATTGTTACAAACCCCCATACTGTTAAACCTTTGAAGCTGTTGTTAATCTTTATCATCCATAATGTTTCTTCACATACATTGACTCCCAAAGAACGAGAAGCAGCTATTTCTTGTTTCACTTCGTCCAGCTCTGATTGTAAAAGTGCAGCTGAAACCGTGTGTAACATAAAATATACGGCATTAGCTAAAAAACAAAAATATATGTAAACGTCTAAGATCGAAAATTCATTTTTAAAAATTATATTTATCATATAATTAGTACAGAAAAATAAGAGACTTAAAATTTTCAATAAATTAGCGAACAAGCTGAACGATAAGCATTTATCGGCTTTTCTTATTACAGCTATACAATCGAGGTAGTATTTACATAATTTTTGAAACGACGCTTCCGATGTCTGTAATCTTTCAACTAATCCTTTGACTATAGTACGTAGTGCTAGACAGATGGTTGCAAAAGCAACCATGAAGTACATCGTAGGCAAAGTCAACGAGAGATGAAAAACAAAAACAAAAATAGATACCAATAAATACGCATAGATTGATTTGATTGGAGGAAGTATTGGTGATAAGTGACCTAAAATAAACTCACCAAATGTTTTTTCATCGTTTTCCGTTTTGGATAAGAAAACAATCGTATATAAAGAGACATCAAATATAAAACACATGGCGCACAAACTGGCAATAACGTTTTTGGTAAGATACTTTGGTTTCTTCGGTGTATTATTATACAACTGAGATATGGATGTAACAATCTGCGCGATTTCTTTGCGTTTAAAATAAATCCCGAACTTTAGACATAAGAAAGAGGTTTGTAAAATTTTATTAATCAGGCTCAATTTCAAAGACAACGCATTTTCGTCAAAGATCATGTCTAGACTATGGGCAATGACAAATAAAGTTTGAAAAACTAAAAATATTTCAGATAATTTTAATGGAATAGATCCTCTCATTTTTTTCTTTTTGTTTTGTCCCGAAATGTGGGCAATAGGGCGTAAGTCTAGGCCAGTTCCTAAAAATGATATCATAATAGGTTGAACAACTGATTCGAAAGTGTCTTCGTTTCTTATATCTTGATTTATAATTGTATTCATATTTGTATTAAAACCTGTTTAGTACTTCAACGCAGCTTAGAACATGAAGCTTGAATAAAATTGCATTCAGAACATGAAGCTTGAATAAAATTGCTTTCAGATCATGAAGCTTGAGTAAAATTGCATTCAGAACATGAAGCTTTAATAGAATTGCATTCAGAACATGAAGCTTGAATAAAATTGCATTCAGAACATGAAGCTTGAATAAAGTTGCATTCAGAACATGAAGCTTGAATAAAATTGCATGCAGAGCATGAAGCTTAAATGATTCTTTTAGGGGATAACGTTAAAAAAAAACAACAGATCTGATCAAATGTGGTACCACAAATTTTAAAGTGTTACTTTTGTTGTTTAGACGGTTGCTAAGGGAGACGTTTTTATGGCATTTTAATTACTTAATTTAATTATGAATTTGCAGTCTTTAATTTATCGATTTATCGTTTAAAAAGAGAAATTTTTTCATTTTGGAAGACAGTTAAAAAGGTTTATTGTCAAGAGAATAAGAAGATTTTATTATTCTCAGCTTTATAGTTTGATGGGTCACATAAAGAAGTAAGCAATAAAATAGAAGAGGGTACGTTGAACTGTTGAATTAGTAAAAAAAGATTATTCGTCATGTCGGGAATAGGATATTTAAGTGCAAAAGGAGATTGCAAGGGTAAAGAAATGATCTTCCGTCAATTTATTTTTCAATTATTTTATACTCACCAAATAACAGTTTTACTTTAATAATGCATGATTAATTTCAGCAATAATCCTTTTCAATGACATACTTTTCCCCCGTGGTAAGGGACCATAGAAAAAAGATTTTACAGATATTTTGATCGTGGGTGACATCAAAATTTCCCAGCAATAGAGTTTTCAAGAACCATTTCGCGTATAAAACTGTAAGGAAATTTTCTGTAAGGAAAGTAGGAAAAGAAACATAGTTTAAGTGCCTAACACTCAAAGTTATAACTTTACGTCGCATACATTAATTTTCTGCTAAAAATTGTCTGGGCTTTAAAATGGAAAAATATGGCTTAAAAATTTTAAAAACTGTTTAATTTCTTTTTAAAAGTCAGATTTCCCCCCCTAGAATAAAATCAATGAATAATTCACAAATTCTGCACATTTTTATGAACGCAGATAATGCAGCGTTGGATTAGCATTTAAAGCTTTAAAAATTGAATCACAAGCTCTTTTCCTATTACCAAAATGTGGCTTTCTTGTGGTTTGGACGTTTGCTTCATTAAACGTGGTTTGGACGTTTTGCTTCATTTCCACAATTAGAATAGAGGGCGCTGAATAATGATAGACAAAGTTTAGCCTAACATACATGACTAACTGTTACAAACTCATAAAAATTATGCAAAAAGCAAACTATTTGCTAAAAAGCGTTGTTTTGAGAAATAGCAGATTATTTGAAAAACTGCCTATTAAAATTATTGACAGTAGCGATCCAACCATACGAACATGCTATTTATCTGTTCCACATTGACCTTTGTGTCCTTGGCATTTCACCTCCTTGTGAGTATAACTGGCATTTCGCTATACCTCGGAATCACAGAAAATGTCTCTAGTACTGTCTTATCAGCCTGATGTTTTTTAGGCTCATAAGAATTAGCCCATATGTCTTTAGGCTAATTAGAAAATGTGTGAAGTATTACTCGGATAGACTGAAGTTGTTGAGTGAGTCTGGCATTACGCCGGCGCTTTGAATAGAGAAGTATGAAGAATTATCTCAAGATTTTTAAAAAAATGAACTGTAACAAGATTGATGATGTGGGTAAAAAGAGTGTGTTATAGTACGATTGTGGAGTATGAAGTTATATTAAAACCTGCTTTTTAATTCTGATTTCCAGATTACTTTTTCGAAAACATTGCTAATAATTATGTATAAGTGCTTGTTAACGCGTCATCAAGATTCTTAATTTTTTTTTTTATGTGGAAGTAAGTTATGTGGTAAAACTTGTAAGGTAAAACTTGAAGAAAGGATCCCTTGAATGGGAACTCTGATGTCGTTGTTACCTCTTAAAGGGAGCACTTTAAGGGTCACAGAAATTTTTTTCAAAAAGTAAGATAATATTAAAGAAAGACAAAATTTAAATACTCTTTGTTAACATATTTTCTGATAGTTGTTGGGGAAGAAAAGGAACAACATGCTTGAAGAAAAGCATTTGCCACGGTGCAAGCAAAAGGAATTTCGCATTCAGAGAATTTTCGAGTGTAAGATAAATGTGAAAAAGGAAGATGACACACTTTACTATCCCAAAAATTTCCTTGGGGTATGGGAGAGGTAGAAACCAATGAGAAGGAAAGACTAGACCATACAGCATTAATGATAAATATAATGAAAATTTCTATAATTTCAATTCTTGAATTTTTGCATGCTACCTATCAACTCTTCAAACAGAAAAAGATGAACATTAAAAGATAATATTTGATGTAATTAGTACAGCAGAAATTGAGAAGCCTAGTTTAAGAGGTTTAAAAATTTGTTTTAAGTAAAAGCTTATAAATTACTCTACTGTAGGATAGAAAAAATTTAAAAACAAAGAAATAAAGATCATGTAATGAACTGTCTATCTAACTATGAACTGTTCATAGTTGTTCAACTGTTTTTTGTTCTGTAAGAGTAGGAATAATTCCTGAAAGTAGAGTATCATTGCTCGAAAAAACAAACACGATTTCGAAAGCTCTGGGGCTACAGCACTCCCAAAGAATGAAATATTTGATTAGATAAATTTACACAAGAATAAAATGTTACTTTTAAGACTATTTATATGGTGTGGGAAAAAAGAATTTCGAAAACCAGTATATACGTAGCAAGTAGCACACTAGATTAGAAAGTTAAATAGAAATTAATTAAAATGCTTTCTTAAAATTTTAATTATGCACTCTCTGATTACATGCATCTCAATTTAAGGGATAAATTTTCTGATCGTGTCTCTTGATGGGATTTACTTCTTTATATTTACTTCTCATAGAATACCGTAACGTGCTTATTAAAGCATGTTTTAATAACATTAATCAAATCATTTTTAATAAAATCATTTTTAATAACATAGATTAGGGAATATAGAGTTTTTTTTTTTTATCAGGAAGTATTATAGAAAATGGTTTCATGTTTCATATTTTCCAATCATTACACTAGTTTTAGAATCTGGCATCAAAAAATTTTTTTTGATCGGATTATTTTCTTGTAGAAAATCACGTTAGAGAAAAATATTTCTTTTAAATTCTTTAAAAAAATATATTTAGATGAAGTTTTTATTTGTTTTATGAAATATTGTATTCACCATAATACTTATTTTGAACAAAACAGCTTTATTTTGAATAAAAAGTTGTTCGTATTAAGTAACATAAAAAAGTAAATTATGAATATAAAGCTAAATTTTATTCTAAGGGATATTTAGTTTTTTCCTGAGAAGGAAAATATAAATGAATTCTTTTTAGCAAGAATAATTTTGTGCATTATGATTTTTTTTTCCTACTGTAACCCAATAAGTTGTTTTTGACGTTTATTTACTGAATTCTTGTTTTCAATTACTTTACTATCAATTTTTTAAAAGTTTTTTAAGTAGCACGATTGCCTGAAGTAAATATATCAATTAGAAATTGTTTGCTAATTTTTATTCTTGTTCTTATTAAAGAAAACCGTTTAGAAATTTTAATTATGGAGTTTATTTGTCTTGTTTGCTATATAAAACACTTCTCGTAATATTTCATCAATAATAAGACAAAAAAGTTATTAAATTGAGGAAAAAATTGTTACAGAATATTAAAAATTGGAACAGTGTATAAATGCAGTATTTCTCTACATCAAATTAAACATATTAAATAAAAATAGAAACAAAAAGATCTAAAAGGAAAAAACTATTTCAGGAACTAATATAGATTTTAACGTCTACAACACTTTCATATTGCATAACATTTTCACAATATTGCATAATATTTTTTTCATACTATATACATAAGTATTTTCAAAACATGAATAGTAAACTAAAAATATAATTTTTATCAGAGAACTCATTCACCGTTTCAATTCCATTTATTTGTAAACATTTTCATGTTTAGTAGTGCCATCTATATTCTCTGAAGTAAACTATATAAAGATATTTTTACTTTTATAATTTATAATTTTATTATTTGTACTTTTTTATTTTAAGATTTAGTTTCATTTAAATGCTTGACAAACATTTATATTTTTTTAGATTATTAAAAGCGAACTATTAATTTCTTTCGAATTTAATTGGAAGTGTAGTTTTACTGTATCTAGATTAATTGCTATTTAATGTTTTTTTTTTAAAAAAAACAGTTTTTTATTTTTAATATGTTTCTAATTATTTACACTTCATGGTTTTTGCTTTATTCCAAGATTAAAAAGGATTTAACCAAAATAGTTTTACATAGAAATGGAAAAGGAGCGAAAGAATTTAGTGCTGCCATCTATCATTGAAAACTTAAACTATACTGTTCATTTTGCATATTTATTTCTCAGATTAATTGTTTATTATTGGGTTTATGATAAATATTGAGACAAAATAATTAGTTTCTAAAATAAAAAAATACACCAAGAGAGATATGCATATTTAAATTTGTTTTTCGAATTAAGAAATTGACATTGACTAAAATTAAATAATTCATTTGCGAAAAATTATGTACTTTGATAATATTTTGAAGTCAGTGGAGGTAACCCCTAAAAGAGCGACCACCCTTCGTTATCGACCATTTTACTGTGGAATGGAGAGTTCTCGCTCCCGAGAGGTTTCGTTGTATAATGCTGCGGTTGTTTCGAAATATGAGTCATACGTTTATATCGTTTGTCGAAATATGACTTACTCAAAAACTACTTACCCTTCAACAGGACAAAATAAAAATTTTCACCAAAATTTTATTGGATGTGCACTAGAACACATGCAGAAGAATAGTAAAAATGATTTTGGAACTTTTTCTCTCCACCAAAACGTAATCCTTACATGAAATTGTGTAGGGACGTTGGTTTTAGCTTAAAAAGGGCAGAGCAGACAGTCAGAGCCGAAACACGAACGTGAACTTTTTAATTATTTTTTAAATTCTATTTTCTTCATCTCTCGCTATATTTCCTGCAAAAATTATCGTTTCAATTTTATTTTATTTTAAGTTTCTTACGATTATTACGTTATGATTAATAAAAAACGGGTTTGCTATTTAAAAAAGAATCTCGAAGTTTTGCAACTTTAAGCATAACCGTGATAAACACTATTCCAGATTGCATTCCTTATAATGCAAAATTTTATTCCGTTATTTCGTTACTAGTTCCGTTATCGGGTTGCACTATTTCATTAGTAATCACTAATTGCCTCCGTTACCTAATAACTTTCTTTGAAATTGAAATATATTCTGACGCAATGAATTTTTTATAAAATCTTTGGAGGTAATAAAGGTTTAAATGAACTGCATTTAATAATTCGCATTAATTACCTTACAAGTGCTGAATATTACTTAGAGTATAATTTATAGAGTATAGAGTACAATTACAATATTACTTAGAGTGTTTTTTATTATTCTTTTATTTTTTTTCGGTTGTTCACATTATAATGAAATTGAATAAAAAAAATTATTTTTAATTTCAATAAATTTTTATTTATCTTTTTAAGATACTTAGCATTTTCATTTTAAATGCTTGATGTATATTATTTATTTTAACGAGAAAAATTCTTTTGAACTCGCAAAAGAACATAATCTTTATGACGTCTTAAATTTGATTGAGGAATTTCCAAAAATGTATAATAGGAAAACGGATGAGTTTAAGGATTGAACTCTGACAGCAAAATTATAAATAAGAGTCATAAGAGATCTCTGACAGAAGTAAAGGCATAAATGTTTCCTCCAAGAGTTCCTAGTTTTAGTTCGAAATTCGTCATTCGACTTGGCATTGCGGAGTGTAAACTTATCAAATAAAATCAATTAAAAATCTCATTACAACATGGGGCATTACTACATGCAATTGCGGTTGATGTTTGACAATTCGAATATATTTCTAGGAGATTATTATTCCTTAAAATTATTCTATGAATTGTGATGCGATTTTCACAATTGGTTTATAAGTTTACTATTTGCAGCGCCCTCTGTCGAAAAAATTTCAATTGAAACAAAAAACTCTGGAAAGAAAAATTTATGCCCTGTCACATTCTGCAATAATCGATTACGTCTAATTTGTACATGCTAAAGCATGAATAAAAGTAAACTAAGCACATAAAGAGATAAACAATAAAATAAAAGCAGATGATAAAATTAGAAGACTTTGTGATAGAACAACAAAGAGTTGTTGATTTTTTAGAGATTAGATTTTGTTGTGGAATTTGAGTTTTCATATATCCCGTTACGGGCACTTTTTCTAGTTTGTTTTATAAGATTATAACTATCCCGTTACGGGTACTTCATATTTCTTACTATTGGTGTTCGTGAATAAAAGCTTTTTTTTTTTTTTCTTACGAAAAACTGAACTGCCATTTATGTAACTTACGATACGTTACAGTACGCTTCAAACTCACCTGAATTTGAAATAAATATTCAAAGAAAACTTTAAATGGAATAAAAATATGATTTACACACTTTCAAAAGAAGAAAATAACATAAGGTTTTATTTTTTTATTTGAACAAGACTACAAGTAACAATAAAATACGCAAACAAAAATGTAAAATAAATTAAAATACCCTAAAACGTATACAGTATAAAGACGAACCACAATAAAATGTTAGCATAAATTAAAAAAAAATTGAATACGAAGGTATTTTTTTTAATATCAACATTGTAGTATAAAGTGCTTGAGACAAAACAACATAAATGCGACTTTACAATGGATTTTGTATATGAAATGAATCTTTACAAATTGAGAAAATATGCGTATATAAAAAGATATTTTGAAAATTAATGACATATTTAATATGCAAAAATCATTAAACATTGGTTCCCAGATATTTAAGAAACATTTGACTATTTTTCAAACAAACTGTAAAATCTTATTGTTTTCTCATTTATAACTTTGTTATTAAAGAAGGGAAAGGATTTAATCTTACGATGTAAAGAATTACTTGGAATAGGTTAATGGTTTTTCATGGAATTTGATAGTTTTAATTTAAAAAAAACAAAACAAAACTGATGATATAGATTTATATTATTTTATTTAATAAAACATTACAGCCGTAGATATTAAAATATTACAGACTTTCTAAAATCTTGAAAGAAAAGTAAATTAAAATAGCAATTGTTTTATTTATTTCTTTAAAAATGATTTTACTTATTTTGCTAAACTTGTATATTCTTTTATACCTAGAAGTAATGTTTCATAAAACTTGAACTTTGAAAAAGTTTAAAAAGAGCTTACTACTTTAAAATTTTAAATCCGGAAACTGAATTTAATAGAAACGTGAATAAGGTGAAAGGAAATTTAATCAAAACTATTAGTTACTGAATAAGGAAATTCCTGTCACATAACTCTCCGTAGAGATTTGTGTGACAAGATTGTGTACAAGATGAGAAATACTTTGGAAGGCGACCCTTAATGATGCATAATGCATACTACTTTACTTTTGGCACATGTAAGTGTTTTGAAAATAGCAAGTTTGCAAGACCAAAAAGAGCTAAAGAATTTGCAAAAACCATTAAGCTATTATAAGTACAATTCTATATTATACAGCACGCACAAATTTACTTAATAATTTGACAAAGAGTATTCTGATATAATTGCTATACGATGAACCAATTTTCGTAAAGAGTATTGTAAAGAGTATTTTATTTATAGAGAGTTGAACAAAACTTTTTTCTTCTTCTTAATAATTGAAAGATCATAAAATAAGACATAGTTACTTTAGAAAATTGTGTTGCGTTTTTTAAAAATAAATTAGCAATATCTGCATGAAAAATTTCGATCTACATGCAAAAAATATTTACGAATGGCAGATAAAAAATTTAATAAATTATTGAATCAATAAAAAATAATGAAATCAATAAAAAAATTAAATCAATAAAAAATTGAATCAATAAAAATACTTAAATCGAAATTCCACATTCAGAGAGAAGTTTGGTAAGTTAGGAATCTACATTTACATGAAAATAATGTTTAAAAAGACTGCACATTTTTTCCCCAGTAATACTGAAATTTCTCATTTATTTTGTTTTTCTAGAACAATATAAACGTTGAGTCAGAGAAGTTGAGTACTTGCAAAGCACAATATGTTTTCTTTAAAATTTTGTTTTTTCTTACCTTTAATATCTTTAATTAAAGACTTTATAATTGCTACTTTTGTGTTTTTGAGAGTCAAATTCTATTGTCCGTATAGTTTGTACAAGTAGAAAATTAGTTTTTATTAAAAGATCCGGAATTGAAGACAGATAAGAAAAAAAAATTACTAAGCAAATTTTCAAACCTGAATCCAGAATATTTCATTGGAAATAGCATACATGCCCCACTTTATAATTTTCCATTCTGATATTTGATTTAACTCCATAAAATAAAAAGATTAATAACAAAATAAAAATTTGCACGTGATGAATTAAGCAGTTGAATTTTTCTGCCGAAGTATATCGGATTCCCCTATATGATTTCACACAATAAGAGCCATAAGTCAATTCATCATATCTATTCATAGTAGTTCATTGAATTTAGATGTTTTTTTTAAATAAAATAAATTTTAATTTATAAGTTCTAGGGGCATATCGTTGAGTCGTTGGAGTACCATCCTAATGTTTCATTCTTGTTCTGTTCTTTAAAATATTCCATAAGTGGTTGAAAGTATTCCAAAATGGGTCCAGCATCCATCTTATTTGTTGCACCTCCTGTCATGATTTTCATTGCTTCAGACCAATGCTCTGAGCTACCAAGTTCCATTACTTGACTATAAAAAGAAACATATATTTAGTTAATTAATGTAGTATAAGAGCTTAAATCCATTCCAGCCAACCCAAAATGCATTATAGGCTGGTTTAGAAATGCATTTTATGCCGGTGGGACACAATGTATGAACATATTTTTATCAATATTACTCCTGACATTATAATCAAAAAGGTAAAATTTGACATTCTAAATAATTTTTTAAATTCATTTTTATACCATAAAGTTGACAGATAATGTGAAATTTTAAAGTTGATTACATTATATTGTAACAATGACGGAATTAAGATTCATGACTGCCTTTAAGTGAATATAAAAATTATAATCAAACGTGAAATGGTAAAAATAAACTTCTTATAATATGGAATGCATTCATGACATAGATCAAAAACAACTACTTGCCTTAGAATTTGACCTGCTTCTTTTGACCTGTAAATATCACATTTGTAAAGAGGACCTGTGTGACCAGCAGCTTCACAGAGGACTTTGTGGAATTGGAATTGAATAACAAAGCTCACAAAGTATCTAAAATTATAAAAAAGAATATTTTGAAACAGAATTCAAATAACTCAATTATTTATAATAAATCTTAAAAATATTCAAAATGACAAAATTTTTTTTGATTGTCCATATAAAGTTATTAAAATTGAAACTTAATTAACCATTTGATTTAAAGTTGAAATTTTAAATTTGAGACTTATTTTCTTGCATTTTTGTTGTGAATTATAGGCAATTGATATTTCCTAACTTTTTAATATCATTTAACTCTTGAAATTACATTAAATTCTCTAACCCCATCCTCAATAAAGGAGTTCATTAAATATTTTATTCCAAGAAAACACAATATCATCATTCTTAAGAAACATTTCATTGTCAAAAACATTTTTACGGCACAATAAATATAAATTAATGAGGTGTTTGAGGAATAAAAGCACCACAATATTTTTGGCGTTTTAAATTATCCATGAAGTCATTGGCAATCCATTTAAAATTTAACTTTTCTTTTTCATTGCATTCTGGCTCAATTTTTGTTAGATAGCCGAATAATGGATATCTTATTTTAATGCACAGCGATTGGTCTTCGCTTTTTCTATTTTTATAATGTTAACTTTTTGTGAGTATAGTACAAATTCAAATACTTCAGTAGAGAAATGAAGTTGCAACTATATAAGAGCTTATAGTAAGGACAATAATCTTCCTCGACAATTATTACGAGACTATCAACCAAAATAAAAGAAAAAAGTATCATTAAAATCTTTTTACACTAGAATTCCAAACTCTTCTTATGGACTTCGCATAATTAAGAAAAATAAGTATTTCTACAATGCATTTGCATTTCTCAGAAACTAAATTATATTATTGAATTCTATTCCTTACTATTTTTCTGGTTTTAATGTTTCAGGTTTAAATATTGTCTCAGAAAGTCGGTTTTCTAAAGAGACACATGTAAGAACACTTGAAATGTAAATAAATTACCGTGCACTATAAAAATTCTTATACAGTACAATCTACTAAAAATCATTTATCAAAAGCCTAAAACAAAATTGTAAAGAATTAAAAACGGATAGTTTCGTTAAAATTACAAGAGAAAATATTAATGGGAGACTTAATAATTTTAGAAAAATAGGGTAAGTAAAACTCTGTGACTGTCCGACTTTGGACATTTTGCTTTTTTAGGTACTGAAATCACTGGCGGTACATCCAAACATTATTTAACCACAACCAAGAATGGCTATCCTTGTTTTTCAGGACACTATCTTATAACGGCCATGTTAGGAGTGCCCAGTAATTTTGATTCCAGTTAGAAGACGTGGACAGCACTTGAGCTGGTACCTCTCTCTTCAAACTTCCACACCACAGCAAATAAGGGACTTTAAGCCATGACAGACTTAGCATGTATCTTGCTGCATATGCACGCTGGATCGAACTCACAAACACCATCGGAGGGAGTTGTCGTCTTCACCGACTACGCCACTGGAGTGCTGGAGGACATAATACCAGAGTGGACCTTTGACACTATCTGAGAAAGTGCAACTCTACTAGACACCCATTTTTCAGCATGGAGAATCAAACCGTAGTCTTATTAGGAGAATACTATTCCCACCAAACAGTGACAAACCACTAGACACCCACTTTTCAGCATGGATAATCAAACCGTAGTCTTATTAGGAGAATAATATTCCCACCAAACCGTGACAAACCACTAGACACCCACCTTTCAGCATGGAGAATCAAACCGTAGTCTTATAAGGGGAATACTATTCCCACCACACTGAATCTTCAGTTATTTGTATATTAAACAAATAACAATAGATTGAAATACCTGAAAGAAAGGCCCTTTAGAAAAATGGAGTCTGAATTTTCCATAACTTGTTTAGATGCGTTTGATGAAGAACTAATTCAACAGAGATTCTTTTTTTTCCTTTTTGTATTTTTACTGTGCATGAGGTATAGAATGCATTAATTAAAATTATTACATCCATTTCTACACATCAAAGTTATTACATTTATTTCTATTTATTCCATAGGTTGGAATTTATATACATACTACATCTATTTGAATATTTGCTCACTTAGTATTTATGACACATATTGCATTGACATGTATAAGGATTTAATTGCCCTTTCAAACTTTATATGTTGCTTTCGCAAAACAGCTTTTTCCTTATCCTTTCTCTTAATATCTTTATAGATTCCAACCGACTTTATTAAAAATTTAACATTATATTAACAATTAAATGATAATAAACACTTTCACAATAACTGATTGTCAGCAGCCAAGGAAGTTCAAAAATTAAGTGACCGACGGTATAAAGGGGCAATGCTGTCAGCATTGCACACCAATCATCATTACTTAATTGATAAAATAGTATTATTTTAATATTATAAAATGCATAGTTAATTTAAAAAGAAAAACAAGCAAGTAATATTCCTAAGATTCAACAGAGTACACGAGTTTCTAAATGATGTGATATTTTATGCAAGCTTTTATATCTGTATCTTCAAAATAAAATATCTTTAATTATAAAATAAATACCAGATCATTGGACAGAAAAGATATAAGCAACATTAAATACCTACGGAAGAAACACACCACAAGAAAGTAAAATTGCTTTGAAATTAAATTGCAAGCTTGGTGAAAACTCCATTTCTATTACAATGTTTTTCCATTAGCAAAAGAAAGAGCAATAAAATTTAACAATGCCTAAATTATTACCCAACAATGTACTTACCTTATGTAAGGAACGTTACCGGGTACGTGATATTTTGCACCTGGATCGAAATCAGTGTCTTCTCTCTTGACAGGTGGACAGATTCCTTGATACTTAAGCCTGTTAGGACAAAGAGATAGATTTTATCGATAACAACGCTTTTGAAAAAGTAACAATGCCGTATAACATTTCGAAACATGTCTCAATTTGCTGTGAATGTGTGAAAAAGTGAGATTTCGGAATAAAACTCAGAAGACTTATAATACTTAATTAAAGTTTTTTTGTGATCCATATGTTTTTTCTCTTATAATCGAAGAAGATGCGCTTTCTTAAAAATCATTATGTTTTGGTTGAATTTGCTGTTGTTTCTAATAAGACTTGAACAATCCAAGCTTGCTAATGGCTTTATTCGAATTAAGTCAGGAAGGTGCGCCTTTCGTTTGACAAGACAGTACCACTAGGGTGAAAGTACTTATTAACTCAGAGCTCCCCCCCCCCCCGATGAATGGCAATACCACTCATTCCCAAATTGGATATGGGGAAGGAAATTTTCTTTAGATTCTTGTATTCATGGTATTGCTCAGTGATCGACTATAGGACATTGAATCCCCCAGATTTTATCAGCACGTATATCGCATGTATACTGTAGGTCTTATCAGAGTAGGTCTTATTGGAGTCGTGTATAAAATTCCGGCCCTTCGGACCGCAGTCCGTTCTCTTACTACTGGGCTATCAACGCCCTTTGGGTTCAATTTAAAAATAGAAACAGTTCTCCAGTTTTTATAGTTATTCAGTTTTGTTTCTAAACTTCATATATTCGTATAAATATTCATGAATGAAATTATTGATTATATGGAGTTGTATCTTTGACACACATGAGAGGAGCACTGATTTTAAAATAGTTTTCCACTGATGTTTCCACTGATAGTTTTCCACTGATTATAAAATTTAGTCCACTCTCTAAACTTGAGTTAAAAAACTCGAATGATTTATTAGATATTCATTTTTTACTTTAGCATGTTATTACAGAGATGGTTGCAAGACATTTTCAAAAATAGAACTATCATTTTTTTTATTATTCAGCAGACCATGAGTTGTATTATGTAATTTTCGGTAATCTATTCATCAGAAAATCACGTAATTTCTGACAAAACGTGGATTTTTAAATGTTTAATAAAATAAATATGCATTAAAACAACCAACGTAAAATGTATGCAGAGACCAAGCGAGTAACAGATTTTCATTTGTCACACTAAAAAAAAATTGCAAGTCTCTATTTTTCAAATTACATAAAATAAAAAAAAGATATTTTTGAAAACTAAAATAATACTTTCTAATAGTTATTTTAAAATAATCTTTTAAGAAATTCTAAATATTTAAGACCTACATGTAAGTACTCTCTTACTTTAAATTATAATAAATAAAATTAAAAGTGAATTTTACTTGTAAATTTTTTTTTTCCTTTTAAAATGAGCAGCTTTGAAATAAATTATTAAAGTATCATATTTTTGCGCATAAGAAAAATTAGATTCTGATATTTAAACTTACTTTCGAAGTCTAAAGTTTTAATGAAATCGTTAGTGTAGAAAATATTTCAAGACTAATCTTGTAAAATTTATATTCTAAGAGAATGGGAATAAAAAGTTAATGAAACATACTTGTAGCTCATTATAAAATATCAAAATGGTCTCAAAGAATTAAGTGTCGTATCTAATTTTATACTTCGCTTCGAAAAATTTATTTTTACATGCTAAGAACATTTTTAGATTATAAAATTTTCTTTACGTTAGAATTAATTTTGTTTAATATTAGTTCTTTCTTGTTTAGTTATAAATTTATTAATGTTACAAGCCGAATTTTGTTAATTAAAAGTACAGCATTAGCATCTCATTATGTATTTAGACATTTTTGTTAAAACAGATTTAGATCATTATCCTAGTAATTGCACAGGGGAACAAATCTTTTGTTGCATTTATACAAATACTTGATCATGCTTAATTCGGGGGTGGATATTTCAAATCTTAAACTACTTTTGCTCCTAAAGCTACAGTTTTTTTTGAAAAATTACATTTTTAATCTATTTTTTGTCGAAATGTACAAGTTTAAAAACGTTACATATAAAATGGGTCGCTTAAATGTTGCAACAAACTTTCAGGAGAGTCTGGTACATGATCTGGATTAAAAAATCATGGGAACCCATGTTCGAAAATGTCATCACACGTGACTAGGCTCTTTTCCCCTATAATGACTTGTTCAGAAGCATACGAAGAAGCAGTTCATAATAAGGAAGCGCCCCTAGTGGCGTAGAACGTGATTTCAGGGCATGGGTTCCTATTTCCTATACAATTTTAATCCCGATGATGTGGTCTAGAAGTTTGTAGCAATATTTATGCAAACACCTGTTATATATAATTTCTCAAATTTGCCCATTTCAACAAAAAATTAACTAAAAATGTCGTTTAAAAAACTGTAGCTTAGAGAAAGAGAGAAGCAGATCTGAAATAAGAGGTACAAATTCTTATGCAAAGGAAAAGAAAGAAAAAAATTGTTCCCCAATTGTTCAAACATTGTTCTCTGAAAAATAAATGTTATTTATTTTTTAGTAATCAATCAGAATATACCTGCACATTCATAAAATAAGCATTTAATCATATTTAATGAAGGTTTTTTCAATGCTTGCTTTTCCTAAACTGCAGTATTTATATTAATGCTTCCTGTGTTAACATAAAAACGAATCATCTGAGTATTTATTTTGCGTATATTCTAAGGACAATTGGTTTAACGTTAAATCATAATATTGGTATTTTGAACTATAATGCCATGGAAATTTGCCACAACTTTAAAAAGATGTTAAATTAAACCATACTCTAGTTCTAGTTGAACTATTATATTATGATTCAATTTAAAAGAAATTTGGGGACAATCTTTCTTGATTAATATTAGGGTTCAAAAACTCTTCAAAGTTCTTAACTGTATAAAATCTCATACAATTTAGCCTCTATATTATAAATATTGATAAATTATTACGAAGATCATTACAAGAATTACGAAGATTTAATGCTTTGTATTTCTTTATGGTTTACAATAACTTAATTCTTATAAATTGACAATGCATAAAGTCAAGCCTATGCAAGTTGTTTCATCTGCAGGTCTTAATCACATGGAGAAAAAAAAGTCTGGTGAAGTTGCAGTACTGTATAGTAAGGCCATTTCCGCTACAAAATCCATAATTCTGGTTAATAAAACCGAAATTTATAGAATTTTAACCATTATTTTGGTAATTTTTCCTCTTGTATGGTAACAGTTAGCCGGAAATACCGGATTTTAAAATTTCAGTTCTTATTACCACACACTTAGTAAAAAATACTAAACTGAAAATTCCATTTAGCTAAATCATTTTTGTGCCATACTTTTAAGTACCAAATATTACCAAATTTCATCATATAATATAAAACCATATCTCATTGTTAATTTTGCCAAAATCATTACCAAAGCGCTACCTTAAGAATTGTCGCTCTTTTTGTTGTTCCCATTGAGCTCGCAACACCTTAAAGTTTACCATATTCTGGTAAACTTTATGGTATTCTTTTGATAATACTTTTTTTCTCATTGCAGAATTGTTTGATATTGTTACAGTCCAAAGACCTGATTTAGAAAATTAGTTTTCGCATAATTGTCCAAACATTTTAACTATAAATATATTTAAAGTTATTATTTTTGAAACTTAAAATTATTGGAATTTTCAGTAAATTTTTTGTTTCTGAATATGATAAACCTAATGTGATTAACTTACCTGAGACCCCACCATTTTGTATTCATTTCTTCGGGTTTTATTTCCCCACTGAAGAGACCCCATCTCCAAAGATCAATAAGGTAACCAGATGGTAAGAATGAAACTTTGTCTAAAGCAGTTCGCAGCAGGAAGTTCAAATCACCCTCTAGAAGAAAATAATGATTAGAAAAAGAACAAAAAAGAAAAAAAAACAATTTATTTAGCACTTTAATTGATTTTTTCACACCTATCTCCTTAGTTATACCTATCTTTTCACACCTACCTCCATAGGCACTGTTTTTTAAAAGTTTTTTCAGTTTTTTTTTCAATTAAAAATGACACGAGAACTGTTTTTAAATTTGTATTGAATTCTTTTTGAAATGTTTTTTTTAGTTCTATTCTCTATAGTTTTTTCTATTTAATTCTATTGCACTTATACATATTTAAACAAATGTCACTCTTAATTGAAAAAAAATTCAGAATTTTTTTCGTAAATAATACTAATAAACTTATCTTTCTTTATGCTTTTGACATTAACAATGCATCAAACGCAAACTTGTTTACTTGAAAATAAGAGCAAAAATAGTATTGAAAATAGCAGTTACTAAAAAAAGAGGAAACACTGTCACTTTAGGTAGAAATAGAAAAAAAAGTTTAAACGAAAGAAAAAAGTAAAATTCGGAGAATTCATGAAAGCTGTGCTGCTTAAAAGCAACAAATGGGTAAATAAAGGTTAAGAACGTTCACGGTTTTCTGCCTCTGTTATAGGCCTAACATATTTCTATTATTTAAGAACTTAATTTATATTTATTATCTGATTTGATCTTTTTCTCAAGGAAAATATCCAAAGTAACATTTTCTGAGTGGAAATAAAATTCTCTAAACTAGTTATCTTTCGACAATTGCTTAATACATTTTCATAAATATTTACTACCTTTAAAGTTCTCTTGCTAAATGTTATCTTTTTAAAAGAAACGCGTATTAAATTCCCACGGCAAACGCATTTTAAATTTTTGAAGTTCTTATTAATAGAGAATCCAAACTTTGAAGACAATCAATTTTCTAATCAAAATTATGGATTCTTTTACTTACATTTGGCTACCGAGCTAACTAGAATTTAAATTACTGTTAGCAGGAGGCCTCAAGTCTTTTTCTAGCATATCTCAATTCTAGTTAAAAATTCTTTCATTGAAAATAATTTTTGTTCACAATGATTGTTTTTGAATCAAATTATTGATTATTTGCATCTTCCGGATGGTGATTAATGTTTAGTAAATGTATGGTAATTCATTGAATAGTCTAAATAGTTTTTGATCAGTATTAAATATGGAAGTAAGTGTTTTGATTTATTCACTGACCAATTATCTACTGAACTATAAAATTTCTCATTTATGAACTAAATGTTTATTTCAGATCTGGGTTTATCTTTGTTTCAAAAAAATAAAAAAAATAAAATAAAAATAAATCGCACCAAATTTCATAATAACATCTAACGCCTTAAAATAATCGATTTCATGTAACCTATTAATTGTTAGATTTAGATTTATTCCGAAACCTGAGGTTTATTATTTATTACCTGGATCATCGGCTACTTCTTCTAGAAGACCTATCTTTTGCAGATGTGTAGGAGTTGAGACAGACAAAGCAAGGACGTCTCCAATTGCCTCATGGAATCCTGCAAAGATTTTATTTTACTCATTTCAAGCTTTAAATCCGTAAAAATATCTAATATTGTCTTATTGTTATATTAACCAAATATTAACTGATCAAAGGTAATTCACTTCTCAATATTTTTTAATTTAACGCATAAAGTTTTTTTTGTAAATTAGAAAACTATATGAAACGGAAAGCGTAGAACAAAACGACTACCGAAATTTTCGGATGATTTTTTTAGAAATTACGACTCCAAAATGGTAACCTATAAAATAAAGTATTAGGAAATGTAGTGAAAAATTATTACAACTTTGTTATCTTTAATTCCATATTCCACACTTGTGAGACACTATCGAATAAAAGAGAGCAATTACATATAAGTTCAAGTAAGAGTTTTAATAAAATATTTTAATCTCTTTGCTTTAATACCATTTTCATTTTGATCAAAACTGCTTTAGTTCATTTAGTTAATAAAACAGTTTGAAAAACATCGATAGTTAAAAAAGTTCGTTTTTTTAAAGTATTACACAAATAATATTATAGTTATTATTTATTGCTTAATTATTCAGAAAAAATAACTATTTACTTTTTAGACTGAAATTAGAATAATAAAACTAATTTTAGTAAGAAATAGTAAATATTGCTTGCAATTAGAAAAAAATCATGATTATTATAATTTACTAAGCAATTTTTTGTTATTTCTAACAAATACTTTGATATTCGGCAAGCTTTCAAATAACTCCACAGAATAATTTTCAAAATATGCATATACGAAAATGAAATAAATCTTTCTTAGCTTTTTTTCCTCTTATGTTTCATCGTTTAACATTAAACATTTACATTAAAAAACATTAAATTTTCTCCTTACTTTTTTTTTTAAAAAACTGAAATTTAAATATGCAACAAATATTAATTCTTAACGTAAATGCGCATCTTAAGATAGTATCACCTGTTGATATTAAATATTACCTGGATTTGCTCCTTCTCTGAAAACGTTTGGTTGTCTTGCATATTGTAAGAAATACTGAATATGGCCCATTTCATGATGAACTGTTATTAAATCTTCCATAGTAATGTCTGTACATTGCTTAATTCTGAAATTATGAATTGCATTTCAAGTAATTATCACAGCTGTGAATTTTAACATATCTCTGATGATCTTAACGTTAACAATATTTTTAGGATTTCAAACTAGTATAGTACGTGTTAAAAATGAGTCAAAAATGATATTTTTTTGTTACTTCAAAGTAATATTTTTTTTAAAAAAAATCAGAACCTAAGTTTTAAAAAGTATGTTTTGACTTATACATGAAATTTGAACGAACCTGTAATCTTTTCCATTGCAAAAGTCCCATGCAGATGCATGGCAAATAATTTCTCTGTTTTTTGGTTTTTCAATAAGAGAGTGTTTCCAAAACTCGGCTGGCATGGGTTTTAAACCCAGTGATGTAAAAAACTCTTCGGATATTTGAAACATCTCCAAAGCACTTAGATTCTGAAAATAAATATTTAAATTAATTAAATTGTCAAGGTTTTTGGGATATAGCGAAGAGAATTATTTTCGTTAGGGAGATTTAATTGAATTAGACAGATATATGATTGGAAATTGAATATATTTTTAACATTTCATTTAAAAATTACCTGTATTAAAATTTGTACAAATACCAACATCGAAATTTGCAGATACTCATAAAATAAAGTACAGTGATAAAGTCCAAGTTCGGATAATTGAGTTAGATTGCTAAAAAAATAAAATTTTCATTGGATTATTTAAATTTTCATTAATTTTAGGGATTTCTATTACTTGAACAATATAGAATACTCGTACAATAAATATTCACTGCGTATATTAATAAATTAGGCTTTTATAAAGTCATTGTCTTCAGCCATTATATATTCATTAAGCATTGATAATTGTAAGTATTATTTTAATATTTTTAAAAAATGAAAGCGTAATTTTTAAAAGTCTAAGGTAATTTTATAGGACATTTTATAAATTAATAAGTGTTTTGGTTATGCGATTTATTATACTTATCAAAGAAGTTAGTTTTCAGAGGTTTCAAGGACCGACAATGAATTACAAACGGAAAATAGTGTTTTTGAATAACCTATACCAAAAAATGTAGCAATAAATTTGTAACTTATAACAATTGTTTTGGCTATCAAGTGTAATAATTTTAAAAAATTTCGTAAGCCTATCTTAAATATTTATAATGATATGGACATTTTTGTAAAGAAATTTTTTTTCCTTACTTTTTTTCAATAACTTTAAAAATATTAAATAAAATTAAACAACATTTTTGGACCATTGTAAAATTAATTACAAAATTATTACTTTAAAATTTGAGAAAAATTTGTTCAAAACTGCGCAAGATATGAGTAATTAAAGAAGGTTCTCTTATACTGCGCAAACGAGGGAAAAATTTAAATTTGTTTTTTCTTAATTTTGCTGTGAATCGTGTGATTGCAGTGAAAAAAGTTTCAAGCAATTTTCTAAGTAGTTTTTGCACTTTTTTTTAAAAAAAAAAGCTAGAAAAAATAAGTGGTTTTCTACAAATTTTATTTTCTACTATTAAACACGATTTTTTAAAAATGACACATACATTGTTGGGGATCATCCCCATAAAAATATCTTTTCCTTCGCATGTTCTCTTTCCTTATACAATCATATATCGGTGTATGAGCGTTCATTGTAAGGTGTTATCATTCATTACTTAATTTTGTCTTGTGATGCAAAATAATATTTGTAGAAAACCCCTTTCAACCCCATCATTTTGAGTTTTTTTTTAAAAATTACAAAGACTAAATACAAAATTGCTAGAAACAAATTAAATTTTTAAGATACCCAGATCAGATTTTTTTCATTAGTTGCCAAATATGATTCACCACAAAATTAATTAAAAAAAATTGTTAAATGTCTTTTCGATCATGCACAGCATAAAAAAACTACTTTAATTTTTTATATATTGCACAGTTTAACCAATTTTTTTTCGTAATTTTAAAGCAAAAATTTTGTAATTAATTTCAAATTACTCTAAAAATTTCGTTGAATTTTGCTGAATATTTTTAAAGTTATAGCAGAAAAAAAAGCAAGACAAATTTTTATTTTATTTTATAACAATGCCAGTATCTCCAGAAATATTTAAGCTAGACTAACGAAGTTTTGGACATTTATTGCATATAACCGAAACAATTTTTACAAGTTACAAACTTATTGCTACTTTTTTTGGCTTAGGGTGTTTAAAAACACTATTTCCCGTTTGAATTTTACTGTCGGTCCCTCAAATTTATTTAAACTTCTTTGATAAGTATGAGAAATTGCGTGATGCAAATACTTCTTAAGTAAGAAAATGGTTCTTTTAGTATTTATTGAGAAATATGAACAAAAAAGTACAATAGTGTTTCCATCATTTTGTCCAACCTCTGCATCTCAATGTTAGTATAAGAAACGTTAAAAGAAATAACATATTTTCTAAAGAATTTATTTTGTCAGTGACATTTAAAAAAAAATTAAATACAAGACATTTTGAAATAAATCAATTTCAGTGGGATTTTGTCCACCCAAATGACTATAAAAACCAGACAATTGTTTACCTTAGCTTCCATTATGGGTGTGACATCTACAGAGGGTTTTCCCAAGTAAGGTTGAGCGATGTCCAACAGTGACACCCACGATTGCGCCCACATATTTCCTAAGTAGGGAAAAATAAGAATATTTTAGTTAGGGGTGGACAGTAATAGTTTCAGATATCGAAAAAAATGAAATGTTTTGATGTCGAGACCTAAGATGACCTTTTGCTGCGCCTCTATTGCAAAAGATCAAAGCGTTATCAAAAGATGTAAAAGGGAACTAGGTTGAAAAGGCCATGATGCTCCTTATTAGAAAAGTTGTTTCTGTCGAGTTATTATCACATTTGAATTCAAATTCATATAATGAATGGAAATGTGTTTTTATTGCATAATTTAATAATGAATGGAAATGTGTTTTTCATTATATTAATGCAATTTTGAGAATTTAATGGATATTTCCAAGTGATGACTCGTTGTACGGATTTTACAATGTATTATAAAATTTTTCTCGAATGACTCAATACTGTATTTTACACAATTTTTTTTGGATAAAAAATCAAGCTTTTAGTTACGATGTTACGGATAAGGGAAAATATGTGTCACGTGACAAATTCTTTGACACTAATGATATTATAATTGGCAAGAGTATCTTAGAAAGTTGGGAGTCGAGAACATTGCGGTTTTTCGTAACATGCTTTCCTTCCTAAGTAGGTAAAATCTGAGATTAATGAAAAAGTTTGTTAAGTTTGTGTTTTTAAAAGTTTTTTTTGTGTTCTTAAAAGTTTGTGTTTTTAAAATAATTAAAATACTCCTTAGAAAGTGTTAGTCCACTCTTTTAAATGAAATACATTTAATCATTTAATCAAATGTACATTTAATTAGTGATTTATTGACTATTGGTACAACAGAATTGATTATGTGACACTGTTTTCTAAGAAAAAGAAAATCACCAATGTACTTAAAACTACTTGTTTTAAAACTTTTATGCCCAAGAGTGTATAAGAAAAAAAAGAATACTTCGAAACAGTTTAATTTTTTAAATACGTAAGTTAAAAGGAATAATTGTTACTTAAAAATTTTATTTGAAAATGGTGATTGATGATTAAATTTTTCGGTTGGAATATTCTTATTTATAAACATTTTGATTTTTATAAATGAAAAATTCTTAATTTTAGAAATTATTGTTTGCATACAACTTGTTATTCGAAATAAATGTATCGAGTTTTTCATTTATGCTGTACACATTTTTATTGTGAGTAAAATAAACAAAGAAAATAATTCTTTTTTCTTAAGAAAGGATTTTTTTTAATATTTTTTTTAAAAAAACTAATGATGTTTTTACTTAATGGTATTTATATGATTAGCAAATTAATCTATCAGAAAACTGTAAATTACATAATATATAAATAAAATATCTTGTACATGTTTATTTATGTTTATTTTTGAGTTTTGTTTTGTGTTTTTCTATGTTCCAGTATTTTCAAATATATTGCTTTTCTGAATTTTTTTTTATCTCAAATAAAACGTACTTTAGCTGAAAACAATATACTGAAAACTTTTTTTTACCAGCAAAACTTACCTACTGATACATTTATTTCTAACAAGGATTGATGATGGTTTAACAATATGAATCAGTGATGCGATTTTCCGTTTCCTTTTAAGAAAGGAAACTCTCGTATTATGATTTAATGAACGGACAATCAATTATTTTGTAATTAAGATAGGATATAAACATTGATAAAAACAAATACAATAATGAGGTTTTGATGTATTGATTTCCAACGTTGTAAACCAAAGAATTTGGTGTCAGCTAATGTTTGTGATTATTCAAAATAATACGAAATATTCATCTGAAACCGGTGAAAAATAAATGTGTATACACAGTGAATAGAAAAAAGTACATATATAGAGGAAAGCTACACTGTTAGAAATGTTTCGGAAAAAACGGTTAAATAACAATTTATTGAATGGTTATTTTACTATATTTAATCAGAACAGTCAAATAACCATAAATAAAATGGTAATCAAACTGTTAAGTTTGAGAAAAACTGCTTATTAGCTGCTTTCACATAATGCGGTTAAACAACCAGAATCTTATCTCACCAACTAGAACCACCTTATGAAACTACTTAGTTCTTTGCAACTGAGTACATATCATAGCCGAGTGGGCTTATCTGTCAATCTCATGACCGGCAGAACTGGAGTTCGAGTCCTAGTGTTGACACCACAATATTCCCTTCAACACATGAAGAATTTCCAGTGTCCGGCAACCTCCAATGCCCATTACCTTACGGAATGCAGAGCTCCTATGTCTAGTTAAATAATTAATTATTTTTTACTTTTATGAAAAATGCTGGTTGTAAATGGTTGCAAAATTGTATTGTTTTGTATTTATGGTTTTATAACAATACTTTTTGTAAATGTTTTCAAAACCATAAAGGAAAAAAATGGTCTTTACCGTAATTTTTACGGTTAATCGGATGGACAGACAGCTGCCAGTTATTGTACCATAATTTTGAAAGGAAAATTTTAATAGTGTAGTGTATGTTGGACACTTGCGAAGCATAGCTTTCTTGGTCAGTAACGGTCAACTTATAGAGGGGACGGATATTTTTTTTTTAATAATTTCTGATATCATGTTATTCTTAAGTATACCATGCTAATTATTTTCATGTTATTTATATATTTTTATAAGTTACTAAATAAATTCTAAAATAAAATATTTTTTCAACAATTTTCCCAATCCAGGAGACAAGGGAACTCTTGGATCAGGTACTGGGAAAAATTTGCCTTCGTGGAGGACTTTTTGATGGAACTAACCCGCATTTGCATTACATGAAGAGGAAGATAACGAGAACCTCGCATGGTTAGCCGGAAAGCAAGGGGACTCTAACTCATGATCTGCCTACTACTAAGGATATTTTAAGTCAGCAGAGTGATTGGTGCAAGCCAGATGCAGAGTTCATATCGAGCAGCCATCACTGGGATTCAAATCCGGTTCACCTCATTGGAAAGCGAGCACTTTATTTCCTGAGCCATTACGGCTCGATTGAGGTTTGACGACCACTCTAAAATGCTCAACTATTTCAGTCTTTAAATTTTATTGAACCTCACACTATAAGCAAAGTTACAAAATGCTTTAAGCATAATAAATCTTTCGGGATTTTTTTAAGTCATATCAGTAATAACTATTGCTGTTGGGATGATCTAAATTTAACTTTTTTTGAACATGAAAGAGACATGAAAATTAAGCCAGCATGCGTCTGATATATTTGTGAAATGATATATCTTAAACCAATATTACCCATTTTATTTCCAGTGTTATTTGTTGGACAATTTTAGAGAGGAGCTGATTTTTGATTTTTTCTATCTTCTAAGTTGTCTCTCTATGTTTTTTTTTGTTGATGATAATTGATGTTTGTAATTCTCAAGACGATCTAAGACTCTACACATACCTAACTTTGAGTGATTTATTAAAACTCAGATTACTAAAATAGACTTTTTTTCAAATTTTAACTTTCAAATTCGTAAAATTTAACTATGCCTGAATTGCTTCTGGTGCACTGAATGAAATGTAAAAGTTTTCCGAATGGTTCATAAATTGGCGCAAAATAATTGGTATCTTCTAAATAGGCTTAATTTGTAAAAGATCTGTCTAAATTTTTGTCTAATTTAAATAATAAAATAAAAATTGCGTCTAAATTTTTGTGTCAAGTAAAATACGAATTTTATTTTTCAAACTCAAATTTTGTTTCAGGTGATCAAATTTACAGACATAATATGTGAAAATACTCTATAAAATTTCCATGCTTTATTTCCAGAAACATTTCATTTTCTCCTGAATTTCTATCGGATTCCTGTGAAAAAAATTTTTTTTCTTCAAAAGTTAACTGAATTCAACAATCGATTTTTTTTAGTGTGAGTGATAACGCCTTTGTATATGACTTAATGCAATGTCAGCGTAGTTGAGCGGTCCAGACAAATTGGAATTATCAGGTTTTTGTCCTTCTGAAAGGTGAATAACTGTAAAAATGTGCATTGTAATTTAAGGTTTTAATTCTCATTCAAATGCTTTCTAAATGTCTCAAGACCATTCTAATATGTTACTTCCTTTTCCGTATTTAATTATATAAATTGCATAAAAGTTCATGTTTACAAGTGGAAATATTAGTTGCTTTGTATACTAGAAATGCTTCAGTAAATCTGTTCTAATCACTGGAATAATCTTCATTCTTACTACACAAGAATATTTATAATATTCTAATTACTTGAACTTTAAATAACATTTTCAACAACATTTAGTAGTTACACTTTTTAGCAGTCACGTTTCAAATTTGCTGATTTGTTACAGAAACTTTTTGTATTTTTAATAGAAAGATTTATGAATTCTTCAGAAATGTTAGATGGTGATTCCAGGAAAATTATTGACTTTTAGTACGATAGTTCTAAATTTTTGCAAAAATTTTCATTCTATTTATTTATTTGTTAACTGCCCATCATTTTTCAAGAATATTCTTGAATTTTTTGGGTGGCATTCAGTTTGTTATTTTGTTTTAATGCCAAGTATATGTTAATTTCAAATTAGTCGTATATCAGCTCCGTTTTCAAAACTTATTTTTTATTATTTATTACTTTCAATTAAGTATAAATTTTTATTGAAAACTTGAAAGTTAAAAACTTTTATTTTTACTGATAACTTTTATTGATAACTTTAACATTAAGGAATAAAATGAATCTCTAGCAGTTTTAACTTATTTAAAACAGTATTAATGTGTGATCTTTTAGGAAAAAAAAATAGAAAGTGTATCAAAACTTAATTGCAACCATACGATTTATATTTTACCCAAAAATAAATAAATGAAATTATTTCAATTTCCATCCACGCATTATTGATTCGCTAATTGGTAAACGTTTTAGATTTCTTATGGGTGACTATTGCAGTTCAAAATTAATGATATAGAAAATTATATACCAATTGCTGTTGCCAATAAGTAGCTTCTTAATATATCTATAATTATTTTACTAGGCTGTAAGGACACGGAAGAATTAACTTGAGACTTTAGACGATTATAATTAAGAATATATTTTAAAAACAAAATTTATTTCCCACAGACTATTATTCGAACTATTGACTAATGTATATAATTATAAAGATTATGACTGCAAAGACTTAAGTTTTGATTTGAATGGTAAATAATAATAAACGAAATTATTGCTCATAGTTCCATCGCTCTAAATATTATCATGTGCCAGTGTTTATATTAAATTATTTTAAAGAAAAATGCATCCTAGAACTTGCAGGTAACAATCATTGATTATTTTTAAAGAAACTGGTTGAATTCATTTTTATGAAATTGATTCATTGGTTTTTTTTTTCTGTGAACAAATGATAAAAAAGTCTAAAATGAAAATAATTCAGTTTCTAGTATTAATTTTACTTATATCCAGTGTTGAATAGCCGACTCAATTCTGAGTTAATGACTATCAATTTTCAACTCCGAAGCCTTGTAATTTTGAACCCAACCTCTAAGACAAGGGAACTCCTGGATCAAACAATGGGACAAACCCTCACTTACGCAACATAGAGAGGAAAAATACGAAAACCTGACACCGTTAGCCGGACGGCAACAGGCCGGGAGCAGAATTCGTGTCAAGGATCCACCTCTGGTATTCGAACCCGGGTCACTTCTTTGAGCAGAGAACTCCCTGTCCACTGAGCCACAGCCGCTTTTAATATTGATATTGCAAATAAATAAAATATTATGATTATTTTTTATTTAAAAAAAACAACTACTTGTAGACCATTACATACGAGGCTCATTGGAGTAAGTATGAAAATAAAACAAAAACGATTCTTAATAAAAGAATAAAAAAGGTATATGACTTGTGGTTTTTCAGCAAAGGTATATTCATAAACATGGAGAAGAATTTTTGGGGAAAATTAGCAACTGAATGATAATGACATTTCTGATCAAAAGAACAACAACATAATTTTGGTAAATAAAACCAATATATACGGTATTTAAACCATTTATTTTGCTACTATTTCGTTCCATATGGTAACGTTTTAACAGAAATTTTGATTTTCAAAATTATAATTCTCATTACCACACATTTAGTAAAAAATATAAAACTGAGAGTAAATTTAACTGAATAAATGATTTTTATGTCGCGCTTTTAGACATCATAATTTTTCCATATTTACCAAATTTAATGACATATTATAAAACCATTTTTTATTGTTAATTTTACTGATTACCAAAGAACTTCCATAAAAAAATCGAGCTCATTGGTATTTCCGTAGAGCCAGAAGCACGGAAAATTTTACCGTATTCCGGAAGTTTTGACCATACTTTTTTCTCAGTGTAGCATGTAAATATTTAACTTGAATGTTTCAGTTTTTAGCTCCAAAAAATAACTAAGTCCGCCAGTTCATTACCGAAGCAGTGTACGATAATTACTGGGGTTAAATCACTTGCTTTTCGAGCAGTTGTCAAGGGTTAGACTACAATCGATGACTGAAATTTCATTTACTCATATTCTTTTGATCATTTGTGCTTCCTAATCAAGTAAGTTAATCTTCATGCAGAATTAAGCCTATTGTTAGTTGGTATCTCTAAAAAAGAAGATAGTGAGTTTCTTAATTTGAGGAAATGATGCTTGGATAATCTTCAAAGCATGTCTTCGTAAAAACAAAAAAAATTCGTGAATTTTCAGCACATAATTTTTTACTTACAGCTTTAAGGTTTTTAACATTTTTGATATGTAAAAATTTTTTGTATTTTAACCCACTTACCGAACAAATGTGCTGGAATTGGTCCGTTTTCTTTAATTTAATTACATCCGTATTGCCAAATGAGTCTCCTCTTAATGTGGGCATGCAAGCGCCAGAGCACATAATTTTTTTTCTTACGGTTTAAAATTTACAGTAATTAGTTACAAATTAGTTTAAAAATTACTACAGGTTTTTAACATTCTTAACATGTAAGTATTTTTCGTATTTTAACCCACTTACCGAATAAATGTGCTGGAATTGGTCCGTTTTCTTTAATTTTATCAGCTCCGTATTGTCGAATGAGTCTCCTCCTAACGTAGGCATGCAAGTGCTGATATAATGGTTTCAGCTGATCCCAAAGAGCTTCCAAATCATCATTAAATGTGTCACTTTCGTATGCCTCTCTCCACATGTCTCCCGTGTCAGAAAATCCTGGATTATAATATTATAAAAGGTATGAAGAAAATCACAAGAAATAATTCTCAACTCTGAACTCACACTCTAAAGTAATTTCCCCTCGAGGACACTTTATTAGGCATTTTTTCCCTATTTTTTAATTTCTATATCGTATTTGTTCATTATGTTAATTTGAATTTTAAATTTTTTTTTATTAAAAAATTTACTACTTAAACATTTACTAATTAAACTTAAATATTTCGTAAATATTTACAGTTTAAAAATTACAGTGTATAAAATAAAAATAATCTACTAGGATTTTACAGAAAATTTATAAGTTTTATATGTTTTTATCATCACCGAAAAAAAATTTAGAACTTTAAAATCTAAAAAAAGGGGAATTCTGTTTTTTTTAAAAAAAACTAAATTGGACAAATCAAGTCCTGTTTTGGACGAACTCAAGTTGAAAACTCTTTTTAAAGTATAAAATAGAGGTATTAAGTATTATTGATATACATTAGGTATTATTAAACAATACTCGAGTAAGTGCAGGGCATTATTATTAACAAAAAAGTATATTTTGAAAAAAATTCTTTAAGACCATATTAGAAACCTTCGTATTAATTATTTTGCGACAGCAACTGGAGAAATTTTTTTATTTTTTAGTTCCCTATTTTTGCTCAATCCGATACTTTGGTTACTTTGTCAAACTTTGAGGGGTACTTAGTTTGTGTTACATTGTATTTTTGATTGCATATTTATGCATCCAGCTAGGCTTGTAAGGGTAAAAAATGCATTCTCGATGAAAAAAACATTACGAAAAATCAAAATATTATAAAACATTAAATGCAACCATCTAGTTTTATTACGAAATACCAACTTGATATGTTCAAATGAAATGGAATGATGCTTTTGTTTTACTAATAAAATTTGGTTAAAAATCTAAACAATGATTTCTTAAGTTATATTTTACCGTAGTGTTTTTTCTTCCCAATTCCATGGGAATATTAAATATTTTATTTACATCAAGAAATTACCTAACTGTGTTTTAGAGATTCTACACTGTAAAATATTTAGAAAAGTGCGTCAAAATAGTTTCGAAACAAGTAATAGTAGAATTTGAAAATCTCTTGTATTCAAAATTGAAACAGCATATACTCATATTCGAGAAAATGCGTACGGAAAGAGAAATATGTTTGTTTGCTGCCGGCAGGATTCAAACTAAAGACCACTGGATCCTTAGTTGGTTGCTCTAACCGCCATAGTTGCGCTATTATTTATTTTGGAGCTATTTTGAAAATGTTTACTCAATTTTCCGAATTTCTTTTTTACAGTGTAATATTACCTCTTAAAAAATGAATAATTTAAAAGCCTGTTCTTAAATATTTTTTTAAAGAAATATTTCAAAGAGAGTCTTTTTAAAATGGTTTTTTAGAGATCCAAAATTCTCTAAGAGATTAATGAAAATCGGTCTTACTTTGAAACTCTAAAATAAGCATTCCTACCATTACTCTTACCATTTTTTCAAAGATTCTTTTTTAAGAAATATTTCAAAGAGAGTCTTTCTAAAATGGTTTCTTTTAAAGAGATTCAGAATCCTCTAAGAGATTAATGAAATCTGGTCCCACTTTGAAACTCTAAAATACCATTCTTACCATTGAGTAAAGCTGCTTCATTGCTAAGATTTACGAATCTTAAATATTTTTCACGAATAGGTTTTCCAGCTGCATCCCGCCAAGCTTTCCATACGTGAGTCAACTCATCATAGTCTCTAGATTTAGTCAATATTCTTTGTAAATCTGAAAAGCAAACAAAAACGTCTAAATCTAATTTAAACTATTATATTTTTGATTAAAAAGAAATGAATAAATCAGAAAAAAGAATGTCAATAACTTTTAACATTTGAAGTTGGGCGAAAGCAGAATAACATTCAATCATAGTGTTCCTAAGTGGTCCTAAGAGTATCGTTTAATATATTAGTGAATATTGTCAAAATTAATTTCACAAACTTTAATTTTTAAATAAAGCATTGTTCATTAAAATCTTATTTAAAAAAAGTTTTACATTAGAAATTTATAAGTTGTAAAGAAATTGAAACGTATCAGATTTATTTAAAAAAAACACGAATGTTAGAAGTCAGTCCCAGCATAGCAATTACGTGACCTTAATAAAAGAAATTGAGCCAATCATAAACCCTGTAAGAACTATGGTTTAAAATATATCAGAATATGATGTGAAACAACTAAAACAATTTTGTTAACACTTTATTGTGAGTTAATCAAGCGTTTACGTACTATTTAAAAGGTCAAATTTAAATATAGATGTACTTATAATTGAATAATCATACACCAAAATCTCACACTTTCACACTGTGTGAGAATTATTATGACTTCCTAAAACCAGTGTTGCTAAAACACCAATGTTTGAGCACTTTGAATATCCAATATTCAAGAAAAACCCTATAAAATATCGCCAGTTGTTGGTTTAAGACCTGGAATGAATTGGCGTGAGTTTGTTTTGGCGTGAGTTTGGAATAAGTTTGCTTTTATTCTTGACACTGATATTCATTAACAGAAACAAAAATTCGCCGTTAAATATATATGTGTATATTTTTAGCTGTACAATAATGATAATATCATTTTAACTAGGAGCCTTCACCCCCTACTCTCTAACACTCGCCAACCAAATTCTAAAAAGTAAATTACAGTAACTTGAATATAATAGTATTTGTATATTGCTGTCAAAATTGCTTTTGTATGTATTCAGGTAATGTCAATAGCATTCGTGTAAAGTTGTTTGAAGTCTGCTAAGTATTGTTTTGTGACCACAAATACATAATCATTCGTAATTTAGGAATTGCCTGTCTTTCTAGGAAAAGTGCCGTCTGATCCGATAGTGTCAGAAGTTTCGACGTTACAGTCAGAATAGCTGTCAGATAGGGTGGTCAAATTGCTATTCCCCATTCTTTTAGAAGTCACGCAATAAGGTATTCTCACGAAAATCTTTCGCATACGGTTGAAAATCATATTATTATGATGTTTAAGAAAATAATAGTTAATGGTGCAGCAAAACGAGATAATATGTAAGATAATGACACACACATTTAATACTGAAGATTATTTAAGGAAAAATGATTCTTGTAAGTTTTTACCACGTTTATATTAACTTGCCTTCGTGTATGTCTGTTCGGGTGGAATTTTGTAATCGATTTTAAACTAACTTCCCGACTACTGCAGACTTCAAATTTGGTACATAGTTCAGAATTGGGTGACAATGCATGAAAATGAAGAGAAAGAAGACATACAAAGTAAAATAAAATCAAAATTCAAGTAAAAATTAATATTTTCGCGATTGTCTTTTGTTGTCGATTCGATTATTTCAAATTAGTGTTACATGTCAGTTGATAAGTTTTGTGTACAGTGAGTGAAAAAATTGAGATTTTGGAAGTGAGTACAAAGAACAAAAAATTTTTTTTTAAAAAAAAACCTCGTTTTTGTAGTGGAGAATAATAATTAAAAAATAAAAATTTGAAAGACGAAAAACGTGGGGCGCATGAAATACATAACAGTACATATACACATACATATACGTATTTTCTTACTTATACACATGCACAGTCACACATGCACAAACATATTCCACATTGAGATACAATTACAATTACAGATATACATACACATATTCTCATGAGCACATATACACACACTAATATAACATTACTGTTATGAATTTCATGAATCCCACGTTTTTCGTTTTTCAAATTTTATTTTTTAGTTATTATTATCTCCACTGCAAAAACGTGGTTTTCAAAAATATTATTTTTTATTTTGATTTTTTATTTATTATAACTAAGTGCTGTTAATTTTCGGTAACTCGAAACTGTTAAGCCCCGTGAAAAACTCCTGGAAGTTGGACTTCACTGTTAAATTATGAAACAGTCTTCCGAAGCTTAGTTAACAGTTTTATATCTTTAAAGTATATTTTCACTTTTATTCTTAACATCTCCGATGCAATATATTTCTTTATTTTGGTTTGATTTCTACTCACGGGTTATTATAATAAAAGTTTTAATTTTATATTCTGGGTGAAAGTTTTTTAACTTTTACTAAACATTTTAAGAGATAACTAAGTGATAACTTCCTCTGTAATGACTAACACCTAAAAGAAATTATCGTTCATAGTCAGAAATTATTAAATTTAAAAATTAACAATAAATACTGTAGTTGTGAAAAAATTCTGTTGTTAAAAATTTCTATTGAAAATTTAAAAAAATTCTATTGTAGAAAATTTTCATTGTAAAAAAATTCTATTGTAAAGAGTTTCTATTGCAATAATTTCCTCTATTCTCTTTCTATAAATTACTTTAATAATTGCATTACTTAGTGATATTTTAAAAGCAAGTATAATGCACAATCGAAAGAATAAGTTCTTCAAAGTTTCCTTTCTAAAAATTTTTACTCAGTACAAGTACGTACAGTAATTATTATAAAGTTATGTACTATTAATAATTTAAAAATAAAAAAGATAGTTGACTGTTTCTAGCATGGCAGAGCCTTATATTATTAGGTATACTTATGTCATTAACTTGATAACTATTTCCAAAGTATTCTCAGAAAGTTTTGGGTTTTTTCCTTCCTTTTTAAGTTATTCATTGCTAGCTGGGCATCTGTGGAATTTTGCTTCTGGCTCTTTTATGGTGAAAGTTAATTTCTTTCTAGAAGTTCTATATACCAAGAAAGAGAGAAAAAAAAAAGATCCTTTAACTCTCGATTACTATGCTGTGCGGCCTCGAACTTCTTGAAGGTCGGTCATTTGGGTTGATATTGCTCTTCTAACTCTCTTTTTTTTTTCTTTGTGAAACTTAGGTGAAAGTTTTCAAACCGTCTACGGGATTTTTTTTCTATTTCGGTTCGGAAAGACATTTCTTAAATGGGGAATTAATAATTTTCTTTTCCATGAATATTGCTCTGAAAACTGTACTTAAATTGCTTGGTTGACTGAAAAAATAATAGTACTGTGCGCAAATAAATTGGACTAACCTGAATAGCTTTTGATTTAATAATCGGATCGGCACTTTGAACACCAACTATTTTATATTTTATTTTAGCTCCACCGTTGAACAGCCGACCCAATTTTCGGTTCATGGCTACTGATGAACTCCGTAGCCTTGTAATTTTGAACCCAAACCAGAAGACAAGGAAACTTCTGGATCAGTACTCCAAGAGGTGTGATTTGTTGTGGGAACATGGTGGACTTTGTAACTCGACAGATTTAACATGCATCAATCACAATTTACTACACGGGGAGTCTTCGACCGGTGGGGATTGAACCCACGACCTCTTGGACACGAGCCCAGGCTTTAACAACCAGGCAATCCCCGCCCAACACCAACTATTACCATTCAAACTTATTAAGACCGGTTGTTTTGTCCTAAAATTGGAGACATTTTTCAAGCTATTTTTTTAACAGGGCAATGCCCAATCTCATGTTTCCTGTACTGTCCAGATTTTCCTTTATATAGAACTTGTTCGACTATAGCCCTTGGGTACTGATTTCTCGGAATCTACATGCTCTAACTCCTATAGATTTAATTACGTGCCATTAAAACTGCAATGCATGCGTCCAGTAGGTATCATTCTATTAATCATATTCCTTTCGTGTGTTGCTATTTAAATGTCCAACAGTATAAGAGTATTTACTATAGAGATTGATAATTTTTTGTAAAATTTGGGTCTACAGTTATGTTCCATGTTTAGGCGTATGAAAGTTTTGTGTATTGTGGCTAAAATTAACTTCGCAATATTAGGTTAAATGTTGGAATTTGACAATTGGCATATGCTAGTTGATGGTGAGGTAAGAAAAGGCTAAAATATGCATACTGCTGCTAGTAGTATTATAAAAGTGCAAACACCTTTCTTCCTTTTTAAGAAGATATTTATAGTAATAACCAAAAATCAAACACGCACTTATATATTTTTTGTGTGTGATTACAATATTTTAAGCTAGTATTGCAGCTATATTAAGAGTACTGCGTGCTTTAAATCCAATTATATTTGAAAGTCATTCCAAGCCTTTGTCACGCAGAACACCTCTAACCACTCGGTCTCTTCGAGTTCAGAAATGGTTTTCCCCCTGTTATTTCGTCTGTAATGGCATAGGACGAAAACAATTTACGACAGTCACTACTGGCTTTTCAAACCGTTCTAAATTAACATTAATACCCAATTCTAAATTCTATTTCTTGCTGATGAAAAGCGCAATCTATCAGTCAAAATGGGAAATATTTTTGTATTGCAGATTTTTCTTTTTTCCCATGGTCCATATAATCTATGTATATCAAGTTTCATCGACATCCACTCGCCATTGAGGGTACTATGTTGATCTAAATAGGATAACTTTGATTATAGCTACCTTACAAATGAATTAAGGTAAAAGCTAAAAGAAACGTGACTATTTACATTGATAGAAGTTATCATTTATTTGACTGACTTTTTAAAAATTTGTTTAAACCATTTAGTTATTTTGCTTTTAAATCTAATAATTAAAAATATCTTAAAACATGAATAAGCTAGTCTTTTCAAGGAAACTTTGAAAGTTGAGGAAAAAATACAATATTCACACATTCGTAATAAATTGTTATGCCCAATAGTAAATAGGTTTATTAAATTTTTGTTCTTTAATTATTTTTTCTTCGTGAATTTCATAGCTTATTTAGTTTTTTTTTGTTTCATATTTTTAAATATTTTACTTAAGAAGTTCTAATTATAACAGAAATTATAGATTAAAGAAGGGATTTAACTAAGCAGTTGGCAACTTGAACTTTTGTTACAAAAAATTTCTAAATAAGACGCAATTTTTTAAATGATTGTCAGAAATATTTCTAATGTTATTTATTCCCCTATGTATAGATATAAAGAAATATTATAAGCTACCTGGCTCTAATGTTAGGTTGCAGCTTTTAGGATTTTCAATTTCTCCATTCTTTCTTGCATCTGGCGAAATGTATGGACATACTTTTGCAGTGCTGTATGTATTTTTCATTTCAGCTTTCAATCTATTGAACTGAAAGTATAAAATAAAATGCATGCTTTTTTACTATAGGAATTTTTTTTCATTATCAAGATCTACTTGTATAAATATATTATAAAAATAACATTTTATTTACTATACATATTTTATAAGATAAAGCTCAATAATATTTTCAGACATAACAGCTGCAAGTGTTTTGGTCTGAGAATAGCACATTTTATTTTCAGAATTGTATTGTTAAATTATGCACTATAGTTGTCGGACTATTATTTCTCAGAAAGGCTTCTATGGGGGTCAGGGAGCTGTCCTCATCTCAGAAAAGTCAAGGGTTTGATTCCTGTTACGGGTATGGAGGCCATTTCTTTCTCTATCTGTTCTATCTGTCTCTTTTATGTTTAAATGGTACCCACGAAAAGACATATACAATATTACCCGTTAAGCACCACGATGGCATATATTTGTCAAATGTGGTGTGCATTTGTTTTATCTGTCTTTTTCATGCTTAAATGGTACCCACGGAAAAGAAATATACAATACTACAAATTTTATTTTATTTTGTTTTATTTTATTTTATTTTATTTTTTTTATAGTATGGAGAAGAAATTCATAGTGTACTGTCATTGATCCTTTCATTTTAAATGTCCGCAATTATTTTGAAAAAAAAAGTGCTAATTCATTTCCCATGACAGGATTAAAAATATAATTATATTTTTTAACTTGTTTCTAATCATTAAAGCGTATCTTTAAGGACATATGAACATAATAAATATTTTTTCCTTAATTAATATTTTTAATAACATTTTTTTTTACAGTAAGCTAGTACCAGATGGCACTTAGTAGCGTACTAGAGTTTCATTAAGTTATTAGTGTTTGAAATTTTTTAAAACTTAAGTTTTTATTGAGAGTAAAACAGGTTTTTGAAAATGTTTACAATGGGTAAATTTTTTGTATTAAATACAATGAATTGATTATTGAAGAATGCATAAAAATAAATTTTATTTTGAAGCATTTATATATTTTTGTTTTGCTTATTATTTTTGTAATTATTTTTTTTTTTACAAATGGATAACTTTTTTATTTTCATAAAGTATTTATCAAAGCAATTTTGCAGATTAAAAAAGGCATTTTGGTTTGAAACTAAAATTTTTTAGTTTGCTTTATCATAAAAAAAACATAAAGCAATTAATTCCCAATATTATTATTTTTGGTGCTTATTCTTTGTTGTCAGAACCTTTAGTGCAAAGAAATTTAAAACATATTCTTTTATTATTAATATGTTAATTCTTAAAATGAATTTTGACGGTTGTTGTAAACATATAATAAGAAATTATAAATACCATTTAGTGTATAATAAATAAAAATTATATTTAATTCTTTACTTTATTCTTTTTCTGCTTGAGAAGCTTTTCATATCATAAGACAAAGAATTTGAGAGTGTACCGGATTGCGGGTATACCGTAGCAATAAAAATATGCCATTCAACATGAAGCATATTTGGAAACAAATTACGAAGCCCGAATTTGGATCTTTTAATTAAATTTTTAATTATGATTTTTTTCAGGTGTATTTCATTTAAAACCCAATTAATTAAACCCGATGTATTTCATTTAAAACCCGCTTTCATTTAAAACCCAAAGGAAGAAAACCAAATAATTAAACGATTCTTAATTATAGAAAAATTAAAATTTCTGATTCTGATGGCAATGTGGTCAGCACTGCGTACTGGCCGCCTTTACTTCCCAGACAAGCTGGCACCCATTGATCTAAAGCTGGGCGGTCTTCAACCTGCCACTGGGGATCGAACCTTAGTCCTTCACAATGACAGTTCAGCGCCTTAACCACTGAGCCATCACTTACATGCACTGAGTAATAAATCGAGTATAGCTTAGTATTTAGTATTTATATCAGTTGGAAAGACTTTCTATTGACATTTCAAATTACTTTATACCTCATTGAGTTTATCTTCTGGCAAAGCTGCGGTTCCTAATACGGAGAGGCTTTTGAACCATCTTCTTAGATGAGTATCGTTGAATGCTTTCCAGGCAAAAGAAGTGGCATTCTTCCAAGCTTCTTTATGGAATAAGGAATATTCTAATGTTTGCTCCAGCTGAAATAAAGCAAAGACAGTTGTCAATCTAATTTTGCAGTACATAAATTTAATGCAAGTTTTTTCAGAAAGTTTTGAATTTTAAAGACGTTTAAGTGTATTGCGGCATTAAAACTGCGTTATACTTTGTTTTCACGCAAATTATTCAATTTTAAAACTGATTATGCCATTCAAAGCGAACAGAAATACGATTAAACTTTAACATCCCATTAAAATTGCTGCAGATTTGCGTTGTGTTACAGTTAAATGTACTATTATAATTTAAATGATTTTTATCGTATCCTTATATATTATGTAACGTATATATTATGTACTTATATTTATTTACATTGAGCTTTTTTTATTTTTTATCAAAACGTGACATTAAAACTTTCGAAACTTTTGAATGTTGTACCAGAATAAAGAAGTAAAAAGTCTAAATAGACTTCAATTAATCCCGTGAAAATTATGGAAATCGCAATAAAAATGTAATTCAAAGTGCGTAAAAAATCAGGGACATTGTTTTTTATTTTTGTTATCGAATTTTAAAAAAAACTCTATAATTTAAAAAACTATATAGGTCTTTAATTTTTAAAATTTATCTCATAATGGTAAAGTGTAAGAAAACTTTGTAGTCAAACATTCGATTAAAAAGTTGTTCTACATTTGTGCAAAAAAAAAAAAAAAATCTCGTCATAAATAGAATATTTTCCTTAGAAAGAGAAATATATATATTTATATTTTTGGATTTTTGAAAAAAAATTTTTTTGGAAAAATAGAGGCATCAATATACTTTATGGAGAATTTTATTTTATTTTATTTTATAACCATCGTCGAACAGCCAATTTTAGGTTTACGATAACTAATGTTCAACTCCGTAGACTTGTAATTATGAACCCAATCCAGAAGACAAGGCAACTTCTGGATCAAGCATTGGGAGAAATTTACCTTCGTGGAGGACTTTTTGATTTAACTAACACGTAGTTGTGTTACTTGAAGAGGAAACCACAAAAACCTCCCACTTTTAGCCTGACAGTAAGTTAACTCTAACCTATGATCCGTCTACTACTTTTTAATAAGGCTTGCGGACATTGTAAAGTGGCAATGGAAACAACAACAACTTTGATATCTTATAAGTTGTACAAAAATCAGACGACAGTCATGGATGGATAAGTCGGTTCTACATTGAATCATAATGATAATAAATTGTTATGGTCACGTGTAAAGTATCCGAGAATTTAAAAATGCATATAATTAAACCACATTTCTTTCTTTGTTGTGTCATAATATCGGAGTCAATAAGTTGCCTCCCTATATCATGAGGAGCATTGAGGAGGTAACATTTTCACAGTAATATGGTTTAGCTTACCGTGCAAAGTACTGTAGAAAAATAAGCGATATTGCAACTCAATGTTAATGACTTTTATCGTTATGCCTTAATAAACATTGAGGTATCAGAATTTGAACGAAATATGGTTTAACTTGCAATGTGTAAAGTGTTATAGCAAACAATGAGCAGTTCATTGCAAATAATAATGAGTAGTATCATTATACCATAATAAATATTGAGGGGGCAGAATTTATGTGACAATATAGTTCAATTTGGTATCGTTTAATTGTTGCAGAAAATATGCACGGCATTGTGGTTCTACGAGATTCAATTTATAATCTTACATCTTTAGGATTTCTCAATAGACAAAGTAAATGCGAAAAATATCTGTATTAAATACTTCAAAATGGAAGTTTAATTTACCATATTTTTCATAGAAAATAGACAATCTAGTGTTTCCTTGTATTTTAACATTAAGAAATAAGTTTTCATTACTGTTTTCCCCACTTAATAAATGGTTTTATATGTTAAATTAAACGACATTTAAATACGAAATATATTTAAATTGTAGTTAATTTTCTCCTGTAAATTTCACAACACAACTTACCAAAGTTTAACTAATTTTCTTGGGATTAATATTTTGTTTCGGAAATGAATTTATCGAGAAATTACATTCATTAAGGTTATTGCTATTCTCTCTGCGAAGTGGACATCATAACAAAGGATTTTATTTCTTTGTGCACCAAATGTCCAATTTTCGGAGAGGTCTTTCTGCACAAAAGAAATAATTGCGCTGACCTTCGTAATTATTTCCGATTTGCTGTGCCAAACAAGAAAAGGTAGTTACAATGTTTCTGTATTATCTTCTTCATATCAATTCACTGCCGGTTCTGTTAGAGGTCAAGCTTTGGGTTGTGGTCATAAAATTTATGAGTTCTCATTATGTTGTAGGAGAAGAACCTTGGGCGATCACATCGGTCGTTATTCTCCTACTTTCCGATGCTTTGTTTGACTGAAGATCGATAATAGGAAAGATCGATTTGATAAATGATAGGAAAGTCTTCAATAAATTGAAATGGAGAAGAATGATTTAGTTTCACTCATATATTAATCAAGGATATAAAGTTAGATTTAAAAGATTTTCTGAGAGTTGAAATTAAATAAATATGGTTTTTTGCTATTTTATTATCCAATGAGAGTTTAATAAATTACTATTTAACGTAAATGCCGTTTTTTTTTTCATTAGAAAAATCATTTTAAATAATACGTAATGTGAAGCAAGGTTAAAACGATTTACGTTATAAATGTAATAAAGTTTTTCTTTTCTGAATTCAGTTTTTTATACAAGTTGCTTACTTAAAACCTTATTGTATCTATTTTTATTATTTATGTAATTTTATAAGATTTAATTAGTTAATTAAAAAAACAAACGAGCAAATAAGAATTTTTAAGAAATAAGGGATGTGAAATACTTGGAAAAAGAAAACCTTTTTTTTAAGCTAGTCCCCAAAAAATAAAGCTATGTATTACAGCCTGAAAAAAAGTATTATTCCTTTTTATGTAAATAAGATTCCTATTTATGTTCAAAATTCCTCTCTTCTTATGTACAAAATATACTATTTTAATCCAAAACATATTTTGTTAAAGAAACTTCTTTGACAAGTTTTCTTAGAAAACACCTCTTTTTTGTTTTTAAAAGTAGGATTGCCAGAAATTTTGTGATTGGTTTGCCGGCTTTGAGTTTAATGCCGCAAAAATAGGATTTGACTATACTTTCCGGAAGTCGGGGGAAAAACGAAAATACATTATATACTTTAAGTGACAAGGTTAATGGTGTTATAAATAACATTTGCCAATAAAAAAAGGAAAAGTTAGAGCAGAACAGCAAGAAGAGAAATTACGGGGTTATTTCGACCAAACACATTTACTCAATACATTTGTTTCACAATTACGATAACTATTTACACACCAATTTCTGCATAGAATTTCATTTTTAGTGGTTTTGTTTTACGTTTTAACTTGCAATAATTATATTTAATTTCCCCCAGTAATGTAATGCATTAAAAATGAGATAAATATGAAATTATAAGTTTGGAGAATGTAATTCTAGTTCACTTCCTTTCAAAAGTACTTTTTAATGAAATAATGCATACAAATTGTATATCTAATATATATAATTCTCTTACGTGGCTCCCAAATTTTGGCTGTATTTCTTTTCCGCCGGTGGCAACGTTTGCGTTGTTTTGTTTACGTTACTATTTCTCTTACACGGCGAATCGACCAATGACTGCCGCTAAAACTGTCACATGCCAAATCTAGCTGAGGTGGCTCAACAGATAGCGCTTTTAAAAACGGAAACTGAAATAACCAGAGAGCATCAGCTGCGGCAATCTCATACTATTAAGATAGGCAGAAGTGAGTAGTCTTTGTTGATAGATCTCTATTTTAGTATTTTGTCGAAAGCGCTTTTTTTCACGAATTTATATATTACAAATTTATTTGATGATTTTTGATTTAAATCACGAATTATACTATAGCACATTTCCAATAGACTAAACGAATTACATGTCATTTATTTGAATTCAAATTTATTTTAATGACTTATTTACTAAAAAGATGTAATTTGTTTTAAAAATTTTTTTTATATGGATTTGAATGATTGTTTTGAATTCTTAGAATTTTGTGTATTTGCAATGTACCTAAGTTAGTAGCGAGTGAAGCGAGTTTGATTTGCGAAGCAGACCATATAAGATTGCGTAGCAATTTTTTGGGGTTGTAGAGCGTCAGCGAGCAGGCTGCGCACCCCACTAGTTTACTTTAATGTAACTGATACTTTATTAAATTTAATCTCGTTACGATAAAGATTTTAACATCGTAAAGATTTAACTCGTAAAGATTTTAACATTATTCATAAAAAAAAAGTATTAAATGCTTTTCTCACAGGGAAGAACATCCTTAATAATTTGTAAAGATCTGACTGACAAAAATTCTGACAAAAGTTCACATGACTAAAATATTTTCATAGCTTTTCCGGAGTTAAAACAATTTTAAAATCTCATATCATGCTTTATTTCTTTGAATATTAAAATAGCAATTCACCTAAGCGTGGGTCATAAAACGTAAACAAAGGAGTAGAAAATAAAAGTGGCCAAGTTACAGTAACCCACTAAAATGAACCGTCAAAGGCATACGAATTCGTGAGAAAAAACGTTCTGGTTCGCTGATTCGAGGCTCTGAAATAAATACACGGGCAAAATTCTCTCTCATATGGTGCAGCTTTGTTCACATTCGGTTAGGTGCTTTCAATCAAACAGAGCAGATTTAACGCTTTGATGGCTTTATTTTTAATATCACATTCTTTTTAGAAGGTCGATGCTTAGACTGTATGTGTTTACTTCCGGATTTACTTTTAAAATAAAACTTCTTAAAGGTAAAGGACTGACTTTAATTTCAAATTTTATTTCTTTGAAGAGGAAAAAAACAAGTAGACACTTGCACAGCATTTTTAAGGCTTAAGATTCAAACAAATAGTAGTGATTCCAACGAATGGGTACAAACAAAGTGTGAAAACTATTTTTCCTTCGAAGTATCTATGAGTTTTGTTTCATTGATTTTTAAAGAGTTGAATTTAAGTTTTTCAATTTATAATAATGATGAACTCCAACGCTATATTGCAAACTATGATGTATTGATATTTAATGAAATGATTTTTAAAACTTGAGTTGAAGTCACAAAATGGCTTAACTCTTTTATGTGTGTATTTTTTGGAGATTAAAAATTGATATTCAGTTTTAAAATTTTAGTTCAAATAATAGTGCATGAGTAGGAAAACGAAAATTTGACTAAAGTTTTTTTAATACGACTAATAGTTTTATATGAAAATGTGTACTAAGCAAGGAATAAATCACAAGTAGTTATATTTGAGCGAAAGGAATGTGACTAGAATAAGATACAATTTCGATGCTAAACAGAGTTTTATTTGGAATCATTCTTCTCAAGATTCTAAAACTTTTTGGTAAAGGAGAATAATATACAATCTTGATATTAAACAGGGTCTTATCACGAATCATTCTTCTCAAGATTCTAAAAGTTTTTGGTAAAGAAGAATAATGTACAACTTTGATATTAAACAGGGTCTTATTTCCAATCATTCTTATCAAGATTCTAAGAACTTTTGGTGCAGTAAAGAATAATAATGTGTCGAAAATAAAATTCAATTTTCATATTGAGCAGTGTCTTATCTTAAGAATCAATATTATCGAGATCTTCATTTTTAGAGCAGTAAATAAGATACAATTTTGATATTGAGCAGATACAACAAATTCAGAGAACCAAATATAGTGAAGTTTATCAAAATTCAGCTGATGAAAAATTTATGTCTGTTAATTTCGATTATAAATATATCTGAAAATAATTTCAAGTATAGACTGCAGTCTCAGCATGCAGAAACTAGATTGACACACTTGAGAATTTTGTTGTCGTGATTTGTTTTGATTTAAAACTACTACGGTGCTGTTATACGGAGCCTCACACGCACCACTGACGGACAGCTGTTGGTTGTGAATTCGATTCTGACAGCCGGCAAAATAGGAACGGTGTATAAATGGAGCAGGGTGCAAGTTAAATTTGGCGTGGTTAGAAGAGCTCTTTGTGAGCCGGTATGGAAGTTTTAGGATAGAAATACCAGCTCAGACACTATCCATGTCGTCTAATAAGAGCCAAAATTACGTGCTCGTTAAGAAATAGGCGAAGGAAACATGGTTTGGTGATTAGTCATTTTTAGGTGATATGATATAGTCTAACTTTAAAGTTTATTAGAAATTAATCATATTAAACACAGCATTGGAAAAAAATATTTTGATTTGTTTGTATAATTATTGAGATAAAGAAGTAAATCAGGGTTTATTTTTAGTTCGTTTAATCTTGAATATTCCACACTATGGTTTATGATAATCATCGTAGATTGTTTGATAAATTTGAAAAATTTAAACTCTTATATTAAGAAAATAGAAAAAAAATAACATTCTGGGACAAAGTAAAAATAAAAAGAAAAAAATAACGACTAACACCTTTCATTCTACATAAATAAGCGGGAGACCTTCCTTGTCATAATATATACATTTGATTGTCAATATTTTAATTAAACAATCTAATTGTAAAGTTGTAAATCAAGGATAAAAGCTTTTTAAAAGGTTTACTTACAGAAGGACAGATAAAATCATTGTGTAGCTATAATGAAAATTAAAACGCTGCGGAAATGTTTAAAAGGAAACCTTTTATTATAAAAATTGATAAAAGGATTGTTAAGTCTCACTTTTCATCGGGTGGGAAATTTATATATTAAAACCATTTTTTTTGTTTTGGAAAAAAATACAAGTTTTAATGATTAGCAATACCTCAGAAAACAAACTGATTGTGCAAATGAAAAATAATCTGAAAATGAACACTTTATAAATTACTCATTTGTATTTGGTCCAAATCATATTTTACGCTATATAAAAATAACTTTAAAACACATGAGAGTCGTTACAATTGTATATGTTATAATCGTTTATGTTATGATATTTATGACTAACGATCTTTTGCTTATAACTTAAATTTGGTTGCAAGTATTTTATACTATATTGGCATTTATCTAATATATTTATAAATATAGAATTTGATGCATATTTACAGAGATATACGAAAGTTCAGAGCAAGATCAACATTAAAAAAAAAAAATCAGATTTTCAAGTGAAAAAAATTACTAAAATATTGGGTGTCAGCCATGTTTGCTTAGACTCCGCAGCTACATACATAAAAAAGAAGATTTTTGAGACCATCTTTTAACTCAGGAATTCCTTTTGCTTGGAACAGTAAATTTATAAACTTTTAGCCTCAATGCTTAATAGTTTATAAATATTATATAAACTATTCGAGACAACGTGTGAAAGAATGAATTATTCTCATAGATTTATTATAGCGATTTTCATATGCAAATTTAAGACGATTCTGTACCTTCAGTTATTTAAACGATAATATTAGTGATGTATGCTCGCTTACAGCTCTACTTAATCAAAAAGAGTTTCGCAATAAAATTATTTCTCTTGATATGACTATGATTTAGATTCGTTATGTAAGGTAAGCATGAGAAAAATCAAGTAAGCATGTCACCGAATTAGCAATTCGAAAACAATCTGAAACCACATGTTTTTTTTTGAGCTTTTGAGATATATCTTTTTAAAGCAAGTTTTTATAAACCTAAGTACTTTAAATCCAACTGTAATTAAAAATAAGGCATGCACTAAAGTGACAATTTATCTGGAAAATTGCTGGATTGGGGTCATACAACATGTTTAAATATGGCACTTCGAAAGCATATAAATAATTTAGATTCTAAAATAAATGTAATTACATGTTAATATTTAATTATTCCACAAGTCGTTAAATTTTTATATTTAATTGTAAATTAAATTTAATTGTTAATTAAATGCTGTGCATATCTGTAAAAGTTTATTTTTGTGGATTAAGGTGCATCCTTTGAATTACATGATCAATCTCCTGTTATTTATCACTTAGCTGTTTGAAACAGCATACAAGGAAATTTAAATTAACATTTAAAAAATAAATTAATAACTGCATGTAAATTGCATGTTACCTTATCTAAGTTTAATATGTATTGTTTTCATGCATTGTAAAGAATAATAGGCTTAAGACTGCTTTATACTATCAGCTTCAACGATTATAAAGATTGTTTACTTGATTGGGCGTTGTCTATTAGAAGATTAATGAAATCCTTGCTTACAAGCTACTTTCCTGATTTTAACTAACCTTGTAATTCGTTTTAAATCTTTTTATTTTTTATTTTTCAAATTTGAAGGTCAAATTTGAAAGCAGTTCTTATAAAACAAAGTGTTGGTGGACTTAAAATGAAAAGAATGAACGAGAAATAATTATTTAAATTTAGTTGTCAGATTTTAATTAAATGCGGATTGCTTTCAGTATTAAATTTATTTTTATGTTTTGATTAAATTTGTGTGTTATAATTTAATTAGCACTGTTTAAAAGCTTAATAATTTATATTTTTTTATATTTATATTTTTATACATTTATGTATTTATATATTTATATATTAATGTATTTATATATTTATGTATTTGTATACTTATATATTTATATATTTGTAATAACTTTCGGAATCTTTTTTACCCGTTTTTCGAACTCTACGGTTCAGAAAAAAATATCATTTGGGAACCCCTGCTCTAAGGTATCATGATAAATTTACCAAATTAAAGCACATATTATAAAAACGTATTTTATTATTAATTTTACCAAAATCTTTACATTAAAAAAATGCTTCGGGAAAAATGTTTTTGGCTATGTTTTTCTGTCTGCGTTAAACTAACGCTTCTTAAGTTATAATAGATTGACAAAAATACACACAGACAGACAGACGAAAACTCTTCATTTTATTATTATAATTTATATTTGTATGTAGTAGTTTCATAAAAAGTAGAGTGCATACTTTGTTGATGAACGAAAAGAAATCGAGTAGTCATAATTATCAGTCATATTTTACACGTTTGGAATGTACGTTATAAAACGTACGGAAATATATTTCTTGTAATAAAATGAAATGTTTTTCACGAGAGCTCGAAACACCCTTTGTTGACATTAAGTCGTGATTCACGACAATAAGTACCCATCCTTTATATTGGATTTAATATCTAAGTTTTGAGACGTAATAAAATAATCACAATAGTTGTCCGATATTTTATGGTAATTTATACAAAGAACAATGTAGTTATGGATTAGTATGACTTTTTTTTGAAATGCAATAAGTCAATAAAATATTGTAAAATCTTTGAAACTATAATATTCCCACAAATGCAACACTCATAAACCCGATTACATGCAAGTACTTATGCGCACATTTAATTTCAAACATGCATTTAATTCAAGCACTGCATATTTATAATTTAGTCCTTTGTGATTACCTCTGGGGGTACTGAATCGAAGATTGATCGTTCTTTGGTTCAGGTCAAAATAACAACGTGTGGATGAATAAATGGATGTATGAATGGGTCCGCCCTCTAAACTGGGCTGTGTCTGAGGCTAAATGTCTAGTTTAGTCTAACTTAGTATACTAAGTTAGACTAAACTAGACATTTACTTAAAACTTTAAAATGTAGGACAAATCTGCTTTTTAAATTTTATCATAGTCCAACGACAAAAGGATTCCAACTTATGATCTGTCTACCACCGAGGATATTTCATGCTGTCAGTGCAAGCTGGGGACAGAATTCGTATGAACCACCTACCGCTGAGATTCGAATCTGGCGCCCCCTCTTGGGAGGCTAGCGCTCTATCTATCTAGAAAATATGGATTTAATGATTTAGTCAGGAGAGTGATTAGAAGTTAAAGCTCTTTAATTTTAAATTTATTTTTCGCTCAGTAGTTCGAAGAAATTCGTTGACAGGATCAAAATTTCTTAAAATGTTTAATTTTCCTCACTGTGTGAAAACATCAATTGGAATATTATTAGATATATATTTTTTTTAACAATAATATCATTCGTGTTAAATTTTTTAAAGTTTTATTCAAACATGTTAACATTTTGATTAGATTATTTGATTTGATTAGATTTTGATGAGATTAAAATTTATATTCTATTATGAAAGTAAAATTTGATTTGCATATGCGTAAGAAATTTGGATTCATATGGTCAATTATCCCATATCATTTATTAAGATAGATGACAAGTTTTAGGATGATATAAAAATTATTAAAACTATTATTATTCCACTGTACAGGTAAAGTTAGAATACATTATGATATTTGTTTTTTAAGAAATGTTATTTAATTTTAATTTAAATTAATAACTTTTTTTATTATTGCTTTTTCATTTGAAATTTGAAATGCATTAAATGATATTTTTATATCGTTAAACAATTTTACTGTAGACTACAAATGGCATTTGTTTTATTTACTTGAATTCACTTGCACAATTAAAAACGAAATAGATATCTTCTACAATAAGCAAGTTCGCTGATTTCATAAATTTTCTGAATTGCTTGATTTTTTAAACTGACACTTTACAAATTAAAATGCACCGCAAAAAGCTTTTATTACAAATAAAAAAGAGCATGAAGTCTCTCCTTAATGTTCTAGCAAATTCTTTGTATTGCGAAGATTTTGTTCTGATATGTTCCACGCATGAGTAAACATGTGATTCAAAAACTCAACAAGGTTTTCAGTGGTTTCAACAAAAGCAAGCTCTTGCTTTAAATCTTGTTGCATTCAGCATTGTTTGCAATTAGAATTTTTCTTTTTAACATATGTCTTCGGGTTTTGAGAATGAAAGTTGAATATCATTACAATCATGCTCTTTCTTTCATCCTAAACAATGATTTTACTTTTACTCTTTCATTGATAAGATATGGTAGTCGATTACCTTAATCAAAAGAGAAAATAAATATGAGGTTAATGGTTATTTAATTGTCAATTTGATATGTATATTATGGAAAAATGATATGCAAATTAATTTTTCATGTATGTCAGATTTAATAAATATTATATAGGTGTTTTATATAAAAAAAATTGCATGCATTTATAGGAAGCTTCTATTTTTATTTGTTTAGTATTAGATTATTTTACACTGTTAGAAATTTCTCGGAAAAAATGGTTAAATAACAATTTAGTGAATGGTTATTTTACCATATTTAATCAAAACAGTCAAATAACCATAAATAAAATGGTAACCAAACTGTTAAGTTTGAGAAAAACTGCTTATTAGCTGCTTTCACCCAATACGGTTAAACAACCAGAATCTTATCTCACCAACTAGAACCACCTAATGAAGCTACTTTGTTCTTTGCAACTGAGTACATATCATAGCCGAGTGGGCTTATCTGTCAATCTCATGACCGGCAGAACTGGAGTTCGAGTCCTAGGGTTGACACTACAATATTTTCTCCATTCCCTTCAACACATGAAGAATTTCCAGTGTCCAGCACTCTCCAATGCCTATTACCTTACGGAATGCCGAGCTCCTATGTCTAGTTAAATAATTCATTATTTTTTACGTTTATGAAAAAATGCTAGTTGTAAATGGTTAAAAAACTGTATAGTTTTGTATTTATGGTTTTATAACTATACTTTTTGTAAATGTTTTCAAAACCATAAAGGAAAAGAATGGTCTTTACCGTAATTTTTACTTTTAATCGTATGGACAGACAGCTGCCAGCTATTTTACCATAATTTTGAAATGAAAATTTTAACAGTGTAAGAAAGATGATAAATAAAATTTTTTAATGGGCTAAAAAGCGTCACTGTTTTTTTTGTGTTCAATCAGAAAAAATAGCCCATTTTAGTATAATTTATTTTTGAGTTCATACTGACTTATAAGCATAATCTGAAATATTTATATTAAATGAATAGTTTATTTCTAGCTCTTATTTGAAGACCATTTGTGTACATAGTTTATTTTTGCCCTACGAAGTCTTTTAAAAAGTTAATTAGTTCGTTTAGAACGAAAGTTTAAAAAATGAAGCCATGTGATACATTTAGTATCAGACAATAAGCCCTTGTTACAATAAACTGCAATTTACTATAGTTATTCAATTGTTTAGGATAACATCTTTGATGACAATCAACTTAATTTTCTATTTAAACAAACCAAATTTCCTTGACAGCTTATAGCACTTTTGTTAATTATTAATTTGTTTATTTGTTAATTTGTTGCAGAGAGAGTATATGCATTCTAAATTAATGATTCTTATTTTATATTGTAATATGAAAATAACTTTACTGATTCTTACGTGTATCTTACTGCTATAAATTTTAATGTTATTTAATAACAAAAATGGTGGCTGGTACTTTACACCAAATAAAGTTAAAGAACATTGGTGTAATGAAATACTAGATCAAAGTGTTATGTGTTGCGTTTCACTATGCCACTTTTGTGTAAAGTAGTTGACACTATTTTTTTCGTTGAGATTTCCTAAAAGCTTTAACAATACATAGTAAACATTTATTTTGATCAGTTCAGCTTCCAAAATCGTGATTTGCTTAATCTAATAACATTAGATTGTCAGGAAGGGCAATAAATGAAAACAATATTATTAATTAATTTTAAAAACTAAAATAGTTTTGGATTTCTAACTTTTTTTGTCCTTCAGTTTTGGGCTCTTTTGAGTAGTACTGCGTGAAATCGATTTATTGATTTTTTACTTTCTATTGCTCCGCTCTTTTGTATTTGTACTATTTACACTTTTTTCCAGCTAGTACAGAAAAAAAGAGAATTGACTGCAGTTTATTCAAAAAATATTTATAGAGTTTTAAAACGGTAAAGTCATTCACTGAAATTATGAAAGTGAAATTTATTAACAATTTTGTAGTCTTTACTTAGAATATTAATTAACCGAATAATGAAATCATCGCCTTCAAAACTTTAAAAACATGCAATAAAAAACTTACTCTTAAAGATATTTCACATTTTTGACAGAGATATGATGAAAAAAAATGCTAGCAAAAATTTCATTGCTTTCACACTTTATCTTACTCTCAAATCAGTTTAGAGGTGATATAAGTTTCTAAAATTTCAAGTCAAAACACGAAAATCTATCTAACTGTTAGTATAAACATGAAATATAAATTTCTAAGTAAGAATACACGATGAATAATAACGAAAGTGAAGGCAGTTTATCACTATTAACTGAAAAGGATGTATTATTAGAATTTTAAATCTCTATTTTTTGAAAGATTCACGTATTTGACATTTTTTAGTTCATACTACAATGTTTTCCATTTCTATTTTTGTCAAATTATAAGGAAAAGAATTTTGTTATTTTCATTTTAAGAAATGTAAGATTAAATCATGTTATGATTTATTTATGCTAGAAATTGTTTGAACATGATGTATTTTATGCATTCCAATGAAGATTCTCTTTCTATTAAAGAAAATGACACTTTCTTTCATTTTCAATTACTATTAACTTCATTATAGTAATTAATTTAGAAATGAGTGTATCCGTTTAATTAACTTTCTTTTCTTCCATGAATAATCTCATTAGTTATAGCAATCAAAGAGTGCTTTAATAGTGAAAAATTAGGTGAAATGAGATAATTTAAATAGATAAGCATTGTAGTAAAAAAGAGATTGTGAAAGTTTAGAAGAGATGGACAAATGCCAAAAAATCTGAAATTTACAAGTAATAAATAATAACCTTAAATTTTATGACAGAAATAAAAAAAAAATACTTTATTGCAATTATAATATACCTGATACCTGAAAATTCCAATATGTAATTTAAAATTTTTTACTTAAAATAAATCTGTGGAAAACGAAACAAGTTGGTGATTTTCATAAAATAATTTATGCTTAATTAATATGTAACTAAAAGAAAAACTTGGAAACTTTAATAAAAAACGATATAGTAATATAGTTGCACCCTAGAGTATTTCAAAAATTTGAATTTTTGTGGAATGCAAAAGACTTTACGTAAATTTGAGCTGAAATTTAATCAGAAAATTAATGTTTTAGGTTAAATAACTATATTTCATCAAACAACCATTACTAAATTACAATTTTCATTCTTGGCAATTTAAAACTATTGCAAGGAAAACTTTTTTCTATAAAGCTTCTCATTAGAGCATCTTATTAAACAAGGTTTTTCGTTTAGAATTTTTTTCTTTAGAACATTTTCTTTAGAATCACTCATCATTATAGAAGTTTAAAGTTATTCTTCCCCTTTTTTATGAAAAAAAGTGATAAAATATATGAGATTTTCTGTTATCATTAGTCATTATATTGAATGTTTGACTTCATTTACTGTCAAAACCGGATTAGAATATACTTTTTGCTTTTTTTATTAAATATATTTTTACAGGCAGAAACTAATGTTCAGTTCATGCATTAATTACATTTTAAAATGCTTATAAAAAACTGTGAAGGATATTTTTCAGCTGCACAGAATATTGTTAAAATTTATAAAAAAGTATTTACCGATTTGTTTCACCCTTATCTTCCTTTATCAATTTTCATTTTATCTTCATTCTTTCTTATTACTGAAGAATTAAGCTTTATAAATGTAAGCACATGGGAAAAAGAAATATAACGAAATCATATCCAATGAAAAGACGTTTCTTTAAATGCATTTCCTTTCTATTTCTTAATTTCATTCTATCTGAATCATTTTGAAAAATAATCCATGTTGAAATTCATAACTAACAAAGAGTATTTGAGAAGAATTATGAACGGGGTTATCAAAGAGCCAAAACTTTTACCATTGTCTCATAGATCAAAAAATTTTGACCTCGATATCATTTGGAGAAGAATTATTTAAAAAAATATCGTTTTAACTTTGGAAATCCCATACAAAAATCTTTCAAGGCTAATGTTTGACCTTAATTAGGGTCAGAAGGTAATTATTATTTCAGTAGCGTAAAACCTGTATCGTCTTTGAAAGAAGCTAAATCGTCTAGTATCATCTAAATTATCTAGCATCATAAATACAGCTTATTAGCATTTTCATATTTTTGGAAACTGTAGACTTTCGAGACTTTTTCCAGTATTAGTGAAGAAATCTAAACATTTTTTTATAAAAAAAATGCATATCTCTTATATATATATATATATATATATATATATTAAGTGTATATATATATATATATACACTTAATATATATATATATATATATATATATATAAGAGATATGCATTTTTTTTATAAAAAAATGTTTAGATTTCTTCACTAATACTGGAAAAAGTCTCGAAAGTCTACAGTTTCCAAAAATATGAAAATGCTAATAAGCTGTATTTATGATGCTAGATNTATATATATATATATTGCGGCTTCTCAAACTGTTCACATAAAATTCCACACAACATTTGATAAAATTAAGTGTAAAGTAAATTATGATATTGATATTTTGACATTAACTGTGCAAAAAATAAATTTAAAGCTGATATTGCCCTTTTAAAGCGTGGAGCGTGGAAATCAACAATGCTTCCGTTTTAGTTAGTTTCAACACGGTATCCGATTAGTTTTAACACGGTATCCTACAGCCATACCTTAAACCATAATATGGAGCCAGCTTACTACAATTTAACTTAATAGGTTAGTAGGCGTTCAATTGATCCACGTTTCTGTTCATTGTGAGCCCTAGTATTGTAACACTGCACTATTGCACTTATTAATATAAAAGGCGTACAGTGGAAGCGAAAATCGAACAACTTTGAAAAACTTTTGATCTAATGATCTGATCTTCTCGTTCAGGAACTTAATCTTAATGTTTCGAGGGGTAGAAATTAAATATGCTAATTAATTTGTGTAGGAGATATTGTAAGTTACGAAATCATTCAAAAAACAATTGACAAATTCTCTGAATGCGGATTAGGATTAAAGAGAAACCAAATTTTAAAAATACGACTTTTTAAAAATTCAATTTCTCAGGACCCCTTCGTCTGCTCTCACACAAAATTTGTATTTCACTATGTAAATCATGTAAAAAAACTGCATGCAATCAAACTGCAATTTTAATTCAAAATTTTTTCGATTATTATTAAATAAAATAATAAAAAATAATAAATAATTGCTATAACTTATTTTTTGCAGGGGATTATTTTAGATACTCGAACTTTATAGTTGTGTTAAATTTTTCTTTAATTCTATTAAAAAGTTCGCTTAAAAGTTAAGTAAAGTCACAAAATACGCAAAAAGTAAAATTAAAGAAATCGTAACCAGTCTAAAAAAAGCTATGTTAACTGAGAGAAAGTACATTTTTGTGTCTGATTTCGTAACTTAAAATATTGTCCGTATTGTCCTTGTAATTATTTAGTACATTTTCAATCATCTCCTCTAACCATTAAGATCGAGTCTTAGAACATTTGATCATTAGAACATTTGATATTTGATCATTAGATCAAATATGCATGCTTTCAAATACCCATGATTAAATATCCATATTAGATTCAGGGTGATCGATTTTTTTGCCATTAGAATTTCTTGAAATTAGTATTATTAGACATTTATTTCAATAAGAATTAAAAAATTGATAGTTTATACCCATTTTTTTCAATTCAGCACTGAAAGATGTTTATGACAGAGGCGGTCAATGTTAAAAGGGGTTATGGAACATTTTTACGAATTTTTTTTTTATATTTTGTAATATCAATCACCGATTATCAAATACCTAGTAATTTTCTAGACTGCCTAGAGAAGTGAATCCAAGAATTCGAGTGAAATTAAAACAATCCTAACCAAATTGAAACAGTTTATTTGGTTTTTCTCAAAAGAACAGATTTTTAACATACCCCTTTTTACTATTGATCGCCTAAATTCTTACTTAAAGTTGAGTAATATATGACATATATATTTAGTTGTTAGGTACAGAACTAAGACCTAAGATATTTTTTTCTTCCAATTAGTCTTAATGAAATTGCTTTTGGTGTAAAATACTATTGACTTGAGTAATACCACATTATCTGAGTAAGCTTCTTAGTGCCGCCTCAAATTAATCACATTCACTTTTCTTTTTCTTAAAATAATGATAGATTTTAAGTTACTTCCTCCAATTTCACACTTTCCATCTTCACAGGTTGACACGAAATCGGGGCCAACGAAGCGTAGCGGGAGAAATCGAAAGTAAGTGAACCGAGATTCTATAGAATCAAAAGGTTTTAAAATCCTTCCACTCAGCCGACATCACCCGAATCTCTTTGATTTCTCTTTCGCAATCTCACTTAATGGCTGATGCGACCCCGCAAACAATGGATCAACTGCCTGAAAATTGGTTGATGATTGGCAATGATGAATCCATGTCACTTTCGAATAATAGTAAGAGCAAAACTAGCGATGTTAACTAGCGCGGAACTGTGCAGAGAGATTTTAAACTTTCAAGAAAGATTTTGGTTTTTTTTTGGAATGTTTGAACTCAGGAATGCGTTCAGCTAGACTGGTGATAACAACTATACAATAAAAAAATATTATTTAAAGTTCTCATGTAACAATAAATTTTGATAATTTATCATACAAAAAATATTGTCCGCTTCTTAAAGCAAAAATTTATATTGAAATGAAAATAAAAGGAAGCATCGGGACATTTTAATTACATTTTATCTAATTATAATGATTAATGTTTAATGATTAATGCTTAATGATTAATGTTTAATGATTAATGTTTAATGATTAATGCTTAATGATTTGTGCTTAATGTTTAATGTTTAATGATTAATGTTTAATGATTAATGCTTAATGATTAATGTTTAATGATTAATGTTTAATGTTTGTGTTAGATTTGACCTAATATTTCGAAAATAGTTTTATAATTTTGAGCAAATGTTTTATTATTCATTTTAATAATTCGAAAAATATACACAGAAAGGGACTTTTATATTAAATCCCTAAGGATTTTTTTCTATTTAAGGTAAAGCTTTGAAGTAAACTTTTTTATGTTAAGTATATTTCACTTCTTTAAACTGTGCATGAAATAAGTATTTCATAAGGTATTACAATTTTCACAGCATGTTGTATTAACCTATTAGGAATTTTTGATAATTTTTTCCTACTTTTTTACGTAAAAAACCATAAAAATTTTTCTAATTGATATATCAACAAATGAATGCACAAAGTTGTAAACATGAATATTGTAAGCATTAGGAAATTTTTTTTTTTAAAAATATGTAAAAATAAAAAAGCCTTAGCGATTTAAAAATTGTTAATTTTTTCAAATTTTTTTTTAAATTTTAAAAAACTAAACAGGTTAACAATTTTTGTTATTTGACAAATTTTGTAAATCATCTAAAAATGAAAGATTATGTCTTTATTTAAAAAAATGTTGCAAGAGTACCGTGACCCCTTAGGGGGATAAAAATTTCGATTGCCTTGATGACTTAACTTGGGCCATATTTTCTCGATTATAGCTACACCATGACAAAAATACGGATTTTATTAAAAAAATGTGTAAGAAAGGTTTGAGAAAGTGCATTTTGGGGTCTATTTTCGTAACTTAAAATAACATATTAGTATATAGTTATACACTCGAAATAATTATTGCGTTTCAGTTCGTGAAAATTTGACAAATACGTTTAAAGTTATTGCTATTAAGATTCTATTTTTATAATAGGAATACTATACATTCAGTTTATGCCACGAACTCAAGGGAAAAAGTAAAAGCAAAATAATAATAAATAAGAAAATCATGAAATTTAGAAGTACATTACGAAACTAATTTCAAAATATTAATTTAAAAATAACAAGTGATTTAAAGAAAAATATATTCTCATAATGGTATAACGAATTCATTGTAAGAATTACTCAGTAAAAAATAAATAAATTATTTAATAAAAATGAAATAAAGTAAAACAGAAAGAATGAATAAATACATAAAATAAAATAAATTCCGTAGCATATTCTTGAAAAACTAGAAATGGTACCTCTTTAACCAATAGATAGTATCTGTTCTGAAAAATTCCAGCTATATATACTGAATGAAGAGTTTGCCGTTGTAATGCTTTGCCGTCATATGAAGAATAAATTTTCTTGAGTAAATAACATGTTTTTGTGACAATTACTTGGTTAAAATGCTTGAAGGTTACTAGATTTTCAAATTTTGTCAATAAGAATAATATATGCCAATAATATGTGATAATGATATATGTCAAAATTGAAAATGCAAGATAAAAATCATAAAACGTATTTTTGATAATTCCTTATCTTAATTTATTTTTCAATGAAATGAAAGGATATCTATGATTGAAAAAGCAAACAATCAAAAACCTTTCCGGGGTATTGACAGTTAATTGTTCCTTTATTTCATGCCAGATGTTTATTTATTTAGGACTATCTATGTAGATATAATGCAGTGAAAAAAACTCGTAAAATAAACAACTCAGTAAAATGGGCGGAAGAATTATTTCATAAAGAATGTGGAAAGCATCATTGAAAGAGAGAACATTAAAGTCCGCAGTATGTATTGTTCAAAACAAGAATTAAGGAAGTAAATGGGACTGAGAGCAAGCATAAAAAGTAATTTGAATACAATAAACTGTCATCATTAAGACAATCCTACCAAAAGCCACGATGTTTGAAATTGATATAATTGTTAGTAATACCACGTTATCAGAATTAATATTTTTTGCTTATCAAATGACTGAAAGGACTTCCGACGCTACTATCAATGACAAAACATAATGTAGTATAATATAATTTAATTAGATTATCAGGAGTGCATTTAAATTTTTTTTTTTTGAAATTGATGCATTGTTTTAAAAATTTTATGCTCCTGTACCACAGAAAAAAATCAACAAAAGTGCTTACAAATGTTCATTTTTGAAAATTTCCAAAATTTAAACTATTTTTTTCTCCAATGCCCACCTGTGTTAACATTCGTCAATTCAGGCATTTTACAGGGCAGATTTGTCGGCCTCTCTTTCAGGGGCACCATATTAGGTGGGCCAACGTTGCTCCCACAGTAAGGACAGATATTACAGAGAAGGAAAGAACATCCATGCCTTGACCGGGATTCGAACCCAGAACCTTTCTGATGCAAAGGCAAAATTTAAAATATTGATGTTCTTAATTTTTGATATGACTGAAAGTATTACATTTTAATTTAAAAATATTTTATCTCGGATAGAATAAAGATAGCCATAGTATTATTTGTCTTTAAAATTTTTTGTTATTTGTTGCTTAAAAAAATTCAGAAATTAAAATTGAATAGAAATATTCCTTGAGCGGGGTGAGAGTAACAAAAAGAAACGATCAGGGAGTAAAAAGACTTCACATTTTATGTATCACTTGACACATATAATAGGAAAAACCAAATTAAATAAATTAATAAATGTACAAAAAAGTATCAAAATAAAACTGAAAATGTTTTATCTTGCGTTTTATTTGAAAAAAAGTAGTTTTTGTCACCATCTGAATAAAAAATAAGAATGTATCACTTTGAAGTAAAGGAAAAAAGCTCATGGTTAAGAATTTTGAGTCTTGTTTCCACCTAAATTGAAATTTTTCCATTTCTAATGGCATGTTAAAAGACAATAGGACGTTCAATAAAATATATAACAAAGTTGACATCAGTATATTTATAAATTCAGGCCGTTTCTAATCACCTAGTAGCGCTCCCAAATCCAAATATGTATAGAGTTGGGGTAAGTCCTTATCTTCTTTAAGCTTGCGAAAGGGGCAAAAATAAATTTTAAGTTAAAACACTCAGTGATCATTCATCTATGCATAATTTAATTATTAAACAATATTTAACAATATCTATATTTTTGAAAAATGTAAATCAAAATTAAGTGCAAAAGTGATGGAAAGGGGAAATAAAATTAATCAAAAAGAGTTCTCAGAAAATGAACTTTATTACTAACCTTTTGACGCAGAATTTTCATTAAACATATTTTTTATACTTTTTTCCTTATTTTGTATTAATTCAGGTCAAAATAAATTAAAAATATGTATGTGGGTTTTAATAATTTATAGTTATGAAATAGGGATAGATAGTCGCAAATAAGATACATGTGTCTTTTCGCAAGTATGAACTGACTGCTCACGTTTGGACGTCAAACGGCCAGACCATGTTTTTTTCAAATTTGCACTTATTTACAGTTATTCAGATCCAGGAGAAACAGTAATTCATCATCTAAATTTCCTTAATTTGCAAAATCAATTATTGATAATTTCTTGAATATAAATGAAAAAAAATTAAAGCTACTGTTTTAGATTTTGTGTTTTATAATACAAATATAATTCCGATTATCTGACAGAATTTTCAGTAACTATTAGACTGTTTTTAAAATAAAAAAATGCTGAAAAATATTTTTACTTGTAATTAGATCTTCAAAAGGAATTATATATTAAAGGGTCACCGGTGTCTCATCTGCATCAAAGGGTCAACAAATAAATAGGTCAACCAAATGTTCAGTTTCTATAGTTATAAAAATCATCAATTCATCAAAAATATGTCATATTTTATTCATTTAGAAAAATTAAGAAATAGTATAAAATTGTTGTAAATATTGCTTTGAATAAATATACGTTGTTAGTATTTTTGTTCAAAAAATTACTAAAAACCCGAATGCATGGTTTTTTATTGTCATTTAATAATATATTTATTTATTAAATTATATATTATTTTATGAAATATTTATAATATGTAAATTATATTTATTCTGTTAGGTCAAATAATAAGTAATTATTAGACAATGGTGTTGAGGCAATAAGATTTGAAATGGCACATTTGGGTTTGCTAGAAGCTAAATTAATTCACATTTTGCTGTGTTTAAAGCATTAAGAATTTTTTTATCTAATCATACTATTCTGTTCATAAATAGAAAGATTAAATTATATTTAAGTTTCCCAAGTTTTGAGTAAATTGCATTCATTGATTTAACAAAAACTGTTTAATTCTTTATTTTTGCTATATTTTAAACTGTATTAAAATCAAAAATATTGTTTAAAATTTTAAATGGTACAAAGAATAATTTATTAGATATAAAGAATTTAGCTAGAAAAAAGCTCCTAAATATTATTTTAAAGGTATAGATTAGGAAACTTGTTATTTTTACGTGGAATTCAAAACAAATGAATTATTTAGGCAAATAGACCCCTAAAGCAGATTAAAAATTGGTATGCATCCTTCATATGGTCTTTTTTTCCTATGGAATTAAACCTTTAGAACAACAACCTTTCAAAATTAAAGGACAATGAACTTGACACTTTTTCTGCTACTTTGTTCTAATAAGTTTTCTTTTTGTTTTAAATGTTTTTTTTCCGTTTAAAATAATCTATGAAAGACAAAAACTTGAAAAATAGGAACATTTGATAAATTAGCACATTTCGCATTTAAGATAAGTATCAGTGTTTAGATGATTTGATTATTGGTATGATTTTCCGAAAAATGCTTATTTTCTCTCTCTTATCATCTTTAAAAGTTTCGTTTAAATTTTGACTGATTTTGTTCTAATATAGAATGCGTGTCTTTATTAATTTAAAATTGGCAAATGATGAGTGATTTGTAGGTATTACTTAAGCTGTTAATATTCATTTTTCCACTAAATTAGTATATTTATTTTAAAGTATTATTAGGTGACTCATCTTATAAATATGTTTTATTTCAGATTTGAAATTTAGAATGAAAATTGTAATACAACATTATAAATACAGAAGAAGACTGACTTTTAATGTGTTTTCTATGATATATTTCTATTATATATTTCTATTATATATTTCTATTATATATTTCTATTATATATTTCTATTATAGTATGGTTGTTGCTATGTTCGACTCATGTTTAACAATAAAATTATTAATCCATTGATTTAAATAAGAATTTTTTAAAATTAACTTTTCATGAATCTAAAGTTAAACACCATGTTTAATTTTTTAATATTTTGTTAAATGATGTTGCTGCTACACGTATAAGAAGTAATTAAAGTTCCATTTGCATATTTTTGTTATTTTTATTTTAATACGCAAAAATATCAAAGATATAATTCAGTTCCACCAAAAAATGACGCAACCTTCATGAGAGGCTGTTTGCAGGCTCAACTGAAAATGTTGTCTTCAATGAATTTTATGATATGGTTTTGAACGACTCAGAATCACTTAAAAATAATTAATGCTTTAATTTCGAATTAATTTTTTTAAAATTAATTTTTAAATAAGTTCTTTAGAAAAAGTTTTTTTTTATTTGTTTTTAGGTTTTATTTCGCATAAAAGTAAAAAAAAAGTAGTTTTGAATAATCACTTATTTTAGAAAAATAATTCTGACATGAAAATTTATTATTCGAGCAAAAATACTTTGATTTATTTAATTTAAAAAACAATTTTTTTATCGAATATATGTTATTTTTTTAAAATAGTTACTGAAAAGTTCAGAAAAGATTTTTTTTAAATCAAAGATAAACCTTTAAGTATACTCATTAGACCATTATTTCCAAAAAATGCATTAGTAAAATATGAAAAAAGAAAACAAAAAAAATTACTTCAAAAACGCTTGAAAGGAGCCATAAAACAGACCTAAGTCATATTGTTTTGAAAGTCAACATTACTTACACAAGAAATTTGAAATAACTTAACATAATTTGATCTACTTACACAAAAAATAATAAATTTTGCCCGAGCATTTTGAGATTTTTTCTTTAGCCCTATTGCAAACAAAGAAACACAATTTTTTCTTAACGAATTTAAGTAAATAAAGCAAGAGGGCAAATAAATACTAGTCTTTTAAGTTCGAAGAAGATGCAAGAGATCCATAAATTTTATAACCAATTAGTTTAAACACGAGATGATTACTAAAACTGATGTCCTTCAAAAACTATTAAAAATTCTTATTCTACTTACGCATCGTTTCAATGTTAGATGATCATCAGTAAAATTTTCAATTAAAAATTGAAAACAAATACGAAACACTCTTGAAGGAACATTTATATTTTTTTTACATGGTATCAAATTTTATGTTTATTTATGTGATTCAAGTCATTGGCATCAATTCCTTCCTGTCAACTCTTAATCATAAGACATCATCTAAAGTTTTGAAACTACTAATAACTAGCTTAATTATCAAAATTGACCCATCTCATAGTAATATACAGATGTATTTCCAAGAGCCTCTAAATTCAAAATTTAGAAATATATTAGTCTTATAGATTGATACAAATTGATTGGAATTAGATACTTGGCAACTGATTATTTCAGAAAAAATTTAAATATTTTAGCTTGTAATTTTCTGTAGCGAAAGCAAAGCACTGAGAATAACTTTTGACGTAATGATCACATTTATAAATTATAAATAAATTTCCAAGAATCAAAAGTTACACTTAAATTATACAGATAATTTCTCCCGTTTATCAATTAAGTTAAATATAGCATAATAACTTACTTTTCCCGAATAAATATACATTTTTGATAAAATTTGAATATCAGAAAATAGTTTTCAATAGTTTTCAGAGCAGGTCTTTTATGTTACAGATAATTTTTAAGCCTTTTTCAACATTTCTTTTTACTTCTCACAATTGAATGTATATTATTATTAAAATAATTGTATAGATAATAATATTTAATTTTCACATAGATATTGTTACTTTTGTAGAAACTAAGTAATTATATTAAATCTTTTTACATAGCAAAATTTTTTGCACTGAAATTCAAAGTTTGATAATAAGTGAATGAATAATTATCGAAAAAATAAGAATTAAACGGAATTTCTTTTTAATAATAAGATAAGATGCGTATTGAGTACTTTTAACATATAGAAAAACAAAAGGAGCACGCGGAATTAAATTTGATTACTTGATAAGTAGATGATTTTTTTTTTCATTGACAATTATTGCTCAAAAATTTTCTTGATTTAAATTTTTGCATCCCCAAATATTTGTTCCTAGATAAGGGATCAGATGAGAAAGATGATTTTTGACTTCGAACTAATTGATTTTGAACTAATACTTGATTTGAAACATTAATATTTTTTTCTTTTTTAAGAGATTAGTATACTCAGAAATTGGAGCAATTTTATCAATTGTCCATAAAAACAGCTGATTTTATTTAAGTAAATAAAGCTTACCAATCAAATATTGTATTATTGTTTAAAACTTACTTTCTTTTTTATAGATTTTACTTGGGTGGTATTTGATATGTTTCAGACAAAACTTATACACATATAAGAGTTTTTTTTAAATTGGTTGAAGTTTTAAAATTATAGAAGTAAAATTAAAATTTAAATTCTTATATTAATTCCCCAAATATAGCTTCACTTCAACTGAATATTTATAAAATGCGTAATAATCGAATGTTAATATATTTTGAATGCATTTCATAAGAAAATATGCTAAAAGGAACTTACCTGTTTTTTCTTGTTTTCATCAGTTAAATTTGTCGCATAGTTCCAATGAGCATCGACTAGTTTAAAACACTGTTCAGAACTTGTTTTATCATGATAATGTAGAAATTGAACTGCTGCTATGGTATCTGTTTTGTTGCCACTCACATAACGGTTATTAACATGTTTTTTGTGTTCTATTATGGAATTTTCTTCTGGTTGTTCTTTTGAAGAAGTATTTAAAAGCATTGCTGAGTTTGATAATAACTCAACTAGTGGTTTAGTATTATTTTCACTAATTTCAGAGTCAGTTACAGGAATTTCCTGCTCTTTTAATTCTGTACTTAGCAGTTCTGTACTTGTACTATATTCTGTAGTTGTCAAAACTAAGCTTTTATTGGGTTCTTCTTTTGAAATTTCTGAAACTTTTTCAGAAGATGCAGGGGAGACAGTAGTGACGTTTTCGACTGCAGGGATGGTCTCCATATTTGATTTTTCTAGTTCTCCTTTATGTATTTCTGGTAATTCCTCTCTTAAAACGACTCCAAGATCAGATTCTGTAACAGACGGTTCTGTTTGGTTGAACTCGAGAACCAAATCTGTAGCGTTTTTAGAAGGACTTTCTGAACCACCTAAAGTTGAAAGTATTGTTGTAGTTGAAGAAAGTACGAAATCAGCGACAGTTGTAAGAATATTTGGTGTAGTCTGTTCCTGTTCTGGTAAATTTCTTGATTCCGTCTCTTCTGCATCATTTTCTGCAACTTCACTTTCCATTGTTCTGTTTGATTCTTCACTGTATACAACATTGGACTCCTCGAGAGGTAAATCAGCATTTTTAAATTCTAAATCTTCTTCTAAACTTATATTTTTTACTTTTTCGTCTTCAGAAGCAGATAGTTTTTCTAAATTTTCTATTGGATTTGTGCTATTTGACTCAAAACTTGATTCAATTTCCCCTTTTTCGCTAATATTCGTCTTCATGATTTCAAGACTATTTTCCGGAATGGCAGTCTCGTTTTCAGAATCAATTTCATCACTTCGTGATAAAATTGTATCATCAATCTTTTCTTCAGCAATTACGTTACTTGGTGTTGATGTTTGGTTCGCTAGAGAAAAAGTAGTAGATTCACTTTCCAAGTATTCCTCTGAAGAATCAGTTGAAGATGCTTCGTCCAGCTTTTCGGTTACTGCAGAAATATTTGCATTCACTTTCTCACTCCCTTCTGTGTTAATTTCAGTGTTTGAGTTAAAAATAGAATCGTTTTGTTCCTCAGTTCTGTTAGAGTCTGATATAACTTCAGTCACGTTATCAACTGGAACTTTCATTGTTGTTGATAATGCTGTCTTGTCCAACACACCAGAGGTAGATGATTCTGCTTCCAATGTCGTGCTCTGTATCTCCGTGAGAACATCACCGGACTTTTTTAAAACATCTGTCTTATTAGAAATTATTTCGGGGGTTGAAGATAATTCTGTGTTTGGGGAAGTTGTTTCAATTTTCTCGGTGACTAATGATTCCGTCGTGATTTTTTCTGTGGATTTTTCATTCTCGGTAATATTTAAGACGCGTTTATTTTCTGCCATCATTAACATATTCTTCATCGGATCTAGAGGGGGGATATATCGTACAACTTCCTCATCAGGCCTTTTTTGAGTCGTTCCTTCCGTAGAAACCGAAGAATCTCCAATGGTAGGAGTAGCGGTGAAATCGAGCATAGTCACTATATCCGAAACAGAAGAACTCTCTTCAATTTTTTTAGTCGTTTCTTGTGAGCCAGTCACAGCTTCAGTTTTAGTAACTTCATTGGGAGATATTGATGATATTTCTAAAGACTCGCTGGAGGTCAATTCACCAAGAATACTGTGAGTAGTAGATTTGGAGTACGACTCTGTAACGATTTCATCAATATTTGAGTCATTTTTGTTCAGTAAAGCTTGGGGAGCTTGATTCGAGAGCTTCACACAGAACACCGAGAGCACGACAAAAATTAGAAAGAGCGGATGCTCCATTATTTGATGCGGTCTTGTTTCGAATGAATCAGAGAAGGATTTTTAACTGTTCTACCGCGGATGGATGAGGATGAACTGAGAGATGAAAGTTCGAAGAGAGAGAATTAAAAGAGAAGAGAGATTCTGAAAACGTTCGAAAGCCGGTTTCACGAGTCCGGTGTCGATGCACTGGTCACGTGAGGAAAATGCTTTGGAGATCAGGCTGACGGTCACTACAAGCGCGTCAAAGCTGTCTTGTTTTCTCTTCAAATTGTTCCTTACGTCTATTTGTTTGTTTTTTCTGAAGTATCTAAGTTGTCCCGTCGGCCAGGCTGGGGTCTTCCCCCCTTCTCTGAGTCTTTTTCCAGTTTAGAACAAAAGAATGGATATTAATCCCTGTCCTTAACATGGTTGCTTCGCTTTTTTCATCGTCTAGGGCATAAGTCGAAATAATTCGATGTCTTCCTCATTTGCTTTGTTTTTATTAAGCATGTTTAACAAGACATATAGTTGCACCATCTAGATTAGCTCCTATTTCTTCTTTATAACCTTGGAAACAGCTTTCTATAAAACTTTCTGCAATAACTGAATAAATAAGGTAGAAAGGAAACGTTTTCCGTACTTGTATGGAAGCACAAAAGATTACAAGAAAAGTCTAATTCCTCGGAAAAACATCTTTTTTATCAACATGAAAATAGTTTCCTCTTTTTTTATTCCTATTCTGTAAAACTACTGTAATTTTTTAAGCATGTTTTTCTTTAAAAATTTTGAAATGAATTTGACCACTAATTTATTATTTCTTTTTTAGTCATCAAGAAAAAAAAGTCTTCCAAATCAATAACTTGAAAGCGAGTTAATATGAATATATGGATTAAAGACAATGTTTTGGTTCAAAGTAAATATTAAATTCCAATAGAAACTAAAAAAAAAATAACTTAATAGTAAGTAATCTTCTGAAAGCTGCAAAGAAATGTCCTTTTTTTGGTGTATGATTCTGTAATAAATGTTTTCGAGGGAACATGCAACCTGTTGATTCTTTTCTTTTATGCAGAATAGTGTAAATGAGATAACATACTTTTTGTATATTTACTAAATCTTTAGTAGAAAGTTTGAAACAAGACAAATAGAATTTTATATTTAAAATAGAAAATTTAAAATTATCTCTATTTAAAAAGAATTATCTCTATTAAATTTATCTCTATTAAAAAAGAGTTTAAACACAATTCAAATAATTATAAAAATAAACTTCCGAGAAAGGAATCATCGTTAAGACACTCATGTAATATAAACGTGTAAAAACACGTACAGTACTTTTTGTAATCACATGTTCAGTTAATTGAAGATAACTCAGTTAATATATTTGCATCGAAAGAATAATAAAAATATAAATGTTAAGTTGATATCACTATACTGCGAGAAACCTTTAAATAAATGAAACGGAATCTGATTCAATTCGTTTATAGAATCTGTCGGTAAAAGTATTGCATCGATTTAAATTTCTTGCAATACGTTGTAGCAGATTCGAGAGGCAATATTTTTATATAAGCATGTAATTTTGGATACATTATTATTATTTGTTTACTACGGCAGTTGATTCCTATGAAGAGAATATTTAAGTTATTTAAAAAATATAACGAAATTTTCGAATGTTTCTTTTATTTAGTAAGGGATTCCAGTTGTTTTTTTAATAATTTCTACTTTGGAAATATAGCACAAAACGAGTGTTTAAAAAATGGACGTAGTTTTAATCACATGTTTAAAAAGAATATAACTTGAAAAACGTGTCATTAAAAGAAAGGATACCACTCAAAACGTGATGTGGGATTTTTAAAAAGATAGTTTTAATATCCGTTAAAGAAAACGTTTAAGTAATTGAATATTTTGAAATATAATATTGAGTAAAATTTATTTTACAGTATGCAATATAAAAATGGAACACCTTCATTATTTTTTGACATAATGATCAGATTTAGCGTATTACTTTGCAATCATAACAATTTTTAGAGCTCAATTTAAAAAATGCTAATTTTTTTGTGAAGACTATATTTTGATTTGCGGAATACCTCAATAACCTTACATTTTTCTGACGGATTCGTATTTTAGGATTTCAAAATACTGGGATAGCTGTGATTAGGAAATTATGTTCTCAGTAGCTTAGGCATGAGAGTGTTAAAAACTTATTTCCTTTAACGTTAATTTTACTTCTGAAAACTACTAAAATATCAAATAATATTTAAATATCACAGAATAAAAATTTTTTTGTGTAAAAAAAAATTGTTTTTTATTTTACTGAAATAGCTTTATTCGTAGTTCCGCTGAAAGTAAAATGAACACCGATGAGTTTTAATAAACTTTTGACAACTCTCTTGACAGTTTTATTGGAACCATATCTTCCATATTGTGACTACCAACCAACTTAGAATAAACATTCTTTGAAAGATTAGAATAAACATTCTTTGAAAGAAAGGGTAGATACGTTTATTAATTTGGAAAGAAATTACGTTTTTCTCTCTGATTTTGTAACTTAAAGCATCGCCTGTACTTGTACTTTCTAATTTGCATATTAAAGTGATATATTGTTTTCAAGTACCTTCTTCCGACTCAGAGTTTCAGTAAAAACCTGAAAACAAGTAAAAAAGGGTCAAAAGTTTGATTGTCGATATAAGTAAAATTAGATTAGTTAGATAAACTAAAAATAAATTTCAGTAAATTGAATTAGATTTAATTCTTTACTGAGAACACTTAACTTTAATTATGATCAAAACAACCAGAATATGATAAAATTTACTGTATTTCTGACACAATGGGAACATCAAAAACACGGTAATTTTTAACGAGTTGCTTTGGTAAATGATTTTGGCAAAATTAACAGTGCCATATTGCTTTATTTTATGAATTAAAATTTGGTAATTTTATCGTTATTCCGTAAAATATGGCATAACACCCATTTATTCGGTTAGATTTACTTTCAACTTTTGTATTTTTTACTATATGTGTGGTAATAAGAACTATAATTTTGAAAACCAGATTTCCGGAAAATCATTATTACCCTATTGACAGAAAAATTATTAAATAGAAAGTTTAACTACCGTATATTCGCTTTCATTTGCAGAATTATGATTTTTTTTTACCAGAAATGTCTTCACCATACTTTACGGTAATTTTAACAGAAATTTTATTAATATAGAGGCCAATTGTAATGGTCAAGAAGTAATCAAAACTTATATTTTTCGATATTTGATAACCGGTTGGGAATGTGTTGAAATTTCTTTTGACGATAAGTTCACTTTGGCGATATCATCACGATAAATTTTGCTTGTGAATATCTGAAAACGATTGGAATTATTCACATTACAGAAGGTTCCGTTAAATCTGAATAGTCCACTGAATATCTTCATAACATCTTGAGTGCTACATCTAATCATAAATTTGTCAAAATGTTTATTTACGGTAATCCCTTTGGGGATAGTTTCAATAAAATTCTTATTTTAACGGTTTGGTTTGTAACTTTTTATAAGAAGCTTTCATTATCATCAGATGTAGACTTCAAGTAAATTTTTGAAGGCCCTAGCCAATCGGAAAATCGACGGTATTTGGATTTTAAGTTTTATGCTCTCAGAAAAATGAAAGCAAATTAATAAAAACATGGTAAAAACTAGTTTAAATTATTATATACTATTGAAGAAAATTAATTTAACTATGGAAATATTAGATGTACAGGGAATCATTTCAGTTGAATTGAAACTGCTAAAGACGCTTACAGAAAAAAAATTTGGATATTTTTTTATATCATAAACTAAAAATTCATTTTTAAATTATTATGTTTCCCACAGCCTCGTATTTATAAAAGTTCGTGAAATGAAACCAAATTTTGTTTTGTATTTTAAAAATATAATGTATATCATAAAACAACACCTTAATTTTCACTTTTTAGTTTGTCTTTTAATTCTTTTTTCTTGTATTCCGTAAGATTAAAGAAAATAAATTTTAAATCATATCAATGTAGTAATAAACAATAAATAATGACACATAAAAATGAATCAATTCATATGAATAAATTCATATGAAGAATGTGCACCTGAAAGCTTATAACTCTATTAGAAGGGTTATAGGTTAAAGAACGTACCTTGTAATTGGTTTTAACAGAGCCTCTACTTATTATGCATGCGATGCAGAGCGATTCTAGTTAAGATTAATAGCTCTCATAGAACAATGGCGGGTGATTACAAAGCGAGTGGGTAATCTATCTTATAGTTTCATTGAAATATCTTGGATATATCTTACCGGAAGAATCATAGTGATGCATAAACTTTGAAGACTTTGATAAAATACTTTCCTCTTTCATTACTGTATGAAGCTACAGTCATGAAGAATTTGAAAGAAAATTGAATATTTTTTTTTTAAAAATTGGCTTTCAGATGATATAATGTTAGCGTTGTTTGAATTTATAATGTACAAAATGGTAGAAATGTTAGATAAAAAAACGAAAATATTAATATTTTTAAAAGGGAAAATAATTTGATATCGTAGTTAGTTAACTTTATTATATTTCGAAAGTATATTCGTTTAATGTGCTCTTTCAGGCATTTTTGCAAAAAGAAAAATAAAGTCTTTTATGTATCGTAAAAGGTTTCCTGTTAAAAAAAAAGGTACACCATAAGAAAATCTGTTAAATTTACAGAAAAAAACTGTCAAAGGTGTGCTAGTATAAGACAGTTTATTTCAGAGAAAAATACTGTTTTTTAAAAACGTACGCTTGTTTTATAAGCATATAAGTGCTGTCCGTTATTTTAACAAACTCACTCTGTTGTTTTTACAAAAAAAAACTATGTTATAAAGAAAAAGAAAAAAAAAAGTAAGAAAAAAACTGAGACGGGGAACTGAGACAGTATTCGCAAGACCAGACAAACCCGGGTATTGTACCCAGGTGACCTCATTTTAGGCAAGCTCTCTGTCTTTTGAGCCACGGGGCAGCTCTAGTGCTCGGTTATTAAGACTATCTATATCTTAAAAGTCTTATTGGAATTATATTTATGTGTAGAAGCTTTTAAGACTATATTGGTTCAACCTTATTAAAATGTCCGGAATGAAAATCGTTTCTAAAAATAGATAATAATCAGGTAGAATTTCAATTTAGCATTTAAGTCGAATCGTAATTTTATTTCTACGATGTTTGCTAACGTAAAACGTAAATTAATTGTTGAAAAATAAGAGCATCTAAGGAAATTAGAGTCGTATGATTTGAAAAAAAGGATGGAGTTATCTCAGGCTTAGCAAAACTGCTTGACAAAACTTAGACTTTGAACGGACAGTTTCAATCTGTTTATGACTAGAATGAGAAATAGAGAAAAACAGTTTTGTCAACAAAGCGGCTTTAAACTGTCAAATTTACACAGAAAGTCTGTAAAAAGAACATGATATTTTTACAGCGTGCAGACAACGGATAAAAACGGAGAAAAAAATCTGTATTTATCTCAAAAGTTTTTTTCATGTGAAAAATATTTTTTTCCTGTAAAACTTATAGTCATTTCTTACTGTAAAATGCTTGTTTAATCCCCTAAATTTAATGAAACAATTATAAGTGTATCAGCTGTAACCTTGTGAATTACATTCCATGCAAGAAAATCCTTCGTACTCTTTATAACATACCGTGATTCGACGAGAGCGAATATATAGATCAATCAAGCTAATGTTAAAGCAAATATTTGCAGGATATTATGGTACAATCATAAATTGAGTTTTCTGAGTGGCATAGTGAATTTTTGCATAAACTAATACTTAATTTGAAATTAAAGGTAAATTTAATTATTTGTAAAATTTATAATTTAAAAATATCTCAATAACAGTTGCTTTTATTTTAAAATGAATCCTACGAATCTTTGTCAATAAACATAACTTTTCAAGATATATTTCGAAATTTAATATATTGCTTAAAATACATTAATTTATATTTAACCTTTTCCCTACGGCTCATGACAGCAGCTGCTATTCTGGATCATGAGTTGTACCAGCCGTAAGTAAAGGGTTAATATTTTCTCTCTAAAAAAGTTTCTTTTATTTTAAAGAGTTACATCGATTGCTAAAAGTTTTCTAAAAATTAAAGAAAAAAAATTGAGTTTTATTTGTTTAACAACTCATTAAAAATTACTAAATTTTGATTTCATTTGTACTATTTTTCCCCCTTAAGTATCTAGCATGATAGGGGTGGTTGGGGAATTTAAATTTATTTCTAGAGTATCGTATCGTTTAATAAAAATCGCGCAGCAATTATTAGCAAGTGGTTCCAACTAAGCCTTTTTTCACAGTTAGTTTGAAAGACGAGATCGATAAAAATAGAAATGTCAGTCAATCATTTTAAAAGCATGACATTTAAGGTTTTCAAGCAAACTATTTTAATTTCTCTTTAAGTGTTCCTTGAATTATCATAATATTTCTCTCTTATGCAATAATTGAAATTGCAGTAGTTTCTTACATTTAACTCTTTCTTTCATCTTAATTTATAGTGTAGAAGAAAAAGAATTCGTACACTCTCTGAAAAATCGGTTCAATTTTGATGCATAATATCGGCACCTTAAACAATAATATGGTGTAAATACGCTGAATTAATCACGCAGAGTTAAATTGAACCATGTTTATTTTCAAGTTGAACCACAGTTCCGTGTAATCAAGTCTAAGAAGTACAATAGCATGAACTGTAAGAAATTTCTCGGAAAAAATGATTAAATAATAACAATTTATTTCATTGTTATTTTCCCAAATTCAAATAAAACGGACAACCACAACCTAACTCCACTGCCCATTGCCTAATGAAAAGTCTAGCTCCAATTTCCAGTTAAATTACTTTTTTTTATGATTTGAAACCATGCTAGTCGTAAATGGTTAAAAAACCATATAGTTTTGTATTAATAGTTTCTTAACCGTACAAACTGCAATCGGTTTCAAAACCATAAAGGTAAAAAATGTTATCTACCGTAAACTTTACGGATTAGTGGATGAACAGAATGCTGCAAGTTATTTCACCGTAATTTTAGAATGAAACTTCTAATAGTGTGTTTAAATGAGCATAATATTAAAGCTGCAGGAAAATTTTCCTGATATTGAGATTTAATATGCAATACAAAGTCTTACTGTAAGGTAATGTTTTACTGTAGAACTAAAAATAGTCCACTGGTATGAAATTTCTACTTTTTGAAGATTTTAGTGAAAACGAATTAGATTCAAAGTGATAATTTAGTAAAAAAGAAACTTTAGAAAAGTATTGTCATAAAAACTGTCAAAAGTTTTACGCATATAGTTGAATCTAACATGTTTTTAAAAATAAAAAGAGTTAAAAATAAAAAGTTTACTTTTGAATTTTTTTTTTTTTTAGTTTTTAAATGCCAGGAACTTTTTTCAAGAAACTCTTCATTTATATAAAAGAAATGTTCTTTACTTTTGCGTGTGCTTTATAATGAATGACATATTAAAATGATACGATCATGAAGTAGATTGAAAATTGGTATGCATCTTTCATTTGGTCTTTTTTGGAACGAGGATTCAATTATTAGAACAACAACCTGCCTTTAAAAATGCTATCCAAAGTAAAGGCTAGTGAACTTTTGATGTGTTGATTAAGAGTTTTTCTGCTTAAAGGGATGTGTTTTAGTTTTAAAGTATAAAACGATACAGCATTTTCATTTTCTATGAAAAACAGGATGAAGTTAAAAATGTTAACGTTTAACATTAAATAAAATTAAAAAAAATATCTATTAAAAGTTTGCACAGTTTATAGTCTATTGCTGCTCCAGGAAAAAGAGGAAATTTAAAACCTACATACTTATATTTAAAATAAAGCAACTGAAACATATTTTTAATTTATGAATGACTAAATATTTCCTGCATTAAATATTTAAAAAAAATACTAACTTTTTTGAGTAGAAATATTTTAATGTGGAGATTGGGCAAACATATCAGTTCTTTTTCAAGAATTTAAGTGTTTTTTTTTATTAACCTAATTTTATTTTTTTATTTGAAAAAGTTTGACTATTTCATAACTTTTACTATTTCAAAACAAATTATCAGTGCATGACAATTTCATAATGAAAATTCATAATTTTTTTTCTTAAATTATTCTGTAATGATATTTCGCAGCTTACTTTTTCAGAATTTCGATATTTTATTTTAACCGCAATTATTATTTAATTATGCTTAAAGAAGAAAATAGCATTGTCTTTAAAACGTTAAGGCGAAAGTCGGAAAAAAACAAGTATTTTTTTTACCGTGTAAGTCGATCTTGTCTAAAATTTATTAAAATGTTACTGGTTTCAGATTAAACTGATGGGGTAGACTTGTGATGATCTGCTAATTTCAGTTAAAATAAGCTCTTTTATTTCTGGTTAGATGAATCCCGACAAGTGTAGGCACGATGAGCATGGCTATTTGAGTTGAATTGAAGATATGTAGAAGATATGTATTGAACATATGTAGAATATTACCTTTGTCAGAAAGTGAAAATTTCAAATAAAATTAATATTGTTATTATATACAAAATATTTCAATAGAATAATTTTTAATTTTCCTATTAGCATAAGTTTTAATCATAACACAATGGCTTTCAGAAGAAGCGCGTAATTAGAAAGATATACTAGAGATGGATTTCGTTTTATATCTTTAATTATCCTTCCCAAGCAAAAACGAAAGTTTTCTTTTCAAGTAGAAAAGAAAAATGTTGAAATTAATAGTGATTTTTAATATTAAATAAATATAATTTTAGCAACTATAATATCGCCGAGCGGCCTGTGTAGGGGGCAGGGAACAGTCCTTTCATCAGAAAATTTCTGAGTTCGAATCCCGGGCAAGGCATGGACGTTTCTTTCTCTCTGTGTGTTCTATGTCCTTTCTCCTTTGTGTGTGCATGTGACCCGCCCTATAAACGGGTTGTGGTTGTGTGAATGGCGTGGTAGAAGTCAAATTCCTGGCCATAGATGGCGCCACTGAAAAACAGGAACAATCGCACCCCCACTGCCTAAACAGGCATACGACAAAAAAAAAAAAAAAACACTATAATATCAAAATTCACCTTTGATAATTGTGTATATAATATATCTGTCTAAAAACTCTCTTGTTTTTCGAAGGCAGGAGAATCTTCGAGGTCTGCTCCAAATGTCAAACTGAGCAGGCTTCTCCCGAACACATACTGGACTGTTTGGGACTTTCCAGAGAGGACATACATTTATTTTCTCTTCTGGTCCTCGATTTTCTTAGGGTAAACGGTCTGATGGACCTTGTCTGACTTCGTCAGGCATTGGAGGATAAGTCACAACAACACAACAGCATATATGTGTCTACTGTAATCAGCACGAGGTTTGCTTTCCTTTCGTTTTCGCGCTGAGAATCTTTGGCGGCTTTTTGAAATTGTTCTGTAAAATTAAATTTAAAACTTTTTACCATAAATCGAAATCATAATGGATCGGGTTTTAGCAACAAGATCTTTTAAAGGAAGTGGAGCAAAAATTTAAAATTTGTTTCAAGATGTTTCATACTTTTGTCTTCGGAATGTCAATGCACTTATAACGTAGAATAAGTATATTTACACGCATTAAACTTAGTATAAGTAGCACTTATCTCTTTTCACGCATTTTTATCTCTTTTCGATTTTCTTTAATTGATTTTACAAATCATCTGGCTGTTTTTAGGGTCCTGCGGTAAAAACTCTGCTTGTTTGGTTTTTATAAATAAATATAACCAGTTTATATTTATACTCGACAGTGTTTCTTGTTCTCAACGATACGGGGCAATAATTGCAGACGTTATTTCAACTTCCGGTAGAAGATTTGCTTGATTAGTCTTTTTTAAAAAATTTTTTTTTTTAATCTTTTTTTTTTTCGTTTACGTCATCTTTTGACTTATTTCTCAATATGATTATTTATTTTCGATGGTGAAAAATTCGTTTACAAATGGCGGCAGTTGTTCCGCTTCTGGATGCACTATGTGTTGAAGAGCTAATTTGTAATCTGAAATTCGTATGTAAAAATTTTTTAAAGATCCATCATGCCGATTTCAATGGAGTAATGCATTACAGAGGAAGGACTTGAAGAAATAGTAACGTTTTATAATTAATTTAAAGTCAGTTTATTTCTTATAATCTGTGAAAAATGCGATTAAAAAAAAATAGTGCGTGGAGTCCCTCTGCGCAGAAGAAGTTAAACGTCGCAACCTGCGACGTTAATTGTAGAAGAATCAGCAGTCATAGAAGGATCACTAGTTCTATTCAACGACTCTTTTTCCTGCTCCGCTCGCTTCCGTGCTCTGTAATAACGGTAATATTGTGCATTTTTCCCTCGTGGACCTCTTGAACCAGTGGAAGTGCTTGTGGTTGCCTCATCGTCTCGCCATGGAAAATGTATTTGTATTAATAATGTATGTGAATGCGTCATAATGTAATTTCAAAAGAGAAAACCTAACAATCAATTGATATTCACAAGAGACGTACCTTGACATAACCTTAAATCCGTCGCATTGTCCGTG